>NC_056663.1:24512500-24882500 GCF_018350195.1 Panthera tigris | reverse complement strand
GAAAGCAATCACACGCTAAATGCCTCCTGATGGAAGAACAAGGCTAACTCTGAAGTTCCTGGCCTCAAACAGAACCTGGATCCTGAATCCGAGTGGTTGTCTAGACTCAAATACCAACTTACAAACGATCCAGAAGGCAGCGAGATACGGAGTACCGTCACCATAGTACTATACTCAGCAAGCCCAGATGGGAATTCCCTGAGACTTAAAACCAGGGATTTTTCCACCAAGTGCAAGGGCAAAAAACAGAGAAGGAGAATTTGTAGATTAAAACATTTTTTTAAAAAATCAGTGAATTTCCAGGTGTGAACTTTATTTAGATCCTGATTTAAATAAATGTAAAAAAAAAAAGACATTTAGGAGACTACAGGATAGTTGTACATTTCCTACTTATTTGGTGATAACTAAGGATGCTTATTTTTTAAACTGTGATCATGGTATTGTGGTACAGTTGACCCTTGAACAACAACCTGAGGGCGAGGGGTGCCCTCATGGTCGAAAATCTACGTATAACTTTTGATTCCCCCCAAACCTAACTACTAATATCCTACTGTTGATCACAAGCCTTACCGATAACCCAAAGAGTAGCTTAACACATATTTTGTAATGTTATATGTCTTATACACTGCATTCTTACAATAAATAAGCTAGAGAAAAGAAAATGTTAAGAAAATCATAAGGAAAATACAGTACTGTACTGTTTTTATTTTTAAAAAGCCATGTAAAAGTGGACCCGTGTAGCTCAAACTCACGTTGTTGAAGGGTCAACTGTATTTTAAAGAAAAAATCTTATTAGCAATGCAAGCTGAAATATCTACAGATGAAATTATATGATGTCTAGAATTTACATCAAAATAACATGGAAACAAGGACAGACTGAAGGGTTATGTGTGAAACAAGAATGGCCATATGTGATTAATTACTACCACTTGGTCCTACACTACTCTGTCTGCTTTTCTATATGTTAAAATTCTCATAGAGTTTTTTTTTTTAAGTTATAGCAAAATAAAGGCTTTTCCAGGCGACCGAATAAGCAAACAAACAAAAAATAAGGCTTTCAAGTTCCTACTATTTCCATGAATTTTGTTTTTTTTATACTTTCCAATTCCGTGAAGGTTTCAAGGGAAGACCTTTGTATTCTCCTCTATTTTTAAAAAATTTATTTAGATAAAAGCGTTTGCAGCAAATATAATTTTCTGTCATCAGACCATTTTCACCTGTACTGATAATATAATTGAATTTTTTTTTTTTTTGAAGTATAGTTGACATACAATGCTCTGTCAGTTTCAGGTGTACAACATAGTGATTTGGCAATTTTGCACGTTAAGTTATGCTCACCACAGTAAATGTAGTCACCATCTGTCGCCATACAACATTACAATATAATTGTATATTTGTATAATTGTATAATTGTAATGATTTTAAGGCACAGGTCTTTTTACTAGGGTGAAGACTTATTTTAAGACACTAGACATTAAGATTTCTTAAGGTTTTTACGTGGCAATACTTTAGACAGCCTGACTATTAATATAACATAAAGAAGTAAACATGCTAAATTTTAAGATAAATTGAAGATGATGAATAAATTAAATTGTTCAAACAACGAACAAATTTTGTTTAATGGAGAGTGGAAACAAGAATGCAAATGCATTCAAAAAATTATCTTGCTCTGTAAATTGTCTCTAATACGGAATGGTAAAAACATACTGACTATTACTTAACTTGTAATCATTTATTTTTGCACATGAAGACAGTAATGGAAATATGGGCTCAGTTTACTGTCAGGGTGCTGACTTTTACTGTCATACATTTCTACGTAATGTTTGTGACATCTCATTGGTTTATGAGTCTTAGCAACATTAAAAAAGTAATTAATAAATACAACTCACAGCCTAATTTAAGCAGAGTTTGATTGATGAAAATCACTGAGTTTTTTCTTCACCATTTTATTCAGAGTTTCCTACATCATATGGAAATAGAATAGCAATTGAATCAACGGAGAACTAATAAGATCATAATTAGGGTCCTATAAGGTTAATTTATAGTAATATCAGATTTCTTACTAATCATAGTAGATAGCAGATTCAACATCACATTAAAAAAAAAAAAAGATGCACGGTACATCTTAATTACTTACACTGAAAGGTCCTACTCTCTACATCACATTGACAATTTAAATCTTCCTAGTATAACTGCTCAGGACCTTTGCCCTGTTTGAAAACAACCAAGTAAATGCAAATGATTTTAAATCAAGGATGACTGTGCAATTACTTTAGGAAAGGAAGAATTAGCTTATCCATTAGTGTTATAGGTTGCTATAAGGAGAAACATGCTGTCTGTTCATTCAATTAGCCCCCAACCTCAAGGCAACCAATCATTTCATTTGTAACATTGCTGATTAAGCAGCTCTGAATTTTGAAAAAGCTATGCCTTTAGACAATATAACCTTGCTAACATATTTCTCTGGGAATGCTTAGATCTATTTGGTGCCTTAGTTAATTGTCAGAAGACATAAATGATTTATTTACTAGATTTTGATCAAATTCTATTTAAACATTTATGATAAAAAGAACACTATAAAATTAATTTTTCTAATCCAAATCACCATAAACATACATAAATATTACTTCAAAATGCAATGATA
The DNA here is from genome assembly GCF_018350195.1 of Panthera tigris. Classification (NCBI taxonomy): domain Eukaryota; kingdom Metazoa; phylum Chordata; class Mammalia; order Carnivora; family Felidae; genus Panthera; species Panthera tigris. The sequence continues at coordinate 24,879,856 of NC_056663.1, read as the reverse complement.
ACTTGATGATATATGTACTGAAATTATTCAATAAAATAATAGAGAATGGAAACAAGAATGCAAATGCAAATCTCACACAGTATTGTCTGCTTTAAACTGAACAAGTATTTTCACTTTGAACTATGCAGCAGAAATCTTAATTCCAAATAGTTACATAACAGAACATTGCAACTATCAATTATTGTTCAAAATTTATGCTTCCACACGAAAGTATTAAATGTTTTTAGATGAATGCACCTTCAATCAATATAAGAAAGCAACCCTGAGCATCTCAAGGTTTTTTAATGTACATTTAATTTTAGACATTTTTCTCTACTTACAGAACTTCATTTCAAGAGTAAAGTATTATAACTATATTTTCAGAAACATGTGAACATGCAAGCCTCTCAGATAATAATGCATATATATATCATATACAGCAATATATATGTATATACATACACATATATATTGCTGTATATGATATTAAATATAAAAGGAAGAGTAAGAGCTTTACCTGGTTAATCACCTGTGTTGGTCTAAAGCTGAGAAGAACAAATGGATTCACCAGCAGTGTCTTGTCTGGTATCATGAGCGAGGTGGCCGCAGTTTCAAGGGGTGGGATTTATCTTCAGTAATGAATACCCAAGGGACTGTTTCCAATCAGGGAATGCTACTGCAGACAATGAAACCATTCTCTATTTGTTGACCGAGGTTTTGTATGTGCAGTCTGCTGTGGGTGTATTCATACATCCCCACAGGAACCGACATATATTTCACTGAAGTTCATGGTATGAAGGATATTTTGAAACAAAGATTATAGGAAAATAAAACTTATCATTCATTTCTCTGAAGTTTTTCCACTGGTTTATTCATTGCTTCTAATTTTCCCCCTGTTGGAAAGAAAATCATGAAAAGGCTTAACTCCAAGCAGTATAATCCCTCACCTGATGATACCAGAGCCCTCTGGAACAACACTGTGGATGGATATACACGGTCTCTGCCTTGAAAATTTTAATGACGGAAGCGCCTTGCTATTTTTAGATCTACCTTATTCAGCTCAGGACAGTGCTACCTGTTAGGCATTTCTCTATATTCACCAAAACGTATGTAACAGTATTTTCACCAAAAATGTATATAAACTCCTATGTCTCCTATTACAAATCAGGACGTTTTGTTTATCTGACAGTTACATTTCCCAGTTAGGTAGTTCTAATTTGTTGTCACACATTCTTCACCCAGTTCTGTCCATTTCTTTCAAGTATATATCCATAATCCAACTTCTCACCACTCGGGCTCTACTGCCCTAGAGAGCTGGCCATCAGCCGATCTTCCTGAATGGTTTCCCTTTTTCTACACTGCTGCCCTGCAATCTATTTTCCATACTGCAGCCTGGCCGATCCTTTAAAAGATAAATCAGATCATGTTATTCTCTTGACCCTCCATTACTGTCCTACTTTAACAAGTGATCTGAAAAAATTCTCTAGTAACTTCCAGCCTCATTTAGAATAAAATAAAACCCCCTTAGGATGGCCTGTAATAGCCTGGCCTCTCACCCCAGCTCTCTGACCTTACTTAATTCTTATCCTTCTCTTCTGCTTCCCAACTTGCTCCCTCCACTGTCTGGGTACACTGGCCTTCTGGTTGTTCCTCGAAGATGTCGGCAGTGCTCCCGCCCTGGGAACTTGACCTGATGACTATTGTCCTGGAATACCCCTTCCCAGGTGGATTTCTCTGCATTTACTTGTCAGTTCAAATGTCAGCTTAACTGTGGGATCTTTCTTGACTACCCATGGAAATAGCATATACACCCTTCATCATACTCCCTCTTATCCTGTCTTATTTTTTCTTCGTGGCATTCAGTTATTTATGCATTTATTTGTTTATTAGGCATATCACCAAATAGAATAAAAACTCCATGAGAAAGGGGATTTTGTTTTATTTACGGACATATCTTAGCATCCTGAACAGGGCTTTGCAACGAGTTGGCATTGAAAACATATTTCTTAAATGAATGTATTATTAAGCTTTGCTTCCTTCTCCACTTTATAGAATATTCTAACCAATAGAATCTAATGGAATAAATGAATTATCAGTCTATGGTACGAGCCTATCTCGGAGATCTTGAAGATTTGATTCTAGACCACTGCAGTAAGATCAATATTGTAATAAAGCAATTTTTTTACTTTCCCAGTGCATATAAAAGTTATGTTTACACCATACTTTAAGTGTGTAATAGCATTGTGTCTATTATGTCTACATACCTTAATTTAAACATACTGTATTGCTAAAAAACGTTAACCATAATCGCAGCTTTCCACGAGTCATAACCACGGACCACGGATCCCATAACAAATATAATGAAAAACTGCAATACTGCGAGAATTACTACAATATGACGCAGAGACACGAAGTGGGCAAAGGCTGTGGGGAAAATGGCGTCATCAGGCTTGCTCAACACAGGGTTGCCACAAACGTTCAATGTGTAAAAAACAATATCTGCGAAGGGCAATAAAACAAGGCACAATGAGAGACAGACCAAGTATGCGTGTAGTGACCCCTCGTTCATGGTTTTGTTTTTTGGCGTCTGAGGTTTCAGTTGCCCACAGTAACTCAGTCCAGAAGCAGATGATCCTCCTTCTGATGGACTGTCAGAAGGTCAATAGCAGCCTAACACCACGTCACAGTGCCTGGTCACCCATCTCGCTTTCTCTCATAACGTAGGCATTTCATGGTCTCGTTTCATCACGAGAAGGGTGAGTACTGTGCAACAGAATGTTTTGAGAGAGAGACCACATTCACATAACTTTTATAACAGCATGTTGTTATAACTGTTCTATTTTATTATTGTTGTTGCTAATCTCTTTGTCCAATTCATAAATTAAACATTATCATAGGTATGTACGTATAGAAAAAAAACATGGTATATATAGGGTCCGGTAGCATCTACAGTTTCAAGCACCCACTGGGGTCTTGGAATGTATCCCCCGCGGATAAGGGGAGGGTTACTGTATGCTAATAATGGCTTATGTGACTTTGTAAACTAGCATAACCATCAAACATATATTAAAATCTTAGAACCTGAAGATTCACCCTTTGTTCATCTTCTGTTACCAGGCAGGACTGCATTGAATCTATGGACAATTTTGTTCTTGATCTCCCTTTATACCTATTCAATTGGCTTTAATCACCGTTATTATAAGAAAATACTCTCTGCATAAAAATTGGTTTCTTTCTGCAAATAATCTCTCAGGAGATTCTGAAAAGGTCTTAATAGGACTTTCTCTTTTTTTTTTTTTTATTCCTTAAAATATGCAAGGCTTTTTCTGAAGCACTAGTTTACTACAGGTCTTAATTTATATCTCCTTCACATTCAAAAAGTATCTCTTTATTCATTTCAGCAAAATCTCTACATTTATTTGAAAGCTAAAGAATAAAATGAGGTGTCAGTTTTGTGAAACAGCATGCAAGTGAAACTATCTTTGACCCTGTTTGAAGTGAGATGTAACTTCCTAATCGTACCTTGAGTTAATCCTAATGGTTACTTCTAGACAATGAGAGAAAAAGTGATACAACCAACAAGTAACTCAATTTGTAAAAGTTTTAGAAGTTTGATATATCATAGGTCAAGATATAAGAGGTGATATGAAAGCTACTGTGTTAGGGGCACCTGGATGGCTCAGCCAGTTAAGCATCTGGCTTTGGCTCAGATCATGATTTCATAGTTGGTGGGTTCGAGCCCCACGTTGGGCTCTGTGCTGACAGCTCGGAGCCTGGAGCCTACTTCAGATTCTGTCTCCCTCTCTCTCTGCCCCTCCCCTGCTCACACTCTGTCTCTCAAAAATAAATAAATGTTAAAAAACATTTAGAAAGCTATCGTGTTCGGAGTCAGGGATGTAGAATGTTTAGGATTGGGATAGTTGTAGAATGGTCAGAAAAAACAGATGTTTTATTAAGTTGGTTTTTTTTTTTAACTTTTTATTTTTTTAAGTTTATTTATTTATTTTGGGAGAGAGAGAATGAGAGAGAGAATCCCAAACAGGCTCCGCACTGTTAGTGTGGGGCTCGAACTCATCACTCGTGAGATCATGACCAGAGCTGAAATCAAGAGTCAGACGCTTAACCGACTGAGCCACCCTGGCGCCCCTATTAAGTTGGTTTGTAAAACAAAGCTTCATATCACTACTAGGATTTTGGCATATTTATCTATGTTTCTACATCTCTATATATGTGTCTATATATCTACCAGTGTATCTCTCTACATCTCTATGTCTCTATGTCTCTATCATCTATCTATCTATCATCTACCTACTCACCATACTTATATAAAGGAAAAATATTTACAATATTTGACAACAAGTTTAGCTGAGGTAATAAATAATTGGAAAGAATTTTGGCCATCATCTTTGGAGCAGGGTCCTGGAGGCTCCTTATTTTCCAGGTATCACACTGATTTCATGGATCACAGAGACACAGAGTCACAATGTAGGTGCTGAGCCACACGAGGGCACTCAGGGCTCCTGGGTAGCTTAGATCAAATGTGTTACTCACTCTATTGCACAGATATTTTATTCTTAGTAAAGATTTCTTGAGCTTACTTAAACAAAATTCTTACTATAAGCATATAAGTTAAGGTAATGACTTTCTAATGACTTTTATCATTTTTTTAAATGTTTGTTTATTTTTGAGAGAGAGAGAGATGCAGCATGAGCAGGAGAGGGGCAGAGAGAGGAGGGGACAAAGAAAGGAGGAGACACAGGATCTGAAGGAGGCTCCAGGCTCTGAGCTGTCAGCACAGAGCCTGGCACGGGGCTCGACCTCATGAACCATGAGATCATGACCTGAGCTGAAGTTGGAGGCTTAACCAACTGAGCCACCCAGGTGCCCCTCTCTAATGACTTTTATAAGAGGAAATATGTCCTTTATATTTCCTTTGGAATACTTTCTCAATAACCTTTGAAGCAGTACTCATAAAATTACTATGTTCCAGGCTTTGAAAACAATTTTCTCAGATCACATGCAAGCTTAAGGTACCATTTAACCATTCTTCAGTAAAGGAATAAATTTGTTCATTTCTGAGTTCTGTGTTGTGCTTATATTAAATTACTGTCTAACTGGTTTCCATCCACTTTCCAGATTACCTTAATAGAAAATAACATTACTGCCCCAGGTCATTTCTCCTGATATAAATGGATTAGATACGTATATTTTCTTATTCCTCCTTAGAGAGGTTTAATCTGGCAGCAGCATTTTCTGAATTTGACACTGGTTAAGGAACAATGCATCCATTAGTGGCCAAGGTACAGCTAGATGTTAATTAAATCATCATGCTCTTTCGTAGGTGGATTATGTTTTCTGTTAGAGAAAATTAAATTCGTAAAATAATGCTTTTCCCTTGAAAATGGAAAATCTTTTTGCATGGTTAGCAGCTGCCACTCTAATTTCTGATGCAGTGTGCAGGATGAGAGAAAAGACACAGTACTTCATAATCAAGACAGTGGCCCCGAAGAGACTGCAGTCACTTCTATACCTGGGAGAAGGCTCATTTTATACTTGGCAAGTGAACATTGTTTGGAATTCTGAAATCAAACCCTTCTCTCTGAATGCGGAGACATTAGAAATGACAATTTGTATGTCACAGTATCTTTACTCTAAAGCACTTCAAGGATTGTAAATAAGCATGTGATTGTGTCTGTGGTTCTTCTTTACGGAAACAGAACATCAGAATGCTTTCCACAGGGTGTTGGGTTTGTGAGAAGCCCTCTGTGTCTAAAGGCTGGAACAAAGCCTATTATCCTAATGATCTTCTTTCTGTGCCCCTTCTGGACGAAGCCACAGGATTAGTGGTATATTTTTAAATTGGATTTAAAGAGTTATATGGATGTTAAAAGTATGGTAAAGAGTTCCTTTACCCCAATTTCTATACCCAGTGTCTTAGAAATTCCCTCTCTTCTTTGTTCCTCCCTATCCAGTTACCTTTCTCATTCCTAATACCTCCCTAGGTAGAGGGTGTCTGGATGGGTATAGAGGGGAGGGGACAAGTGACATTTGCATTGGCTTGAATGTCAGCAGGCAGAAAGGAGCTGTTAAGAAGTGGGAAAACAGCCTAATTTTATTGATGGTGGCCCTAGAGAGACATATTTAGAAAGTCCCAAGCTAGAAGAGTGAATTCAAAAATTTGTTTTTAATTCTAGTATTTTAACATAGGCACAGGAAAAAAAAAATCTCACTATATCTTACTGATTTTTTTGGTTGAAATATTAAAAGAATAATGAAAATTAAACCTATAAAATGTGCATTTTGAAGTTCTTTTTAAACCCAAATATGCTAGTGGCTTTTCTAATCTCCTCTTCTGAACTGCATACATGGTATCTACACATTTAGGATAATGACCTACTTATCTGAAAACCGGAGCTGAGAAGGATTACACAATTTTATCAAGTAGAGTGAAGCTGTCCTTTGCACCTTCTGTTCAGCCATCCTCAGATGCCATCTGTTGACATACCCATCCTATGACTGGAGCATCTTAAGAAATCACATCTACATTAGGAAAGCAAAGGCTTTCTAGAAGCCGCATCCAGGAGGCCTGACTGTCCAAACACCTCTCAAAGAGAAAGAAGTTACAAGAACTGGCTTACAGTACTAAGGATTCATCCCTAGGGGCTCAGGTGGTGACCACTTCTATCTCTAAAATTAAGGAAATTCCGCCAGCAGAGAAAGAGGAGGGGACTGCCTCTGGGTTGGCAACGGCCAGTGTCAGAGGCTGCCACACTAGATGGGATTCCCTGCTTAGGATCCTTTCTGCTGGGAGGCAGATTTATAATTTTGTCTTGCAGCAGTTTAATCCCCCAGAAAACTGTAGTTGCCAGCTTCTGGAATGACAATGATAATGGTATTTCCTTCCCTTTTCCGTTGATTTGGGATAGGATCAGTGCATCAGTACAAAAAATACTTAAATTCTGTGTAAATAAAATATAAAATATGTAATTCATAATACAACTGTATCAAGTAGTTGGGAAGGCACGCAGTGTGTTTTTGTGGAAAATGCACCGGCTTTGGAAGCAATATTCAAATTTCAGTTCCGCCATTAACTAACCTTGTTACCTTCAGAAATGTGTTCATCCTCCTAGAGACTCAATTTACTCACATAAAGTAGGAATTCAACTTGCAGGATGCTGTGAACATTAAGAAAGATTATGCCCATAAATCACTTATCACAACTCTCGACACATACAAGCTGCCTACTAAATGGTAGTAACTATTTAACTTATGCTCCAATATACTCATTTTATCGTAAAAATCTCATGATCTTATATGTTTCTAAGGGTGTACATGTTCCATCTGGAAAATGCACGGCTTTCCATTATAATACTCTTATTAATACAGCCAAACCATTACTTACAGGGGGTTAACAGTCTGGTGCATTAGTAAAGGTCAATGAACTCTATCCCTGTTTGCTATTCGAAGCAGGATTTAAAAAAAAATTTTTTTTTAACGTTTATTTGTTTTTGAGACAGAGAGAGACAGAGCATGAACGGGGGAGGGGCAGAGAGAGGGGGACACAGAGTCTGAAACAGGCTCCAGGCTCTGAGCTGTCAGCACAGAGCCCGATGCAGGGCTCGAACTCACGGACCGCGAGATCATGACCTGAGCCGAAGTCGGCCGCTCAACCGACTGAGCTACCCAGGTGCCCCCAAAACAGGATTTTTAAGCAATAGGCACATGGTCCATCCTTGCAGGTTCACTTACAACGTACCATGGAACTAAGCACTATGGATATTGTATCCTGATACTGTAAAACAGAGCTCAAATTTGATAGGAAAATAAAGCTTCTAATCATGACCTTGTTGGAAAGGTAAATGGTTTCATTTTGAGTAACATGTGGTAGAACGTACACCCTTACTTAGCTTAGGACTGGAAAAATGCTCACACATTCCTTTTTAGAATATCAGGTGAGCCCAGAGGAAGGTTTGCATCAGTAGCTTAATAGGCTAAATCATTTTTTCAATTTTTATTTTTATTTTTTTGCACTCACATAAAATTCTAACTATAGAGTAATTAGAATATTATTAGATAACTGAGTAAATTTTCATGCATTTATATAAAGGTGAAGTTAATTTTTATCCACTTGCTAAAAAAGTTAAATTACAGCTATTGGAGTGGATCTTTTAAAGCTGATTTCTTACACAGCTGTCCCTTACCTTTAAAAGCATTCACTGGAAAAAAAAAAACAACCTAGCATATTATTATCTGCTGTCTAAGATAATAAATGATTGAAGACTTAGGAGCATTTTAAGTACCACTTAACATAATGAAATTGGCTCTACTTACCACCACATTGAACAGTAATTTAATTTGCTCTATTAATAACTCAGAGCAAATTTAATGTAAATAACAAATATGCTCTCTTTGAAATCCGCATATACTAAAAAATGCTTGCACCTCCAAACACAGCTTTCCCATATATATATTATATGAAATATATGAAAATTATATGAAAAAAATATATATGTGTGTGTTTCCCTTGAAGGAATTTCATCAAAAAACCATGAAAGGTAAAAAAATATGAAATAATTCACTGAAAAACACATCTCCACTATTGCACCTCCTGGGTGGAGATATTTACCCTAAAAGCAACTAACAATGGCCACGAATTTTGGAGGCTTAAAGTATTAGGTGCCTGTTGAAAAAAAGTGTCACTGTACAAGCTAGGTTAGGCAACTGATACCATAAACAACTCTTAAATCTCAGGGGGTGAATATTAAAAATGTTTGGTTTCTGCTCATATCACAGTCAAGAGTGAGTTACATGGCTGTCCTCCAAGCGACAACTCAGAATTCCCTCTCGTGATCCTACCATTTTATAATTTCAAGATCAGCTTGGTGCCATGAAGCTTCTAGAAGGCAGAAAGAGTGAGGAATCTCACACGTATGATACTTAAATGCCTCAGCCTAGAAATGGATATGTATCGCTTTCACTCATATTCTATTGGCGAGAAATAGATACATGCTCTAACCTATCTACAAAGGAGAAGGGACTTGGGGATACAGCTCTCCTTCGCTCAGCCACTTGCAAGAACTTAGTCTATACTATGGAAGGGGAACATGAAACTCTGGTAGTCAACTAAGTGTCTCCGCGACCATCATCAACCTTCTAAGTCTAGATTTCGAACCGTTAAAAGACAGTAAGGAGGCCAACATATGGGAGGAAGCTGCAACGTGGACCAAGTATCATCAATTTATGCTCTAGAGTCTAAGGACAGCTACTAAAAATTATTTTTTCAGAAAAAGTAGGTACAGTCATTCCATCTTTTTCTTTTCAACTTAACACAGTTGAGAGATGAGCAACTTTTAAAAGTCATATAAAACATTTTTTATTGCCCTTAGAGAATTAGAGTCTACAAGAAAGTATTGTGGCCAACTTTTTTGGCAGGAGTTGAGCAGAATATGTTTTAGAGAACTACTCCTCCACATAAGCTTTGATTACTGCTATCAGTATGGACAGTCAGAAAACAGGAAAAAGCGACTTTCTCCCTTCTGTCTTTAAGAATTATTAAAAATTTCCATTATCCAGAGGTGGAATTATCTTCCTCACTATCCAACTGATCAGTTTGAAGAGATGTTAACAGGAAAGGGAGAACAGGGTGAATATTTTCTACTAACAGAATGGATTGGTATGGAGGAAAAACCCTCCCAATTAAAAAAAAAGAAAAAGAAAACAACAACAACAAAACCCTAAATATTGTTTATGAAATAAACATTTAAAAAGTCAAGTGCAGAGCTGAGTTCACACACCACACATTAAGAAAAGAGTAAGATAAATCTGCAGAAGCCACGAATGAAGTAGGTAAAGCTTCTTAAGGCTAAAGGAGCAGTAAGCCAGGAGAAAGATGGAACTTATGTCTTCTAAATGAATAAACAAAATAAAAATTTTAAAAAAATCAACAAAAAGTATATCAGGAAAGATATAGGATAACAGAGGAAAAAACTAAGCTAGATGTAATGGTAGTAGAAATAAAGCCAAAAATATCAATGATCTCCAAGAATATGAATGGACTAAACCTATCAGTTACGAGACAGATTGTTAGATGGAACACATAAGGTCCATCTAAAAGGTCCGTCTAAAACTAAGGAATGAGAAAAGTTGAGAGTAAAAGGATAGTGATAAGCCAGGTGAATACTAACAAAGGAAAACTGGGTTAACTGGATTCTTGTAAGGAAATGGACTTTTGGGCACAAAAGTAAAATGGGTATTAAAGGGCTGTTACAGGAGCACCAGGGTGGCTTAGTCAGTTGAGCATGGGACATCGGACTCTTTTCTCTTCCTTTCTTTCTTTTTTTAAATTTTTTTTAATGTTTATTTATTATTGAGAGACAGAGAGACACAGAGCATGAGCAGGGGAGGGGCTGAGAGATGGAGAGACACAGAATCCGAAGCAGGCTCCAGGCTCCCAGCTGTCAGCACAGAGCCCCACGTGGGGCTCGAACTCACAAACCGCGAGATCATGACCTGAGGCGAAGTCAGCCGCTCAACCGACTGAGCCCCCCAGGCGCCCCTCTTTTTTCTTTTTTTAAATCTTTATTTATTTTTGAGAGAGAACAAGCAGGGGAGGGGCAGAGATAGGGGAACAGAAGATCTGAAGCCTTGTCTGCGCTGACAGGCTAACAGCAGTAAGCCCTATGTAGGGTTGAACTCACCAGCTGCGAGATCATGACCTGAGCTGAAGTCAGACGCTCAGATGACTGAGCCACCCAGGCACCCCAGCATCTGCCTCTTGATTTCGGCTCAGGTCATGATCCTAGAGTCGTTGGATCGAGTCCCACTTTGGGCTCTGCGCTGGGCCTGGGGCCTGCTTATGATTCCCTCTCTCCTTCTGCCTCTGTCTCTACCCCCACCTCGCTCTAAAAAGATAATAAAATAAATAAAATAAAATGAAATAAAATGAAATGAAATGAAATAAAATGGCTATTACATAATGATAAAAGGTTCACCCTCACGAAGAAATATAACGATTGCACACTGGATTGTAGTTATATCACAAATATTTATAGGCAGAAATTGTTAGAGCTGTAAGAGAAACTTGAAAAGTTCTTCTTCATGGGGAAAACTTTAATATCCATCTCTCAATAATAATAGACTCTGAAGATAAAAATTCATAAAGAAGATTTGAACAACATAATTAAAAAGCTTATCAGGGTACCTGGGTGGCCTAGTCACTTAAGCCTCAGACTTCGGCTCAGGTCATGATCTCACATGAGTTTGAGCCCCACTTTGGGCTCTGTGCTGACAGCTCAGAGCCTGGAGCCTGCTTCAGATTCTGTGTCTCCCTTTGTCTCTGCCTCTTCCCTGCACGTGCTTTCTCTCTCTCTCTCTCTCTCTCTCTCTCTCAAAAATAAACATTAAAAAAATTTTAAAGAAAACTACATGTCCACAAATGCAAATATTAGAAATAAAGATTATCTAAAAATTAGTGAAATAAAAATCCAAGTCAAGAAATTACAGAAGAAACAAAATAGACCTGAAATCATAGAAAAAGGTAATAATAACAAATGAATGTGATGTTAATGAAACAGAAAAAACTACAAGAGAGGATTAGCAAAGTTAATCTGTTTAATCCAAAGTTGGCTGTTTAAAGAGACTCATAGAGTAGTCAAATCTGGAAGAGTTTTTCAAAGAAAAAGAGAAAGGGAATGCACAAATAATACTGAAACATTTTTGAAATGTTTGAGAGAGAGAAAAAAGCATGAACAGAGGAGGGACAGAGAGAGTGGGAGAGAGAATCCCAAGCAGGCTCCGCACTGTCAGTACAAAGCCTTATGTGGGGCTTGATCTCATGAACCATGAGATCATGACCTGAGCTGAAACTGAGAGTCAGACACTTGCTTAACCGACTGAGCCAGCCAGGCACCCTCCATATTAGAAATTTTAAAAATTAAATATAAATTAATGATATATATTTATTCATGTATAAAATTTGCTAGATATACAACCAATCTACAAAAATAATTTACTACATCCAAGGAAAAAAAAAAACATTTGAAAACATAAAGTTCAAAATACATGATTAACTATAGCCACAAAAAATATACAGTACCTAGGAAAAAGTCAATCACAAGATCAGAGAAACTATCTGGAGAACAGTATAATATTTTACTAAAAGATATTGAAGAAAATAAACGTATATAAAGAACTGAAAAATTAACTGAGCCATTCTATGTTCATGGATAAAAATAACCAAGTTAATATCAATGTCAATTCTTTACCAATTCTCTCCATAAAGGTAATGCAATTCTAATAGAAATCTTGATAGAGGTTTGATTAGCAGGATGACTCTAAAAATACATTTAAAAAGGTCAAAGAGCTCAAAAGAAATAGAATACTTTTAAGAAAGAAAAACCTAGTGGGTGCTCTTGGCCTATGATAACAAGGCTTATAAAGTTTTATTGAATAAGACAGTATTAGACAAAAGCAGAGACAAATAGGCCAATAGTAAAGAAACAAGAATCTTATGAATTGGCTCTGACATATATAGAAAATTTATAGATGACAAGGTTGATACTATAAATACCTGCCCCTGAAAAAATAAAGGAAGGAAGGAAGGAAGGCAGGAAGGAAGGAAGGAAGAAAGAAAGAAAGAAAGAAAGTTTTAAATTATTTAGAATAAAAGAAAGTAGACTATTTATGAAAATTTAAGGTGAGATGAAGGATTTCTTAAACAAGACAAATGAAGTAAAAATGCTAAAGGAAAGATTAAAACTGAAAATGTCTGGGTAGCAAAAGACACAACAAAAAATGAAAAAAACAAGGCAGTTTGGGGAAGATACTTGGAATGCAAAAAATTACCAAAGATTAGTATTCAAAATAGAGTTTTGAAACTATAAGTCAACAACAAAAAGAAAACAATGAAATAGAAAAAGACCCGAAAAGGCCTGTGGAAATATAGATGGCCAATAAACACAGGAAAAAATTCTCACCCTCACTAGAAATGAGTGAAATGCAAATTAGTCACAAAGAGATGCCATTCCTCAGCCCTCAGACTTCAAAAAAGCTAAAAAGCCCAACAATAACAAATGTCTTAGCCAGGATATGGAGCAGCAGGATTTCTTTTCACTGATGAGGAAATATAAATAGTTTTAATCATGCTGGAGAACAGTTGGTCATAATCTGCTAGATTTGAGATATGTGTAATTTACGCCCCAGCAATTCCTTTCCTAGAGATATATACAACCAATTAAGGAGACTTGTATAACAATGGTCATAGTTTCACTGTGGGTTCTAGCAAATAACCAGAAAAGTGAAATGTTATCAAGAGGGGAATGAGTACATAAATTGTGGTATGTCCACCAAAAGTAATACAAACATCAGTGAAAAATGAGTCAATGAGAGTTAATATATACTCTTGGATGAGACTCGCAAATATTATGTTAAGAGGGAAACAGCAAACTGTCAAGGAATTTACCAGTATGCTATGATTCACAGGAAGTGATGGGTTAGAATACATACAGATATAGTAAAGAAATGCTTGGGAATAATAAAAAGTAAATCCATAATAAAGGTAACTATGGCAGAGGCTGGGGAATGTAACTTGGGGAAGTTTCACAGGAGGCCCCAACTGTGTTTCTAATATGGGTATTGAATATACAGTTGTTGATGGTATCATTATTTATGCCATTTGTACGTCAGAATGGTTTCATAACTGTCCTCTCAAAAGGATACAGATTGTGAAAAGAACAATAAAAAAGTCTAGTCTGATGCTTTTGTGTATATATATATATATGTGTGTGTGTGTGTGTGTGTGTGCATATGCGTTTTATTGATTAAATGGTAACTGAGGGTCAGAGGGAGGAAATAACTTAATCGATGCTATCTAACTAGTTAATGACAAAATTAAGTTTTCAAACCATGTATGTGACTCCAACACCAGTGCTTTATAAATCCCATTGTTAAGCAACATTAGAGAACAAAATGTTTAGCTCCTTTTTGCAAAAAGAATTGATTCTGAAAAAAATTTAATTGACTGCTTTAGGATTACAGAATCAGAAAATAGTATTTTTTCCCATCCTAACACAGTCAATAAACACATTCATCAACAAAAGTGGCTTAAGCGGCTTTGATTTTCAAATCGGGTAAAAGGTAAGCACAACACGCCTGGATTTCCAGACAGAACTTGCCTGGTGTAAAAATATCCACTAGCTGATTCTGATAGATGATTCCCCTCTGCCAATGGAAGGAAGGGCTTAGGGGGAAATATTTCTACTCATGGGAATGAACAATAACTTCACCCTCAGTTCAGAGGAGGGTGCTCAGTTATGTGCTATGCGCTGTGCACAAAGATTAGTTATATTTGTGTAAGGTGTGCATGTCTGTGTATCTGTGTGCTTGCCTGCATAGAGGCTTTCTAAGTTGGAGGCAGAGAAGGACATTAGCTATAAATATTCAATTTAAGGGGGCCTAAAGAGTATTGGGGGGGGAGGGTGGCAAATTTATAATACTAAGTAAAATCTACCTGTCAAGGCAGGAGTCCACAGTGCCAAAGAGGGTATAAGTATGATGCACAGATAAATGAGAAAACAGGCCTCCCATTGTGGATTGGTATACAATAGATGGTTCCAGTAGTCCAGGCACTCATCTACTATTTAAACCATCAGACAATGTACAGGTGAGATAATGACAGTTTTAGGAGTTGAGCAGCTTCACGGAGATCCCTTTCCCTTTGATAATCCTTGAGACGTAGAATGGTTACTTTTGCATCTTCTTACAAATCCTGCAAACCTACTCAGACTTGTCTTGACATCTGAGCGGTCTTCTTTCTGCTGTATCAGGTGACCTGTCTACCTTCTTCTGTTTTGGTAATAGGGATGGAGACGGATGGGTAATAAATGCACCTGTTTCGGGGCTCTACATAGCTGTCAGGCAAAAGTCTAGGTATAAAGGAAATTACACAGAACTTCGAATTTTCAAAAATTATCGCCCACCCCCACCCCCAAAATTAATAAACTTTGCAGGGTTTCTAGAATTAACGGAACAAACATGGGAGGACAAGAATCAATTTGGTTGTTTCATTTTTAATTTGTTGAGGGTGCTTCATACTGTTTTTGATAGTGGATATACCAAGTGCCTTCCTACCAACAGTGCACAAGGGTTTCCTTCTCTCCACATCCTCTCCAACACTTGCTCTCTCTCGTCTTTTTGATAATAGCCATTCTAACAAGTGCGAGGTGCTATCTCATTGTGGTTTTGATTTGCATTTCCCTGATGATGAGTGATGTTGAGCACTTTATTACGTGCCTATTGACCACTTGTATGTCTTCCTCGGAAAAATGTCACTTCGGGGTATATATCAGAAATAAACAAAATCATTATGTTGAAGGGAAATCTGTGTCCCATGTTCATTGCAGCATTTTTCACAATAGGGAGACATGGAAATAGCCTAAGTGGCAGTCAATGGAGGAAAGGATAGAAAAAATGTGGTATACACACACACACACACACACACACACACACGAGAATAATATTATTCTGGAATATTATTCAGCCATTAAAAAAATAAGCAAATATTGTCATCTGTAACCACATGGAGAGACCTTGAGGCCATAATGCTAAGTGAACTAAATCAGATATACTGTATGATCCCACTTATAAGTGAAATCTAAAAATGTCAAACTCATAGAAAAAGAATAGAATGTTGGTTGCCAGGGACTGGGGGCAGGTGAGGATAATAGGAGATATTGGTCAAAGAGTATAATTTTCCAGTTACACGATGAATAACTTCTGAGCACCTAATATATGTCATGGTGATTGCTGTTAATAATATGGTATCGTATACCTGAAATTTGCTAGTAGAGTAATCTTAAATGTTCTCATCACAAAGGGAAAAAAAAAGGTAACTATATGTTGGATGTGTTAAATAATCTTATGGTGACCATTTCACAATATATATGTGTATTTAATCATTGTATTGTACACCTTAAATTTATACAATTTTGTCAATTACGCCTCAATAAATCTGGAAAAAAATCAGTTTGCCCTTAGGTTCTTACTAGTCTATGGAGAAAAGCTACCTTGGCTTAGCCTGGTAGAGAAACTGAAGAGTGGTAATAACCAAAGACCATGCAAGCAGTTGTTGTGATGGAATCTCTAGTAAAATGATGAGGGGGGCTCTACTCAAGGGAGAATACCCCATAACTTTTTGAAAAAAAAATGTTTACTTGTTTGTTTTAGGAGAGAGTGCATGTGCACATGTGAGCAGGGGGACAGGGGCAGAGAGTGAGGGGGACAGAGAATCTCAAGCAGGCTCTGCGCTGACCAGCGGGGCTCGATCTCATGAACCATGAGATCATGACCTGGGTGGAAATCAAGAGTCGGACATTCAACGTACTGAGCCACCCAGGTGCCCTGCCCCATAACTTTTAAGGAGAATACTGGTGATTCCTATGTAACAGGTCGTGTAAATACAAAGAAGTACCCCTCCATGCTCCTCCTGCATTGTGCAGCTGACAAGGGTGTGTCTAAGGAATCACAGAGTGGATGAGAGTAATAGGGAAGGCACCAGGGGTATCCTGGAGGAAGGGTGCTTCTCACGGATTTCCTAACTTGACAGAGAAAAGACTCAGGAAAAAAGGCTTCTCTTTGTTGCGGCCTCTGAGCCCAAGCCCCATCAGAAAGCAGAGGAAGCCCTCATTTGGAAATCAATCTTCTCTGTCCATTGAAAATTTAAAGCAATTATTCAGGGCTGCCCCCAAAAGAGCAGGCTTTGGCATTAAAAAAAAAATGTCAAAGTCTAGTCAAATTCAAGGAATGAGTCCCCCAAAGATGAACTGGAAAAGATTGTAATGGCTATATTAATTGGCCGAAGGCCAAATGCATCCAGCTGGGCCCCAGCTAATGTTACAGATGGTTTTATTTCAAAACAGCCACCGACAATCTCTTTAGGTCCACCACGAACAGACAGACTCACTCCAGGGGACTCTGAGGAGTCTACCGTTACAGCAAACAATTGCCACCATCGTAGCAGTGTTAATAATAAAAGAGGGAGGATTAGCAAGATATGGCCCAAAGATACTAAAATCGATTCAATATCCCTGATTTTTTTTTAATTTACTGGACCTATACATTTCTGACAATGGTATCCTAAAATCTCCAAGTACGACAATGAATTTATCCATTTCTCATGGTGACCGTATCAGTTTTTACTCTACGCATTTGGGGTATACGTTTTCAAATGCGTACAGATTTAGAATCATCATATATCCCTGGTGAATTATTTCTTTTGCCATGGCTACTTTTTATTCCTAATCTTTCAATAATAATAATATTTTAATTATTATTTGTCTTTGATTATTATTATAAATTTGATTTTTATTTTACTAGCTTAGTCTTTTTGTGATCTATCCTTTTTCCATCTTTTCCTTGAATACCCACTGCAAAAACCTCACGAGCAAATATATGCTGGTTTTAATAAAATGAAATATATGAATGCTATGAGAACTGTATTAAAAGAACTTAAGTTTGTAATTCAGACTTCATTAATTTCCAAGAATGACAGCATTAATCTAATACCCTGTCTGATGTCATATTAATAAGACAATAAGACATTTTTAAGGTAAGGGTCACTCATTTCTGGAAGAGACGTGGTAAGGTCTCCCCTATGGCCACTTACTTTTGAGGTTAATTTAACTTCGACAGGTTGTAGTTCTATCACTCTAACTAGCTTGGGACATTTTAAATTAATTTTAGTTTTTTTTTCCCTTGCATACTGATTTGCTTTTATTTGTTACCAGCGACACTTTGTAGATGACACTGGTAGATAGGGTGATCTTTTAGAGAACCCTGTCATCGTAAAACAATGAACAACCAGTGGGGTTGCCGCCGGGGAGAAGAGACCAGCGACAAAGAGTTACCTCACAGATCCTTGATATATTCTCCCCTGGACAAATTCTCTGTAAGTAGACTACAGGAGAATATGAATAGTATCCAGTGTTGCTTTATATCAGAGTAACGCTCCTACTCAGATGTCACTACTAAATAACAAATAGCTTTGTGTGTCTGCTTCCTAACAAATGAGTCAGAGTTCACTCAGACCTTGCTGCTCTATGTATAGTGCCCTGACTAGGCACCCGCCTTTGCAGCCTCTGATCTACTGAGTCAAAATCTGCATTTTAACAGGAGCCACATGTTAAAGTTTCAGAGCTAGAGAAAACAGAGGTGAAGGATGGAGTATACCAAAGGAGACAGTCCAGGTAGAAGGACAAGCATTTTCAAAGGCAGCAAAGCACAAACGAGCATACGCTATTGGGAAAACCAGAGCCACGCGGATTTTTTGAGATTCCAAGTGAGTGAGTGGGTATGTGTGTGAGGGGTGATGGCAGAGGCCACAGCAATAGCAATGGTAGTAATAGTAGTAAGGTAAGTAAAGGGTTTGATGCTATAGATGTAGGCAAGAATTCAATTCGCTATAAGAGCTCCAGTGGAATTTAACAGGAGAGTGATGTGATGGAATTTTTTATTTTCAAAGGTCATTAATGGCAGCAGAGTGGAGATAAGACAGAGGAAAGAAAAGCTGGAGTTAGGCAGACCGTTAGCAGTTAATTGTGGTAATGCTGATAATGAATGATGGAGATCTAAACTAAGGCAGATTCAAAGAAAGGGCGATTATTCAGAAGAGAGAATTCAGACTGTGGCCATTGCAGGAAGGAGATAAGGAAGATGGGGTCATGAAGACTGGCACTGACTTCCTGCTCTCTTAGATTGGGCCTCCTGGAAGAGAGACATGGAGGTAAGATTTTGTGCAGGCAGTTTTGGCGGGGAGTATTCCCAGGAATAACACTTGGAAGAGACTGAGGAAAGCAGGATGGGGCAGAGTGAGAAGTTGAACTCTGATGTACTCGCAGCAGAGGCCTTCTTTGACGTACTGGTGATCTGGGGCTGGGAGAGCCATCAGAGCTGTTCCCAATAAAGACAGGAGGGTGGGCCTTTGCTCCTCCATATTTAGCAATCACTGGATATGGACTGTCCCCGGGGAAAAGGGCATAACTTTGGGCAAAGGAGCTCTCTTTGTGCCTAAGGGCACTTTTGGAGGAGGGACTCATCCATAAGCTGTCTGCATTCTTGTAGCAACTGGGGAAATGCATGCCTTTGTCTTAAAGGAGGGGATCTGGGTGGCACACCCCAGAATCCACTATTCTCGTCTTCTGTGCCCAGGGAGATCGTTCTAATATCTACTTAAGTGAGAATATTCAGGAGAAGAGCTAGGTTGGAGATACAGATGGGTTAATAAACCGACATCTATGTTTTGAGGCATCCAAGGGATCACATTAGAACTGATAATGGAACTGGTGAATATACGGGCCTTGAATTAGCAAAAAGATCTGGAATTATAGATTTAGGAAGCCTCAGAGTGTAGGCGGTAGTTAAAACCGTAGTTACTGTTGGAATCCGGTAGAATTAGAGAAATGGCTGCAGAGACTTGGAGAACAACAGCATTTAAGCTAGGAGTAGCAGATAAAAGCTTTTAAGGAGATGGAAGAAGAAAGTGATATGGTGGAAGGTGACCCAAAACGTGTGTGAGAAAGAATGCATGAATGCTGTTCTCCAGGGCTTCGAAGGGCACAGAGAGTGTAAGGAAGGCTATTTTGAGAGGAGTGGGATTGTGGACGCTGAACACCACCAGTGACTTCAGAGACAGCAGGTTCAGTGGGGCAGCAGTGGGCTGTGAGGGCTTGCAGGCAGAGAAGGCAGGTTCCTTTTTCAATCAGTACATGGCTCTTACTGATTGCTATAGCTAGAAGAAGAGTAGGGTCGACAACTAGGGAAGAGGCACGTTTAGTTTACTTTCAAAGATGTAAGTTAGGAGCAAGGGACCTAAGAGAGAGCATGTGAGGATCCCAGGGCTATTAAGGTATTAAGATTATGGTATTGAGAAGGAGGGAGAAAGAGGAGGGAGGGTAGAGAGGGAGAGACAGAGATGCCGGGGGGAGGGATTATCTGAAGAGGGGTACTGACATTAACTATGACCTCTTTACTTGGAAGAAGTTGCCCGTCTCCAAGGTGACTCTCCAGGGAGGGCAAAAAGCAGGTTAAATCCCTGACCCCATTCTCCTCCCTTCCTTTATTATTCTCTTGCTGGCATTCTCCATTCAAATGAAACTGAAGTCAGAAAGTAAAGTATCTTTCCATGAAGTCCACACTGAGTTGAGGGAGAAGAACGGAGAGTGGATCCAGGGGGTAAATAGAAGATCTAGAACAGTTTAACGCCCAGATGGACACGTGCTCTTTTCCTTTCTCACATGTAACGAGAACCTTTGGGGAGCCTGGGTGGCTCCGTCAGTTAAGCAGCTGTCTGGCTCTTGACTTCGGCTCAGGTTTGATCTCAAGGGTTTGGTTCGTGAGTTCGAGCCCTGCACAGGGCTCTCTGCTGTCAGCGCAGACCCTGCTTTGATCCTCTGTTCTCCCTCTTTCTCTGTCCCTTCTGCACTTGCACTCTCTCTCTCTCAAAAATAAACATTTAAAAAAAAAGAAAGAGTTTTCTTCATTCAAGGAAAACCAAAGGATCAGTCTGCTATCCAGACCACAGAAGTGAAGAATTAAATCTGTAGGACTAGAAATATTTTCATGACAATGAAAAATACAAACATTTCAATTTGTAATATTAGAAAAATTCAAAGAATATACACACTACGATACATAGTGAAATATGTGATAGAAACTGTGCATTTTTAATATGTATACTAAGATTATGAGACTAGATTATAAAAAATAACAATGTCAGAGTTTTTAAATTCATGTTTTTTTTGTTTTGTTTTGTTTTTAAATTTGTTCTGAAGAAATGGAAAGCAGAGAAGCCTGGAGATTTACCAGGACTGAGTCCTTCACAGTCAACAATTGGCTTTTAAACTTGTAAAATATTTAGAGCATGTGTTTTTCTTTGCTTGTTAGTTTTCCCACACTACAGATTTTCTAGATTTTGCTCAGCTAATCCAAGTGCCTGGCTCATTTCTCCCTCAACATCCTTATGTATTTCCTCTGTGGATCAAATTCCCTGTCTAAATTAGTACACATTTTTCTCGAAGGAAAGACCGAATAAAAAAAAAAACAATAAACGCAGGCCAACATTTCTTAGTGTTTTTTGAGCAAACATTTCTAGTATTATTCATTGCAGTTTGTTCACTTAAAAATCCCGACAGAGCTGTACTAAAGAAGTAATACAAATCGCAGTTACTTTTTTATGCGGTAAGAACGTTTAATATAAGAGCTGCCTTTCTATTGAATTTTTAAGTATACACTACAGTGTCGTTAACCACAGGCATTATGCTGTACAGAAGATCTCGGGACTTATTTATCTTACATAATGGAAACTCTGTATCCTTTGACAAATGCACCTACATATTCCCTGCCCCCAATCCCTGGTAACCACCACTCTACCTTTTGATTCTAATAATAATAATAATAATAATAATAAAGAAGGCAAACGGAAACTTCTGGAGGTGGTGAATATACAGCATAGATGGTGGTGATGGTTTCCCCGTGTCCACTAATTCTAAACTCATCAAGTTGTACACATTAAATATCTACAACTTTTTGTATGTCAATCGTACCTCAATATAGTGGTATAAAAATCAAAGGTAGGTTAAGTTTGAGATTTAAAAATCTTTTTTTTTTTAAGTTTATTTATTTATTTGGGGGGGGGAGGGACAGAGGGAGAGAAGAGAGAGAATCCCAAGTGTCAACACAGAGCCCGACACAGGGCTTGAACTCACGAACTGGGAACTGTGAGATCATGACCTGAGCTGAAATCAAGAGTTGAATGCTTAACCGACTGAGCCACCCAGGCGCCCCAAGTTTGAGCTTTAAAAATCTTAACTAAAATTACGATTTTTTTTGTTTTTTGGTAATAGAGGTATTTAAAGGAGTTTAACTGTTTTCCCCACTTCTGGCCTTTGTTTACCCAGAGAAGTAAAGTAGATAGGAAGGCTTCCATTGTATAGGGCCAAGGAGAGGTGGGGAGTGGAGTGTGGAAACAGAACCCCAGGGAAGTCTACAGAGACTTCATCGGCCCTTGGCTCACTTAACATTACAGAAGAGCCCTTCAGGAAATACAGGTAAGGACTCATGGATTCTGGACCACAGGCTGATGAATAGAAGGCAGAAGTGACCTGCAAAGGGCTTTTATGTTGAAGTGGCCCCATCTGGGGATGGCTTTCTTGAGGCTATTATTTGCTTTTATGGGGTATGGGTTAGCAGTATAAAGGATTTTTAGAAGCATTGACTTCTGTCCTAACCTACATATTTATGAGAAATTTCTCTGGCGGCCTTAGCCCTCCATGTATGCTTCACATCGCTTTAACGAAGCGTCAATTATACGATATGTTTATATTCACTGAGCGTCATTACTCAGACCAAGGTATCCACTGTGTCAGTAGAGAAAGTCAGGCAACATCCTTATTAAACTGGTCCGATGGCTTTGATTTGTTTTACTTCTAATCAATGATATAAGAAATTTGAAGGTATTTTTTCTTGGTGATGGTGGGTGGGATGAAGAGTAAATGTTCACTGCTGTCAAGATGAAATGTAAACCCTATCTCTCAAAGGTCCTGTTATGGATGCTTTAGATCTTTGTCTCAAACCAGTAACAGCAAACTTATAGCACATGCATACGCATAAATGAGAGCTTTACACTTGTTATAAAATCACCAATTCTACGGGGAACTTAAAACTATCTAAAATCTGTAATTCCTTCATTCCCTTATTTATCATGCACAAACTATTTGCCAGGAGGGTTTGGGGTCTGAGTGATACCGAGGTGAACAAGCAAATTCCCTGCCCTCCCGGTTACTGTTTAGTAAGCCAACCAGTGGAAAAGCACACCCTCCCAGTTTTCCTCAGGGAACGGATACATTAAGGGTGCCCAGTAGGAATGGCACATAAACCTGGTTAGTCCTTTATTGTCTGAACAGCCAAAGCGCCTCCTGTTGGAGAGTCTGAGCTTGTTTCTAGTTAGAGCTGGATGCAAGTTTCTTTGCTGTTCTCATATTCCTCTTTGGAAGTCTCTCCATTCTAATCTGGAATCTATCCTGTACTACCATATTAATTTAAATACCAACTGTAATTGCATAAAAAAGCTTCAAGGACAGATCCTGCAGGAGCTATTCCATTTTTCAAGTAACTTTTCAAAACAACAACAAAAAGGTGAAGCTTTTCAAAATCATAAGAAATAAAGAAAGATGATGATTTGATAGGCAGTGTGTGATTGGTATTTTTGGTTTAGGAACCTGCCTTAGTTAATTCATTATCAAACAGCTCCAAATGAGCAGGTGCCCTCTTACATGGTTCACTTCGTTTTTGATGGTATCGAGTCCATAACATCAAATCAACAAATTTATTGGATCCTTGGGGGATGGGATGCCCTTGGCATTTTTGAAAGTCTGGTAGAAACTCCAGCCAGGAAACAAAAATGGCATAAGGGTACTGCATTCTTATTAACAATGAACGTGTTCTGAAAATGAGAACTTTGATTTTCAGTACCCCACGCGTATCAGCCTTCTGGTGCCTTCTCATGTTTTTTTTCTTCGAAGCTCCTTGGTTATCAGGACTTATCAGTGAGGACTTTGGAAAAAAAGAAATCCTAAGCAGGAGATCTCCTGTGGCATTCCAACTCAAGAGTATTTATCGCCAGTAATTCCTATTTTTATAAATGTCTGAGATGTGAGTTTACAAGAAAGAGTTGTCTATTTATTGTAACGAGGTCCTTATGTTCTCCCACGACAGGACCAGGCAGAAGACTAGGAATTTATCTTTTCACTCTCTGTATTTACTCTGAGAACAGTGACTCTCCCAGCACTGATTTATGCATGCGTCAAAATGATTTCTGTTAAATATTTACATGTTATGTACACAAAAGCTTCAATTTTCAGAGAACTGGGGTAATTCATTAAAATAAAGATATATTGATATTTTTATAATGCAAAATTCCATTAATCCACATTAATTAAAACAAAAACAAAAACCAAAACCGGACTGAATTTAGATGTAACAATTTCAGGAAATGTTTAAAGAAAGCCAGTCTTATTACTTCAGCATGCATGTAATATAGAAGGAATACAATTATTAGGTCTTGAGATAATATAGTTTAATAGGCAAGTATGAGCCACAGTTACTACCTATCCTGAATATAAAAAGAATTCAAGAAAAATTCTAAGATAATGTATTGTTGGCATTTTACACCCTCCTTTGAAAATGTATGTTCTTTCGTACTCAAAAATATATTTTATCACAGCTTTGAGCTTGAACACATGGCATCCCAGGATATCATGCATTCTAAAATGTGAAAGCTTAAGTTTTTTCACAATAAGTAAGAGATCGTTGATTTTCAAACGCATGATTCTTAAAAAATGTTCATAATTATTATTTGAGAGCCTTCACATTTCATATAAAACTCTGTTTGCTTGGATTCGTTGGATGGCTTCATGAACTCAACTCTGTCTGACACATAGCACTATATTATGTTAATACAGTATAAAGTTGTATTTATACTCAGTGTGAACTTGCACAGCAGTGTATACATACTTCACTGGATAACAGAAGAAAAGACAGCGTCGGCTGTGGATAAGTACCTTGATACGAAGGGATTATACTGTGCCATTTCCAGAAATGCCCTTGACTCAGCATGTCCACCAACCCACGTCCCCCCAAATAAAATTCATGACTCACTATTCACTTTCAGTCCAGAGCTTTTTCTGTACTTTTTAGAGCTTGAGTGCAATAATGTCCTCAATTTTTCACCTCTCTGTCCCCCTACCCTTTGTCAGGTTACTTTGCAGTCCTTCCCGCTAAAGTGTCAGGAAGGATTTTTCCTGCCTGTAATTCTGAGTTTGACTATGTCACTTGTTTTGCCTATACACTTTAAGTGGAAGCCGCAGCCAGCCTGTCCTGAGTCTAGGCCTCTAGAGACCTACCCGGCTTCTACTTCAGCGTCTCCGCATCACCATGGGGACAGGTCTGAGCTAGTCTGCTGGAGGATGAGACTTGCCTGGGTCATGTCGGCTGAAGCCGGTCTAGACGAGCAGATTGGTCGGCCCACCCCTGACATACAAGCCAGCCCAGCCTTTATACACAGAGCTACTTAGAGATACCCAGCTTATTTCGGTCATTTAAACAACAGCTGCTCATTGCATGCCCTGCAGCTTTGTGTTTTGTTGTTAAACAGCAAAAATCAGCTAATACAACTAGATAGGAAAATTCATTACTTTGGAAGCAGGGAAGGTTATGCAGTAGTTTTTCTTTTTTAAAGTTTATTTATTTTTGGGACAGAGAGAGACAGAGCATGAATGCGGGAGGGTCAGAGAGAGAAGGAGACACAGAATCTGAAACAGGTTCTGGGCTCCGAGCTGTCAGCACAGAGCCTGACGCGGGGCTCGAACTCACGGACTGCGAGATTATGACCTGAGCCTAAGTCGCTCAACCGACTGAGCCACCCAGGCGCCCCTATGCAGTTTTTCAAAACAGAGCTTTCCAGTGCCTATGTCTGAATTGTTTTAGTATGCTTGTTAGAACACAGATAGCTATGTCCCATCCTGTACCCACTGAAACAGAATCTTTGTGGGGAGGTACCTGAAAATGGACATAGAACCCAGTAATTATTAAAGACATTAAAAGCCGAAGACTCCTGACCAATGGACTGGAAATCTGAAGAAAATGTTTCTTTTTTCTCCCCAAGTGGTGGCAGCAGAAATTTTCATAAGGGATGTTTTCCTGGGATATTTTTTGGAGGCCTCTTAAGTTGTTCTTTTTGTTAGATTTCCACAGGCAGAGAAAGTATAAAAGTCACAGAGGAAAACAACCACATGTAGATTTTCATGGTCATGTCTGTTTTATGTTCTGTAAATACAGTGTTCTAAAATCTTGATGTAGTTTTGCAACCATAGACAGATTTACTGGCAACAGCACAGATGAATTAAAAGCCAGATGAATTAAGCCCTGGGCTGAGACGCTCAGTGATGTAAATTTCTCGATACCTTTATATCATAAGAAACTTATGTTCAGTCTTTTTTCCCCATGCATACCAAAAATGTAGGAAGCTCTACATTGTATAACTCTACATAAAACCTCAATATAGCCTTACATAAATTACTTGTTTTTTCTTTTGGGATTCATAAAAACCATTTGAAATGGTTGGCACTAAATGTTCCTATGACAGATATGGACACTGTAAGAACTCACGTTTTAGACTATGGGTTGTCTAATGTTCTATAGTTGAAATAACATACATCATTACTTTTTTATATCCTGAAATAACAGCAAAACCTTTCCATACCTTTAGCTTTCTGATTCACTTATTTTGATGTGATTATTAAAATAGAAATGCAGATAACTGGCCATTGAGTTTCACACTGGCCATTTCAGCATAGTTTTGCACCCTGGGCTCCAGAGATCAGACACATGCTACTTATGAGCTCATAAAAGGACACATTTGAGCCCTTTTTAGTGTACTTGGTGATCCACTAGTAGTGATATCTACGGACTTTTTCTGTAAAGAGCCTGAGAGTAAATATGGCCGGTTTTGCAGATAATAGAGTCTTGGTCTTTACACTCAAATCAGCCACTGTGACACAAAAAATGGTCCATAGGGGAGGGAGAGGCTATGTTCTAATAATGTTATTTGGAAAAACAGGTGGTGGGTTAGATATGTTCATGGACCATAGTCTTCTGACCACTGTTTTAGCTGAAAGATTCATTTCCAGATTGCTTCTACTGTCTCTTGCTCATGGGGACTATGGCTTTTTCTAATTGTCATTGCAATAATTTAATGCAGTTAAATTGGCATGTGTCTTAATATATCCCGACTATATATTTTTTGCTGCTGGTGGGGGAAGTACTGGAAGCTACACATGACTATCATGGCAATCCAGTTGTCCATCCTGGAAAGGCTTGTCCAGTGTGGAACCAGGGCCTGGGGAAAATTGTGAGGGTGAGCTGCAATTTAATCAGCACCTTTCCATTGCAAAAGGGCAGAATCTCAATTTAAAAATGGTTGGGGGGGGGGGGGAAGGACCTTTATTGGCTCACACAACTGAAGAGTCCAGAAATTGATTTTCAGGTACAGCAAGATCCAAATGATGAAACAATATATTTAGAAATATCTCTCCATCTCTCAGCTATATTTTTCTGTATGTGGTCTTTCACATTGAGGTGTAATTTCCAAGTGATTTCAAAAATACTCTCCAACAGGCCTGCACTCGTTTCCTACTTGCTTGGTAATCTCAGTAAACATGTGGATCTTCTCTTCCTATTTCAGCAAAAGTTATAGGAATGATGCTTATTTTTCTAACTTCTGTTGAAGGCTCATTCCTTATACCTGGTGCCTAAGAGGATGGGACCGACTGTTTGGCCAGGTGTGCATCACCTTCCCACACTCTGCCTAGGGCGTGGGTTTGGTCCCAACGAGACCATATGGACTGAAAACTGAGGTAGATGAGGTTCACTAAAGAAAAGTCAGGATGTTATATCTGAAACTGATGAAATGCATAATAGGTGACCAAAACCAGCAGGTGGCATACACCATAATTTAATGAATTTATTTTTCATAGTTTTCCAATAAACTTGGGTGGATATTTTTTAAATCCTCATATATGACTGCTTCAGGGTGGGGTGATAATGAAAACCACAGAAATTTTTACTAAGTTGAGTTCCATCCCTAGAGATACTATCAATACAAAATTTGCTTCAGTTAGAAACTGATACAATGTTCCTATCCTCAAAAAAATGTTTATCAGCTTAAATGTGAGACAGGAAACCATTACAGTCCTAGAGGAGAACACAGGCAATAACCTCTCTGATAGCAGCCATAGCAACTTCTCACTAGGTATGTCTCCTGAGGCAAGGGAAATAAAAGCAAAAATATACAATTGGGGCTATATCGAAATAAAAAGCTTCTGTACAGCGAGGGAAACAATCAGCAAAACTAAAAGGCAACCTATGGACTGGGAGAGGATATTTGAAACTGGCATATCCAATAAAAGGGTAAGATCCAAAATATAAAGAACTGACGACACCTGACATCTAAAAAAAAAAAAATCCCATCAGAAATGAGCAGAAGGCATGAACAGACATTTCTCCAAGGAAAACATACAGATGGCCAACAGACACGTGAAAAGATGCTCAACATCACTCATCATCAGGGAAATACAAATCAAAACTACAATGAGATATCACCTCACACCTGTCAGAATGGCTAAAATTAACAACACAGGAAACAACAGGTGTTGGCAAGGATGCAGAAACAGGGGAACCCTCTTACACTGTTGGAAGAAATGCAAACTGGTTCAGCCACTCTGGCAAACAGTGTGAAGGTTCCTCAAAAAGTTAAAAATAGAACTACCCTATGATCCAGCAATTGCATTACCAGATATTTACCCAGAGAATATAAAAATACTAATTTGAAGAGATACATGCACCCCAAAGTTCATAGCAGCATTTATCAACAATAGCCAAATTATGGAAAGAGCCCAAAACTTCATTGACTGATGAATAAAGACATATATATATATATATATATATAATATTCAGTAGATTATTACTCAGCCATAAAAATGAATGAAATCTTGTCATTTACAACAACATGAGTGGAGCCAGAGAGTATTTATGCTAAGTGAAGTAAGTCAATCAGAGAAAGACAAATACCAAATGATTTCACTCGTATTTGGAATTTAAGAAACAAAACAATGGCACAGTGAGAAAAAAGAGAAGGAAACCAAGAAACAGACTCAACTATAGAGAACAAACTGCTGGTTACTGGAGGGGAGGTTGGTGGGGTGTGAGTGAAATAGGTGATGGGCATTAAGAAGAGCACTTGTGATGAGCACCAAGTGTTGTATAAGTGATGAATCACTAAATTCTCCACCTGAAACTAATATTACACTCCATGTTAACTAACTGGAATACAAATAAAACCTTGGAAAGAAGAAAAAAATACAAGTTTGGTAAACATAAAAAGTACATATTTATCAAGCACCTTAGAGAAATTGCTGCTTTTAAGACATGAATGAAAATAATCTATTTGAAGCATAAAACTATCCCACTAAATGAATACTCTGAATCTACAATATGAACGTAAAATACAACCATTTATAGCATAAAAATATCAATTTTAATGAAAATAAAATGAGGATGTATTTAAGAATTAGATTTAAATTTGGTTCAGTGGTTACACATTCCAGATGTTTACATTTATTACTTGCTTGTTAATAAATACAGATTTGAAATTTACTGACCAATTTGTTCTTTTCATTTTGTTCTATATTTATGGCTATGTATGCCAAACTTGCCTTCCTAGAAGACTATGTAATTCTTTTATTCCAGAAGGAAATAACATCCACCAGATGGTACAAGCACACATACATAAAGCCCAGATGTCAATATTTTCAAAACTTCATTTTTAGTGAGCGGAGATGAACGCAAACATGCATTACATAATGGTTAGCATTCCACATTATTCAAATTCTGGGGGGAAAGCTGAGAATGTTCTCCACTAGTACACTTGTTGCCTATTCAAAATCATAGAAAATTAGATAAGATAGGATATCGCTACAATCTTTTTGCCCGAAATGTACTAAGGAAACTGTAAATCTTGAATTAAGACACACAAAGTCATCTGTAAAAGTACAACATGAAGATGACATTATTTAACAGAAACATATGTGGAAAGATTTAGAAGCCTCTCAACATGAGACTTCATATGATGCCACTTGAAAAAACAAAAGTTAATGTGATGACGAGTAAAATAAATTCAGGAGATGACAGTCTTGTTCCAGTATGCCCTAGTGTGAAAACACATGGGGAATTTTGTGAAGTTCTAGGCAATAAGCACTACATGGAAAAATGACAAACAGGAATTCACCCAGAAAATAGCAGCTGCGTCATATGAGGAACATTTATTACAACTGGGAATATTTAAGTTGGGGCAAAAAGACTGAGAAGAAACAAAGTATTGTCACAAGACCGACATAAGGAAGAATGTGTACAGATAATAGAGGACAAATTTCCTATTAACATAAACTAAAACATCCTAACATTAATGTTGATTCAAAATGGAAAAGTTTTTATTGGGGGTCGTAAGATTCTGGCACTAGGGACATTCATGGAGACCAGAGAGTCTAAGGGCAGATAGTAGGTATTCTGTCAGTATTTTGGGAATGGATAAGTGCAGATAGGGAAGATGATCTAAATTTATTAAGCAACTACTGGTTTTATATCTAAGAAAACAGTCATACAATTTCTTCAAATAACCCTTTCCAGAGCAAATATAATTTTTCATTTTGTTGATTAGACGACTAAAGCTAACTCATGGAAGATCACAAAATAAATGGAGACCCAGAATTCCTCCAAAGATCTTTCTGGCTCTAAAACCATGCATGCTCTGCTAGGATTTTTTTTTTTGTAACATCAAGACTGCATGATCCATTGGTTAATATAGATAATGGGAGTGGATGCTGATAAAATGCAGCTACCTGAGCAAGACACAAAATATTAGATATGTGCAAATAAAGACAACACTACCAAACACAAAGCTTTCTTCTGCTTTGCTCCCCTGTCCCAGGAGAGACTGGAAACAAGATTGTTTTAGAAAGTGCTAAGCACTATAAAGAAAAAGTACATGGGGGCACCTGGGTGGCTCAGTTAAGTGTCCAGCTCTTGATTTCAGCTCAAGCCATGGTCTCACGGTTTATGGGATTGAGCCCCACATCTGGCTCTGTGCTGACAGCATGGAACCTGCTTGGGATTCCCTCTCTCCCTCTCTCTCTGTCCCCACCCCCGCTTGCACATGCACATTCTCTTTCAAAATAAATAAACATTAAAAAAAAAAAGGAAAATGTAGGGGTACCTGGGTGGTTCAGTCAGTTGAGTACTCAACTTCGGCTCAGGTCACGATCTTTTTTTTTTTTTTTTTTTTTTTTTTTTAATTTTTTTAACGTTTATTTTTGAGACAGAGAGAGACAGAGCATGAACGGGGGAGGGTGAGAAAGAGGGAGACACAGAATCTGAAACAGGCTCCAGGCTCTGAGCTGTCAGCACAGAGCCCGACGCGGGGCTCGAACTCACGGACCGCGAGATCATGACCTGAGCCGAAGTCGGCCGTTTAACCGACTGAGCCACCCAGGCGCCCCTCAGGTCACGATCTTGTGGTTCGTGAGTTCCAGCCCCACATCAAGCTGTGTGCTGGCCAGCTCAGAGCCTGGAGCCTAGTTCAGATTCTGTTTCTTCCTCTCTCTCTCTGCCCCTCCCCCACTCATGCTGTCTCTGTCAAAAATAAATAAAATTTTTTTTAAAGTTTAAAAAAAAAAGAAAATTTAAATGTAGAGTAGTAAATGGAGGAGACCTTTGCATAAGGTGGTCAGGTAAGGCCTCCTTGAAAAGGTGAGATACAATGAGACCTACATGATGAGACAGAGTCAGCTGTGCAGACAGCCAGAAGGAATGAGTTCAAGCTGAAGTAACAGGAATGAGCTTAGCATTTTCATGAACGTGCAAACCAAAAACAAAAACAAAATCTACCCCAGAACAAAATAAAACAAAACAGACAAAAACCTCTACTATTGAAACCTAGTTGGCGTGCCTGGGTGGCTCAGTTGGTTAAGTGTCTGACTTCAGCTCAGGTCATGATCTCACAGCTGCTGAGTTCAATCCCTGCATCAGGCTCTGTGCTGACAGCTCAGAGCCTGGAGCCTGCTTCGGATTCTGGGTCTCCCTCTCTCTCTGCCCCACCCCTACTCGTGTTGTTTCTCTCTCTCAAAAATAAACATTAAAAATTAAACAATAAAAGAAACCTAGTGAATAAGAGAAATGAAATGAAGTTGGAGAGAAGGACAGACAATAGATAGACCTCTTGATCTATGCCAACTTGTGTAGATACTCTTCTGTGTTCAGTGGAAAGCCTAACATGATCTGGGTCATGTATTAAAAGTTGTTTATTACTGAATGGGGAGAATATTTTCAAGATTGATAAAGGTAGAAGCAAAGAGATCAGCAAGAAAAATATTTCAGAAGAATGAAAAAGAGAGGTTAACAGTGGAAACGAAGTTGATGGATAGTTTCCATCTTATAAAATCATCTTTAATGAAGTATAAGTTACATGCAATGAAATGCACACATTTGAGGTTTCATGAGTTTTGACACATATGTGTATGCTCAGTTACATTTTTGAGGGAGCACCAACAAGAAATAAGAAATCTCTTGGATAATAGAAAACAATTAGCAAGATAAAAATGAAGTTGGGAAAAAATTGAGGTAAACATCCAGAGTGTAGGGCAAAGGCTAGAAATATTGACAGAAAAGTTAAGAGACCTACAGCATCATTGCAATCTCAAACTTAAAATTTTTTTTAGAGTGAAGAATACAAGTAATATAAAACCATGTTCCTTATGCTTTTGTAAGAGAAAATGCAGATAACTTTGAAAGAAACAAAACTCAGACAATATCAGTTTGAACAGTAGTACTGATTGTTAACTGACAGTGCAACAGGGTCTTGAAATCTGAGAAAATTATTTCTAGCCTAGAATTCTATACCCAGCCAAACTACTCATCCGATATGAGAGTAGGGGTGGCTGGTTGGTTAAGCATCCCACTCTTGATTTTGGCTCAGGTCATGATCGCACAGTTCATTAGTTTGAGCCCATGTGAGTTCAAGGCCACATCAGGCTCCATGCTGACAATGCCTAGCTTGCTTGGGATTCTCTCTCTCTGCCCCTGCCCCCACTCATGCAGTCTCTCTCTCTCAAAATAAATAAATATATTTAAAATTTCAAATATAAGAGTAAAATAAAGTCATTTTCAGATATACTTTATACCATTTTCTTGGAATTTTTGAGAATGACCTTTAGCAGAAGATGGAAGAGAAAGATACAGGATTCAGGAAACAGTAGCTCCAGCCCAATGTAATAATAAAGTGACTCTTCGATGGTCAGTTAGGTTTGGCCCAGAAAACCAGAATGTGAGAAGTTAATGAAATTATCTGAGAGTCATCTCTCTGAGAAAAGAGTGTGACCTAAATTATGATGGAAAATTTAGAGAACTTCAGAATGTAAATAAGGTAAGTGGCAATTTGGAAAATGTTTTGTTGTTATGCTCCACTAATCAATCCATTTCAGAGATTAACTGGATACAAAAGAACATAAATATTATCAACTCTGATGATATAAAGGAAGTAAATACATATCTGACATCATATGTGGAAGAGGCAAGAGAGTGGAGGGAAAGGTAGGAGTAACAAGTTCCTCATTCTACAAGGGGAGGACTAAAGTGGTACTGTGATTAATGGATCAAGAGTAGGTGGTTTAATTTTATTATTTAAACTTTCTACAGTAATCAAGGAAGCATCTGTAAGCAATGAAGTCATTATTAGGATGGAACGAGCAGGAAAAATGTGGCTTAAGTGAGCGAAATTCTCCTATCTCCTATCAGAAAGTCAACAATGTCTACAGTCAATAAATCAAGAGCATCAATAGGAACTAATGAGTCAGAAATGAGGAGATAACTACCAGAAGAACTCAGAAAAACAAAGGGTTTTTTTTGTCTCTGAAAGCCAGAAATGGAGAAAAATAGTGATTAGGCAGATAATCGTTTTCATCCTAAATTTTTCAGAAGTGTTTGAGTTTTTAAAGCACATATATATTTCATGTATTTCTTGGATAAACAGTTTTTTACATTAAAGGTCTGTTAGTGCTAATTAGTAATTTAATTTCTGAAAAGTTAGATATGTTGAAAAACTTCTGACTGTTATGAATTGTTTTTCCTAAAATATCTAACATGTCCATTGAATAACTTCTCAGTAATATTAAAAATATGAATGTGATAAAAAGTATTACCTGTATCCAAATAGGTAGAAATGTTCTATTACCTTTGGTGAAAAAAAAAATAATGGTTTTAGAAATGATAAAAGAAAAACATTGTGATAATTTTCTGGAGTGCGTTTCAGTTGATTATTATTTATCTTATTTATTTGTATGTTCTTTCTCATTGCCAGGCAATGGAGATATTTATACAATTACATCACAGATTTTATTATTATGTACTGGAAACTTTGATAATAAAATAAGAACTCATCTTGCTCACTAAACTCAATTCAGAACAATTTTAATAAAAAAATTTGGAAGAATTTTGGAAGCAATGAGCCAAGCACTAATAAAAATCACATGTACTATAAATTGCACAAGATCTGAATATAATCTGTTCTTTGTTAACATCAAATAATTATCCAGTAGCATGAGGTTTCAATTCACTATATATTAGGGATATTCAATAGTTGTTAGTGATAAATCACATAGCAATATAAATTAAGTGTAATAATCAATGAAGTTTGATGTGTTGCCATTTCTTGATGTCAGATGATCCATTAACCTCTGAATGATTTTTAATTGAAATAACTTGTATAAAAGTTGAAAAAAATATGATCTTTATTATTCAAAATTATTTATGACAATATGTCCATATGGCTGGCAATCTTTATATTCTAGACACAAAATGGTTTGCACAAAATGGGTTGGCGTGTTCTTGTTTCTTGGCTAATAATAACTTCTATGGCATGCGACCGTGGAAGCATGAACTTGAAAGCGATCCAAGAACTTTTACATCTCTGAGGGACGAAGGAAAGGAACATGCAAACTCTGACCGGAGATATTTACTTTTCAAGTAAATTTTTATTAAATTTTTACTTTTATCTCATTTCCAAACATTTAAAACATGCCCTTGAATCACGATGTTATACTTTGACATTAATTTTGGTTAAGTTGTGTTGGGATGGCATTATGAAATCCCAAGTCCTCAGGTTGATTTCCTCTACTTTAACATCCTTCTTTTTTCCCTGACCTGTCACACAATTACAGCTTTGGATCTCTCTCTATAAAATATATACTATTTAAATCTCAACTAATTTTCTTAACGATTAACTATGAAATATATACCACCCAGTATTTACTCAAGGGTACTTTCTGAGTAAATTAGTTTTTAAATTTGTTTTTGCATTTTAATATAACCCATTTTCGTTACATAGAAGATAACTATATATGAGCCAACAGTTCGTGAAAGTCACGAAAACACCAAATGGTTGGAGCATGGGGAAAGGAACGGTTGCTATAGGAAACTGGCCTAGACTAACATTTTTAATCTGCCTTCTTGTTTCTCTTTCAGTTAAGTTGCATCAAATCCCTAATTTTTGTATGGTAGGGAGAAGCATAATTTGGAATAATATCAATTAGAGCCAATTACCATAGAATATATTGCCTTTCCCACAGAGCCACATACTAGTAACCTACAAATTGTAAGATATACAGAAGTAGAAAATATATTGAGAATTGAAAAGGGGAAGGAAGAGAAGGAGGAGGGAAAAAAAAGGCCATGCACATAATCTGCTTAGACTATCAAATATGGTCCAAAGACACCATCTGATACTGTGCTAAGTTTCCAAACTCCTTAGACAAAATCCTTAGAAGTTAATTCTTTATTTGAAGATGAAGTTTTTCCTTCCCAAGGGTTTTTCTCTGCATGACATGTGTGATTGTAACTTAGAATTCGGATGGGTTGGCAAGTAAGGTGAATTTGTGTTAAGGTGCCTCCAAACCACTTAGAGTCAATTAAAAATAAATGAGCACTCCATCTTTAAAAGGTTAAGTGATTGCTCCTTATGGGGCATCCATTTGTGGGCACTGGATACTTGCAGGAGAGTGTGCTCCCTGCCTTTGTCTAGGTCGCGATGATCTGTAGTCAGGTACCCTTCCCTATGCACCTGAATCTGGAAACCAACCCCTGTACCCTTTCTACAATTTAGGTATTAAGAATATCTTATTATGTCTCATGATGCTACTCTTAAAACTTATTTCCCACTTGGTAATTAATCCCAACTTTTGACATTCCTTTAATAAATTATTTTTTCAAGCCTATTAGACATAGGAAGTTTGAAACCATTCCAATATCTCCAAGCCACTCTAAAATTTTGACCAAGATGCACTATGATGTGACCCATTCCACCAGATAATGGATTTGGATTACAATCAGAGAGGTATGAGGTACAGGAGGTAATGAACATCTCAGCCAGTTAAAAAGCTATGAGTAAAGATGTTATTTGAACACAGAAAAGTAGACAGTATTTCTCTATTTAGCCAAACGATTGAATCTTATCAGGTAAAAGGCAGAACTTCCTGTTGAAAAGTGAAAAAAACAAAAAATGAACAAATGAAACAGTCAACCAATCTTCCCTTTAGTCTCCAAAATGCCACGTAACTGCCATATTTTTTTAAAACACGTTTTTGGTCAGATTATTTTTTGTAGAAAATGGGTTTTAATAATAGAGCAACGGGAATTTTTCAACTACTGCCAATTCTTTTCTCTGTTTTTTAATTGTAAAAATTAAATCATATCACAAAAAGCTCAATTATTCATAATGCCAGAAATCTAACAAGACTATTCCAATTTTGTCTACTCCTTTCTTATCTTTGGCAGGAGCATTTAGTGGGCACAGAAACATGGCTTAAATCCTTTTTAGTCTGATAGGACAAAGGGGGTTTGAAAGGGAAATCAAGAAAGAAAGAAAAAAAAAAAGAGTAAAAGGTTTACTGTTTCCAGCAGGGCAATCTTCCCAAAAGTAATTCCTTCTGGCCCCAAATCAAAGGGACTAGATAAGCAATTCCTCCCACTATCCTGGGAAAAGTGCAGAGCAGACTGATTTTGCAATCCACTCATAAAGGACTGTGGGAATTCTGAGATCTGAAATGTGGTCAAGATGGAGTCTATGAAAGGGAATTCATTCATTCATTCATTCATTCATTCATGCAAACCTTTACTGAGACCCTACTATGTGTTGTACTTTGTACTATGCAGTAGGAAGGCAAAAATAAATAAAATATAGTTTCTGAGTTTGCAAAATTCAAGGTCAATTGAAAGACACTGATGTGCAAACAGGTAAGTAACGATACACCATGGCAAGGTTGCAACAGAAATATCAACAGAGTCTGGTTGGAGTAATGAGAATGCACAGCTCAATTTGATTGTGGAACTTGGAACATCTTCAATAGAAAAACTATAGCTGGTTCGTGAAGAATGAGTGGAGATTGCAAGGTGACAGGTAAAACGATGGGGGAAAAGAGGAACACTCCAAGTTATTCAATTAGATTAGTTCTTGGGTGGCATCTTGGCAGTCAGTGTTCACACTGATAATCAGAAAGAAATATAATTAGTTCTATTTAGCTTCTCACGTATGAGATACCTCTTACTGCTTTCCATGCAATATCTCAATTTTCACCACCACCATGTCAAGTTAGATATTATTATCCCGTTTTACTAATAAGGAAACCAAGCTTAGAGAGTAACTAGCTTAATGTCACAAAGATTCCAATCCACTTTTATCTGGTGTCCTATGACCAATGAGCTCATGCAGTTCAGCTACGCAATCCTCAGGCTACACCAGAAAACCTAAAATCAGTCTTGGGGAGCCAGAGAGAAATACAATCTTAAAACAGACGTCTAACTTTTAATGCAAAAAAACAAAAATAGAACTGAACTAAAAGCTGGGTGAGTCCAAGAGTGGTCAAATCAATGACTGAAAATTCACTGAAGTCAAGTAAACCACTCACAGCTGGTCAATGTGGGCTCAGAGTGAGCATTCCATTTTGATCTTGCTGATTAGATAGAACCTACCTTTCTGTCAGTCTTTTAAGAGACAAATTATATAGACAGAGTTTACATACCTGGCACTTGAATCCAATAGGATTTTTTTGAGGAGGGTCTACTGCAAATAGATGCCTACTATTATAATTTTAATGAGATATTGCCATCTGGAGGTAATCTAGAGAACTGATCGACATTGGCAAGCCAAGATCTAGATTCAGGGTAGGCATTTCGAAGCCAGTCATTGTATTAAAGTAAATTTAAAAATATATGCTTTAAGGACATTATTGTACTGAACACACAGCAGGTAAGTTTTCTGTAAGTACTGCTACATACTCTTTACATTCACTATTAAAAAAGGGTTAAAAATACTTTTAAAATATTCTGGCCACATATACATTTTAAAATTTATTGTTTTCTTTCTTTTTAAAATATTCACTATTTCATTTGTGCTATTTTCTCCTAAGATTAGCCTATATCTAGGACAATCAACTTTGCATTTGTTAAGCAAAGATAAGTATTCATAGACCAATTGTCAATTACCCAGTTATTGGCTATGTTCCAAAAATTATTTAAGTGTTCGTGGGAGCACAGTTTTCTTCTGAAAGCCAGCTATTCTTTTTATTTTAAATTTTTTTAACGTTTTTATTTATTTTTGAGACAGGGAGAGACAGAGCATGAACAGGGGAGGGTCAGAGAGAGGGGGACACAGAATCCAAAGCAGGCTCCAGGCTCTGAGCTGTCAGCACAGAGCTCGATGTGGGGCTCGAACCCACAAACCGTGAGATCATGACCTGAGCCGAAGTCGGACACTCAAACAACTGAGCCACCCAGGCACCCCTGGAGCATCTTCTTAAGATGGCAGCTCTACCTTAATCTACAATAGTCTGGTTGATTTCATGTGATCAACTCAGTCTGCGGTCAAATGTTTGGATTCTTCAGGAGATGACTTCAGTGTATTTCTAAATTCTCAGCTTCTCATTCGATGTCCTTATTAAATATCTGATTCAACACTGGATTTCCTGATAGGAGTATCTCTTTCAACGAGCAAGAGAATGTCCATCTTAGCTTTTATAATTCCTTGATTCTCATTACCTGACCTGCTGCCTCAGCAGTTTGATGCCATGTATCCTACAAAAATTAATGGGATTTCTTTGAGCTCCAGGATCCTCTGCAGCTTGTCAGTTTTCATTATTTGTTCCATGACAAGGGCAGATGTGGCTCCGTTACTAGCAGGCAGAAGACACATGGGAAGAATGGCATTTGATCCCTACAGTGAGGGCAAAAAGAATCTCGCAAGCAAAATTACTAAACTCTTAGATCCCCACCACCCCCAACTCTCTAGGGCAGGGCAGACAGGCAAGGAGTTCTATGAGATAAAGTGCAGGACAGACAAGAAAGCTAAGACTTGACAGAGTGGAAGGATTTTGAGCATTGAGCATTGGCTGGTTATCTTGCAGGGATTGAATAGAACTTCATGGAAGAAAAATATCTTTATAGCAGAGAGGTGAAGGAAGGGTGGGAATAAAGAAACAGCCTAATGAGACTGTGCTAGTTTGGTGGGGGGCTTTCTTCCAACCAGCAATTTAGGGAATGAGCCCCTCAGGTCCAAGTAGACCTTTGTTTTCTGGTGGAAGAAGGGGAAAAATAGAATGGAGAAAACTCATCAGTTTCCTAAATGCTCAGAAGAGGCAAATGTCACTTCTACCTACATTCTACTGGTGAATAGAGAAAATATAAAGTATGAGAGGGATTTCATGCCACTGAGAAATAATTTCAGTGTTTTCATTGTGGTGTGAAAACTGTTCCCTTATAAACAACTCTAAATTATATTAAACCCACAGGATCAAATGTTTATTTTTCATAAATGTTCAGAAGGTTGATGCTTTTGGTTACGAACATTAGTTTAGGAATTAGTAACAATATACCTAAGCAACAAAAGCCCTCATTATTATTTCATGTTTATGAATCTGAAATATATGTAAAATAATAAGATGAAGTTACTTTTCAGTTTAAAACCCCAGAGACAACTCATCTGAAGATAAAATCTTCAACGCCACGTGATCTAGTCCTTACGTACATTGTCAACTTTTGTCTCTCTCTTGTCTCATCGATT
Organism: Panthera tigris; assembly: GCF_018350195.1. Lineage (NCBI taxonomy): Eukaryota > Metazoa > Chordata > Mammalia > Carnivora > Felidae > Panthera > Panthera tigris. The sequence continues at coordinate 24,840,114 of NC_056663.1, read as the reverse complement.
ATCACACTTTGGTCACACTACTTTCTTTTCTGTTTTTGGTCAATTCAAGAGGATTGCTCTGTCAGGACCTCTGCTGCTCTCTGTTCTCGTAATTCCTTTCCCTCAGTTCTGAGCAAGCCTTTTTCTCAACATTTAATTCAAATATCACCTACTCAAGAAGCCTTCTTAGCCACTCTACTCTATTTGGTTTCCACATGACCTTATCTCCTCTATTTATACCTTTATTGTCTGATTCCTATTGTCTGATTCCAGGTATTGTTTTCTGTTCACTGCTATTTCTTAAGCATGTAGAATATAGGTATCTGGCTTATGGTGGGCACTCGATAAATATTAGATTAAATGTGATATTCTCCTAATATCATAAATATTATATAGATTTTTTCCTTGGCTTGAAGATCCAAAGAAAAAGTTTTGGGTTAAAAAGGCTGAAGCACATTATTGTAGTATTTTTATCTTAGAGAAAAAAAGCCATTATGAAATGGAAACAAGTTAGGCACATGTTAGCATTAAGGGTGTATGTGCATGAAGGTGAACTTTTTGAAAGCCTATGATGTTCAGTGTTTATGTAAATTATCTAATTTAATTAAAGCAACTATGTGAGGAATGTATAATGATGATCATTTTCTGGACAAGGTATTTCTGACTCATTAAGCTTAATGGGTTTTCACTTTGTTCAGGGAATAAGTCAGTAGAACTGGAATCCAAACCCCAAGTCTCCAGGACCTTTCTACTGAAGCCTTTCCTTAGTCAATGTCCTCCATATTCAGAAAAACCTCTTCCCAATAGCATCATTTCCATGGAAAGCACAAACTGGTAAATTGATTTTGTCACTTAAAAATGAATCAGCTAATCTACCAAAACACCCAACTGAAGTAATTATTGGAGATATGGAATAATATAGTGAATTCTCCAGTCCCAACTTGGAAATGTAACACTTCAGAATAACCTGGAGTTTCCAAGAAATTTACACTAAGAAAGAGTGCCACCTTGTGGTAAGCTTTACAACAGGAAGGTTTTACAAAAGGTTGCTAATACATTTGTATTTTTCATCCATGTGCCTATCTTTGAAATTTGCAGACACAGAGAATAAAGTAACAGTCTATTAAAGACAGAAAGCAATACAGTCTTTGAATGCTGGTCATAATTAGAATCCCTTTGTACTTCAGAGCAAGAAAAATCCATCCTGTGCCTCAGTTTGTAGTCATTATTTTTCTGCTTTAACTTATGGGAATGTAAGGCGGACACTGTAGCTCTGTGCCTTATGTACTGTTTGGAAATGTTGGAATCTAAGGGGAACCTCAAAGAGAGGACTGGGATGAAAAGGAGAATGACAACTGACATGGAGGGTTGGCTCATTTCTTTTCTTTCCCAGATCTCGGAACATGGCACCAGCCTCATAACAAATAATAAGAATCAAGTTGCAAAGTGACTTTCTATTCATTGAAGCAAGCTTCAGGTTTTTCCTCAAATCCAACCAAGAACTAGTATTCAAGTTTGGAATTAGTCATGAGACGCTCAGTCTGATCTCCTCTTATAGAAACGAACACATTGGCATTTACCTAGTGATTTTTGTTTTTCCTTTCTTGAGAAGTTGGAATTATCTAATCAATTCTGACGGTCGCCTATTATTCCAAGTAAAATGCATCCAGGTCTGTGAAGATTATTTCCAAGAACGTAGGTAATATCGAGAGAGGGTACATTGGTATACCCAGAGAATCTCCACCTCAAGCTTCTTTGTCTGCACATTATTCTGGCTTGTGTTGTGGCTTCTAAACTCTGTGTATTTAGTGTCTCAAACCACTGGGTGACGGGATGGCACCATTTAACCTGCATTAAGGTGAGAGTAAAGTGGGTGGGTGACAGCCTATACTTAAAATTTCTGCTCTAAAGGAGGTAGTAAAAGGAATCAAGAAACATTTCACTTTGGAGCAGTTTATTCCCCCCCACAAAACTTAGCTAGTGTCAGTGTTAATTATTCCCGTCAGCTCCCTTGACTAAGTGAGTCTCGGGCACTTGGGGGTGGTAGACAGTGAAGAATCCCACTGGAGGCAGAGCTCTGGTGGCTGCCCAGGTGACATGAGCACACCTTCTGATTTGCACTGACAGATGAACTGATCACCCTCTTGGTGTCCTGAGACGTCTAACGCATTGTGAAGAAAACAAGCTAAGAACATCCCGGTCTACTAGAGACATGTGCTACCTAGTTTCAGTTGGTCCTTGGCTGAAGGAAGAGTTGATTTCTTCATTAGCAATTCGAGACACCGCCATGCCAGTTTGTCTGAAGTGATGCCCTTCAGACGGTTTAACAGAATATGTGCTCTGGGCTTGAGCTGGATGCCTCACAAGGGGGGTGACCCTTGTTGATTACAGGCTGGTAGGCATATGAAAACAAAACAAAACAAAACAAAACAAAACAAAAACAAGGATGAACAGGGGCTGAAAGAGGAAAAGAGCAAAGTGAAGTAAAAACACCCGCAAAACAAAGGAAACAAAAACCCAGAGGGACATTGCTGCTCCTGTGATTGAAGAGAAACCTGGGACAAGACAAGGCTGGAGAAACAAACAAGGGCCAGGTCACAGAGGCTGAGTGCTTTAATGCCAAAATACACAGGCACTTGTGTATTAGCTGGACTGAGATGCACATGTGCACACCTGCTGTGTGACAATCTCATTTAAGGCTCCCGATAACTCTGTGTCTGCAAAGTCTTAGTTTTGTAGATGCGATGCAGGATTTAAGAGGATTGAATTGATCCACCTCATGGGGCACCCCGGTGGCTCAGCTGGTTAAGCGTGTGACTTCAACTCAGGTCATGATCTCACTGTTCATGGGTTCGAGCCCTGCCTCTGGCTCTGTGCTGATAGTGCAGAGCCTGAGCCTGCTTTGGATTCTGTGTCTCTCTCTCTCCCCTCCCCCACTCAAGCTCTGTTTCTCTCTCTCTCTCTCAAAAAGCAAATAAACATTAAAAAAATTTTTAATTGGTCCACTTCACTGGAAAACGTGGCAAATCCTGTTGAAAAATCCAGTTCTACCTGCCCATTTTTAAGTGATTTTAACTTAAAATACCATATATATGTCTAACATTTTACACACGCACATACATTCACACACACACACACACACACACACGCACACACACACACATCACATATTCTCTACATAAAGACATTCAAGAATTGAAGCAATTATACTATTTCTGCGGGCTGTGGATACCAAGCTTGGCATGTAGGGAGTAGAGGTTGTAATCAGTGTTTGGGACCGATTCTTACACCACCCGAAAGTCTATTCAGTTGTACGTGCAGCTCCTTTTTCTCATTCCTTCAGTCCTTTCATTTTTTTTTGCCTCTTCCACCTTCATTACCTTTACCCTGTACTCCCTTCTTAAACTTTTTTAATGTTTATTCATTTTGAGAGAGAGAGAGAGAGAGAGAGAGAGAGAGAGAGAGAGAGAGAGAGAGAGAGAGAGAGAGACAGAACATGAACAGGGGAGGGGTAGAGAGAGAGAGGGGGACACAGAATCCGAAGCAGGCTCCAGGCTCTGAGCTGTCAGCACAGCACCTGACATGGGGCTCGAACCCATGAACCGTGAGATCGTGACCTAAGTCGAAGTTGGACGCTCAACCGACTGAGCCACCGAGGCGCCCCTAACCTGTCCTCCCTTCTGATGTCCCTTTATCTCTCCTTTTTTTCTTTTCTTTCCTCTTCTCTCAACCGGGTGAGATTTAATCTTGGTTGTACTAATGGCATACTAGTAAATGTATTTTCTCATCTTAAAAATGTCATCATGTATATAGTTCCCACGCACTGTGATGAGCAAGCAAAACCAACACGAAGACAATCATAGATCCAGCAAATGAACTGGTGGCTTGGGAACAGCTCAATATTTTGGAGTCAGAAGAGTCGCACTTGAGGCAGATTTTGGGACTAAGCCTTTGCAAAGCAGAACTTCGGTTTTCTCACCTGTATAATGAAGATATCTTTTGACTTTCTGACCTCATAGGGTCATTGCGAGGAGAGTGTAAGTGGAAATGATTTGTCACTAATTATGAGCCAGTAAAAACCACTACCACTTTCACTACCGGCACTCAGATCCTTTAGCTGATCCATGACCTACTGTTACGACCCTTCTGCAAAGCTTTTAAATTAACAAGTGTTAATTTAGATTATGTTAGGCTATTTTGCTCAAAATCACCCTTAAATCATGAAAGATCACATTTGTGAAGTTGTTTTTGTTTTGTTTTGTTTTGGTTTTGTTCTTACTTTGGAAAGGAGCCGGTCCTTTGACTTTCAAATAGTTTGGCATCCCCTTAGCCAATTCACATTTCCTAGCGTGTTGTCATATCGCCATCTGCTGGCACTTCAGGAGGCTGACACGGAAGACTTCAAGGACACGGGAATCTCCTCCCAAAGCCAAGAGCACACTGTACACACTGTATGTTAGCTAACTTGACAATACATTATATTTAAAAGGAAAAAAAGAAACGCTAAAAAAAGACTTAAGGGAGAGTGTCAAAATTGCATAAAGACAATAAAGACAGGCTGTTACGAGCTAGCTACAAATAACTGTCAGCTTTTGAAATAACGATTCGTTCTCTTCATATATCATGAAGCGAACCACTATGTAGTACTTAAAGCAATGAACTAACTCTGAAATGAAAGTAGTTTTAAGATTGGAAAATCTAAGAAACAAGATACAGAACACTATTATTACATTACTGTTGGAGCTCAAATGCAAAATATGTCTGCAAGTGTATGTATTTGCACAATTTTAATAGAAGATATTATACATGTTGTTATTTTAACTCTTAACACTGCTTTGGAGCAAAAGGCTTAGTGGAGGTAAAGGTCTATTATTTTTTAAATGTCTATATTGTTTGAATTTCTATCTTGTACTTATTTTATTTTATTTTATTTTATTTTATTTTATTTTATTTTATTATTCTAGAGAGAGTACATGGGCAGGGGAGAGGGACAGAGCAGAGATAAAGAGAATCTCAAGCAGGGTCCATACTCAGCACCACATGGGGCCCATGACCCTGGGTTCATGACCTGAGCCAACATCAAGAGTAGGACATTCAACCAACTGAGCCACCCAGGCGCCCCTATTTTATTTTTAACAAAATAATTGGGGCTATATGGATAGGATCCGAAGTCATTCCTTTCACTTTTATATTTGCCCGTATTTAAGAATTATGTTAGTAAGTGTATTTTTAAAGTATTATCAACTCCTTTCTTTATGCCCTTATCACATTTTGTCTATATTTATTTCATAGTACTTACATTAATTTGGTTTCGGCATAGTTACTCTTACAATATAACCTACATTTTCCAGAAAAAAAACATGACTTCAAATATTCTGGCCTTTTGTCCCCACCAATTGCTTGTGTAGGTTTTTAGTCTTTGAAGCCTCTTTCTTACAATTATAGTAGGTAGCTCGTAACAACAGGCTTTGCTACCAGCTATGTGTCCTTGGGGAATATTACGTAAGGCCTAGGTGCTTCAACTTATTTGTATAATGAAGATAACATTATCGATCTGAAAGGATATTTATGAAGCTTATAGATCATGAAACACATACAAAATACCCAGTATTCATAGTTATTAAGATTGCATGTGTGAGTGTTGTGTGTGTGAGTGTTGTGTTTCTCTCACTCTCCCTAGTTTGAAGTTTAAAGGCTCAGACGTGTCTTATCATCCTCAGCTCCTCAGGACTAGCAGAGTATGTTACATGATAATTGTATTAATGGAATTAATATAATAAATAATAAATAGAATGCATACATCTTACTAATAATATATATTTAAAAATACATATTATATTATTATATACTATATGTATATATAGTATATACTATATATACTATATGTATATATAGTATATACTATATATACTATATGTAATGTATATATAGTATATATATACATAGTATATAGTATATATGTATAGTATATATATGTATAGTATATATGTGTATATATATGTATATTTGTGTATATATATATATGTATATATGTGTATATATATGTGTGTATATATGTGTATAGTATATGTGTGTATATATAGTATATATATGTATAGTATATATGTATAGTATATATATGTATAGTATATATAGTATATATATACATAGTATATAGTATATATACATATACTATACATAGTATATACTATATGTATATATATATGTATATGTGTATATATACTATATGTATATATAGTATATACTATATGTATATATATATACTATATGTATATATGTATATATAAAATACATATTATATTATTATATACTAAATATTAACATATATTACTAACATATGCTAGTAATAATAACTGTTTCAATTAATTTCCTAAGAGTCTAAGGGAGAATTGCCAGAAAAATAAGATCTAAGTATTAAGAGAAACTGGGATGTGAAGGTGACCCTTTGCAAAATTTGAATTTTGGACCCCAGATATTTTTCCGAGTCCTCTTTTGACTAAGGTGTTTTATTTGCTCATTTGTGCATTTTTTTTTGCTACACAATTGTTATAATCCTTCCAACAGTGTATATATTATATATATATATAATATATATATAAACAGTGTATATATATATATATATATATATATAATCCTTCCAACAGTGTATATATATACCTATAAATGGAAAAGGGTAGTGCATGCATTAATTTATACCTGAATGTAAAAGTCTGCGTCAGTTTTAGATGTTCTAGTGTCACTAGGTATTATTATCTTCCAGAGCTATAGGGTAATGTGTGGATATACCACACTTCGCACATCCCTTCACCTGTACATTGACTTCTGGGTGGTTTCCCACTTTTAACTATGGTGTATCAGAGCATCTGTAGATGATCCAGAGTTACCCTTCCTGATTCATGTTACTACCACCACCCGGTTAATCACCCTTAAGATGCTACTAACTTGCTTGGGACATCTTTGATGACTCCCCACCACCAGGGTGTGACTCAGTAACTTTTTCAGATAGTATTTTTCTTCTCTTTGCTCTGTATAATTTTTGTCCCCATGACTAATTCCCTTATCTCCAGAAGGTGCCTTCGCCATGTGCTTTAGGAGACTTCATGTTATGGGGCCAAAATGAAGTTGCTAGGCAAGTTAAATGCTACCAACATCCAAGTCTTCAAAGTTTCTCAGTTGGTTAGGCCTCCAACTTTGACTCAGGTCCTGTTCTCATGGTCCATAAGTTGGAGTTCTGCATCGGGCTCAGCATCAAGTTCTGGGCTGACGGTGCGGAGCCTGCTTGGAATTCTCTCTCACTCTCTCTCTCCCCTCCCCTTCCAGGTGTGCTCTCTCAAAATAAATAAATAAATAAACCTAAAAAAAAAAATTCATACTCTCTGCCTCCCTAAAGTATAATTTAGGAATGTGTCTGGCTACATATAATTGAAAACTCATCCAAGGGCGCTTTAAACATAAGGGTGTGTTTTTCTCACACTATACCAAGTTCAGACGTCGATGGCTGGCACAGTTCAGCTGATCTGCAACGTCCACTCAGCAAAATTACTATCTCCACGTAAATCTTTTAAATATTATGATCACAGGGTGGGCCGTGATAGATACAGACACCAGGTCCGCGTTCAGAGCAAGAAGCAGAAAAGGCAGCTAGGCCACCTCCCTTTGTTTCTTTCTTAGGAAAGCAGAGGATGTACGTGAAATCTAGCAATTGCCACTTACATCTCATTGCCAAGAACTGTTTCGCTTGACCACATCGAACTGTGATTCTGGGAGGTGAGTATTCATCTCTGACACACTACCGTGGAAGTCAACCAGGAATGAGGGGGGTGGGATTGGGTGTGGTTCAGCTAATCTACAGGATCTGCCAGATGCTGAGATTCTCCAAGTGTAATTCCAAAGCCAGTATATGAGGCTCAAGCCTCATCTTATCTTCTATTTTATCTAACAGGATTCTTACTCCAGTTGGGATGCTTCACTGTTCTTCAGATGCTGCAGTAGTGTCCTTGTTTCTGCAGCCTGTGTCTGATCCCTCTCCTTGATATCCTTTCTCATGCATCACCACTTATCCTTGCTTCTTCAAGTCCTGCTTGCTACATGAAATCTCCACTGGCCTCTCTCACACTGATTTATATGTATCTATCCGTCTTTCTATCTATCATTTCAAAAAAAAATTTTTTTTAATGTTTATTTTTGAGACAGAGAGAGAGAGAGAGAGAGAGTGAGCGGGGAAGGGGCAGAGAGAAAGGGATACACAGAATCCTAAGCAGCTGTCAGCGCAGAGGCAGACGCAGGCCTCGAACTCATGAACCGCGAGATCATGACCTGAGCTGACGTCGGATGCTTAACCGACTGAGCCCCCCAGGCGCTCCTATCTATCATTTTTTAATTTTTATTTATTTTTTAGAGACAGAGAGGGACAGAGCATGGCTGGGGGTGGGGAGGGGCAGAGAGAGAGGGAGACACAGAATCTGAAGCAGGCTCCAGGCTCCAAGCTGTTAGCACAGAGCCCAACGTGGGGCCCAGCCCACGAACCATGACATCATGACCTGAGCTGAAGTCAGAAGTTTAACCAACTGAGCCACCCAGGCACCCCTGATTTTTATCTTTTTAAAATGTACCGGTAGGGTACCATATTAAATTAGTGATATTTACATAGCTTCTCAATTTTAGAGTGTGAATAATATCCGTATGATTTATAGAAAAAAAGAGAGATGAATTTGAAAATGAGCATTTCATCATTTGGAACAGGAAGTGCACAGGACTATTGGAAGTTCCTACTTTCGAAATAAGCCATACAGAGAAAGACAGATACCATATGTGTTCACTCTTACGTGGATCCTGAGAAACTTAACAGGAACCCATGGGGGAGGGGAAGGAAAAAAAAAAAAGAGAGGTTAGAGTGGGAGAGAGCCAACGCATAAGAGACTCTTAAAAACTGAGAACAAACTGAGGGTTGATGGGGGGGGGAGGGAGGGGAGGGTGGGTGATGGGTATTGAGGAGGGCACCTTTTGGGATGAGCACTGGGTATTGTATGGAAACCAATTTGAGAATAAATTTCATATATTAAAAAAAACCACTTATGACTATTTAAAAAAAAAAGAAGTTCCTACTTTCTACAGGAAGTCATGATTGTTACCTCCTAACAATATTTAAATCGATTTCCAAGGGACCTAGTAGGAAAGAGAATGAAGGTGCTTGCGTAAAAATTCTTACCCTATAATTCAGTGACTCTTGGTCATATAGAGGCTGAATGAATACGAAGATTTCCTGGATCTTTTCCTAAATGTAATGATCCATATTAGCCTTTAGGCCCTAAATCTTTACTTACATAAGGGTGTCAGGTGATTTTGAACCAGACAGTCTTCTGCTCACATTTTGAAAGTCGCCACCACAGAGAAGGTGGAACCATTAGAAAAGCCACAACCAATGGGGGAAAATGAGAACTACAGCCTTGTGATTGGAGGGCATAAGCATTAGCTATGACCGTCTGGAACTCTTTGTCAGGACAGTCCAATCATTGCAAAATAAGATCAGTTTGAGAAACAAAGAAGGAACTATGGACTCAAAAATAATTTTCCTTTGGCTATTATGTGTAGTAAAATATATAATTCTCACAATAGAGTGGGAATTCAGTCATTTTTATTTTTTTTTCAGAACATATTTATCAAATACATTTACCAAATTTCAAAAGGTGAATGTGGAGTTTCCTCTCAAGCACTATGGCAGAAAGGATGTTCAGAGAAACTGTTATACTACAGTGTTCCTAAAAATGCTGAACACAGGTATAAACAGACAAACCCCCCAAAACAAAAGCATAGGTGAGGAGGGCAGGAAACCAAGAGAATTCCTTACAGAACAGAAATGATAAGAAAGTACAAATTCTAACAGTTTTCTAAACATTGAGTTCAGAGGTCTAAAGTACAGCATAGTGACTACAGTTAACAATACTGCAGTGTCTACTTGAAATGCGCTAAGAGAGTAAATCTCAAGTGTTCTCACAACACACACACACACACACACACACACACACAAATGGTACCTAGACGGGGTGATGGATATGTTAACTAGCTTGACTCTGCGGTCATTTCATAATGTATACATGTATCAAAACATCAAATTTTATATCTTAAATATATCCAATTTCTATTTATCAATCACATCCCAGGAAGCTGAAAACGAAAAACAGAAGAAAGTAGCGTTAGCCTTGAAGAGACTTGTCAAACATTGGTGGCTTCATTGGGCTGCACAAATAAGACAGAGTAGTCAAATTTCATAACCCCTATATGGCCGGAACAAACTCAAGCTAGATTGCTTAGTGTTCCCGGCTTAGTCTGTTGGGGCTGCTCTAACAAAACACCACTGACTAAGTATTTCTCACAGCTGTGGAGGCTAGGAAGTCAGTCCAAGGTCAAGGTGTCAGCAGGGTCACCTTTTGATGAGGATTGTCTTTTTGGTTCATAGAGTCATCTTGCTAAATCCTCATATGAAGGATGGATCTTTCTAGAGCCTCTCTTATAGGGCACTAATCCCATTTATTAGGGATCTACCCTCGAAGCTTAAGCAACTCACAAAGGCCTCACCTACTAAGACTGTCAGAATTGGCATTAGGATTTCAACATGTGAATTTGGGTGGGGGGAGGGTGGGATGGGGACACAAATATTCAAACCACAGCATCTTGACCCCGGCCTCTCAAAATTCATGTCCTTTTCACATGTAAAATACGTTCATTCCATCTGGATAGCGCCCCAAATCTTAACTTGTTCCAGGATCAACTTAAAAGTCTTCATCCAGTCTCATCCACATATCATCGAAAGCAAGTATGAGGGAGACTCAAGATACCATTCATCCTAAGGCAAATTGCCTGGATGCCTGAAACCCTTTATATACCACGTATTTTCCTATACATACGTGCCTAAGATAAAGTTGAAATTTTTTTAATGGTTTTATTTTTGAGAGAGAGAGAGAGACGGAATGCCAGTGGGGGAGGGGCAGAGAGACCCAAGATAAAGTTTAGTTTAAAAATTAACCCCAGTAAGATATTAACGATATTAGTAAAATTGTACAATAAATTATTGTGCTGTACTCACCCTCCCTCTTGCGATGCCCTGAGATGATGAAATGCAGAATGAAGAGATGAAGTGAAGTGAATGACACATTGTGACGTAGCGTTAGGAGACTCTTGACCTTCTGATCATTTATTTGTCAGAAGGAGGAGCACTGTTTCCAGGTGCATGCAGCTCCGAAACGGCGGAGCAAAGCGGAGACAGCGAAGCCACTCAGAAGGGGGATGGCAGCAACAGGTCTAAAGGGAGACCAAAACCTAACAAGGCAAACAACGCTAAATCCCCCTTGGCTCCGTGCCCCACATTGCAGCTGAGCCCCCAGAATTGCAGTTGGCTGGAATCGCAGGCCAACAGATCTACCAATGTGGGTGGGGTTCATGGCGACCGTGCCCTGCTCCCATGGCCCCGGTGGGCAATACCCCACGGGGGGGGGCTCTGCAATCGTCTTGCCCCCAAAGCAGGTCTCTGCCTGGGTGGAGGCTCTCAAGGACACTTTGAAATCCAGGTGGAGGCAGTTGTACCTTCAGGGCTCTTGGGCTCCACAGGCTGGTGGAGAAGGCGCCCCCCGGAGGTGCAGCCACATCGTGGGTGTCGAGCCCCGGGCAGTTGAGGATTTTTGCGCCACAATTGAAATTCTGGAGCTGAACCCAGGATGTGAGGTGGCCCTGGACAGTAGAGGTTCTTCCTTTGCCTTTTTTTTTTTTTTTCCCCCTGCAGGTGCCTTCTACTCTTCTCTACAGATGGGTAGTGTGAGGGCCAGCCCAGAAGATCTCTGAAATGCCTTCAGGGTCATGCTTTCATTGCCTTAGAAAGTAGGTTTTGGCTTGTTTAGATCAACATCTAAACCAATCTCCCCACCATCTTGATGAATAACTCCTAGTTTCCATTGAGATGGTGGATGTGCACCAGTCTCTATCCAATTTGGCCACAACCCTTGTGTTCTCTGATGAGCGTGGTTTCTTCTTCCAATATGGATAGGCTGAGAATTTTCCAAATATTTAAGTGCTGTTTCCTTTTTGATTAACCACTCTGTCCCCAAATCATTTCTTTCTTCTTAAATTTGACCGTAAACGTTCAAAAGAAGCCAAGCTGTTCCTTCAACACTGTGCTTGGAAGTAGTTTCAGCCAGATATCCAATTTCATTACTCACAGTTCTACCTTTCCCCAAACACAAGGACACGGCACAATTCAGCCAAGCTCCTTGTCACTTGATAACAAGGGTCGTCTTTCTTCCAGTTGCCAATAACATGTTCCTTCCTGCCATCTGAGACCTCATCAAAATAGCCCTTACCATTACTATTTCCCCCCGACATCTTTTTCATGAGCACTTAGATGTTCTCTTATAGATTGAGGCTTTCTCTACAGCTCTCCTTTTCTGAGCCCTCCCCAGCTTTGCCTTTAAGAGTTCATTCAAAGCAGCATAGGCTTTTCCAAACATGCCTCTTCGGGCGCTGCCCATAATAGAGTGCCAAAGCCACTTGTACATTTTTAGGTATTTGTGATAGCAGCAACCACACTCTTGGCACCAATTTTCTTAGTCTGTCCGAGCTGCTATAGCAAAATACCCCAGACTGGGGGACTTCTAATAAACAGCAGAAATTTATGACTCACAGTTCTGGAAGCTGGATGTCTGAGATCAGGGCGCTGGCATGAGTGGGTGAAGGCCATCTTCCAGGTCACAGACTTACCATTGTATCTTCACATGGCACCAGGAGGCAAGGTATCTCTTTGGAGCCTCTTTAATAAGGCACTCATCCCATTTATGAAAGCTCTACCCTCCGGACTTAAACACCTTCCAAACCAAAGGCCCCATCTACTAATCCCAACACCTTTGGGGGTTAAAACTTCAGCATAAAAATTTGGGGGGGATATAAATATTCAGGCCATAGAAGTTCTCCCCCCCTCCCCCCCAAAAAAGGTTGATTGTCACCTAGGTAAACAAGGGCAAACTTAATCTGGAAGAAAGGAATTTAAATGCAGGCTCAAACGACTCCTACAGTTAATATTTCAAGGAACACAAGCCACAATAAAAAAAAACCAAACAAACCCACAAGCATGAGAGAGTCAGGAGAAACTCCACCCTTGTTGCCTGTGCCAGGCTGACTTGTAAGGACTATGTTCCATGCCCTCTGCTTTTAGCTGGAGCCAGTCAGGGTGGAGACTTGACAGAAGATGGTGGAGGTGGGGGAAGAAGAAAGATGGAAAGGTAGTTAATCATCTGATTTCTCTCTGCACAGTGACTCATTCCAGTTTTATTCTTCCACAGAAAGTCATTGCTTATCACAAGGCAGACTGCAATATACAGATGTCTCTCCAAGGGTTGGAACCTCCCTCCATCTCCTTGTTCCTTAGGACCTAGGATGTTAACAGGTTTGCTACTGCTTAGATTTGGTTGCTGTGTGTACCCTGGTCTGCCTTCATCTGTCCAGCTTTCAAATGGACACTTTATATACAGCCTCATTCTCTTTGAATTTTTCTAATTTGAGTGGGCCATTTATTTCTTGTTTTCCATGGAACAGAGAACTGGAAGATAGAAACAAGTTGATATGGGTATAATCTTAATTCCATGAGTCAATGATGAGAGAAAAATGACGGAAAATATATAATATGTAAAAACACAAACATAAAAACTGATGAATATCCAGTACTTATTAAAGATACTAAGCCTTGGATATGGGAGGAAAAATGTACACCAAATAAAATAAAGATAAACTCCATCTATGTAAAACAGATACTGCAGAAAAAGAATTAAAGATCTTGAAAGCTGTCAGAATGAAAAGTGGGTGACACATAAATGAGTGGTAGTTAAACCGATGCCTTTTCAATAGCAAACAAAGAAGCCAGAGGCTGTAGAATAATATTTAAAAGATTGAGGGAAAATATCAATCTAGAATTATAGACTTGGGAAAAATGTTTCAATGAATGAGGGTAAAATAAAGACAGTTCCAGATAAATAAAAACTGAGAAAGTTTATGACCAAGAGACTCTACTGAAGGATTTTTTTTTTTTTTTTAACAAATGTGGTCTGGGAAGGAGACAAATGATCCCCTGAAGGAAGTTCTGGGAAGCAAGAAAAATGCCAAGCTCTGAAAATGGTAGACCTGTGGGTAAGCCTAAAGAAATAACTATATAAATCGATAATAACACCTCTAATTGGTGGAGTTGAAAAAAGATTTTAAATCTTGAATAGCATGAGGTATCATTTGGAGGGTATATATTGCAGCGTACCAAGTAAACCTCCACTTGTTTGTTGTAAGAATTGCCGTGGGTGGTTATGAGTTTGTACACTAAGGCTCAGCTTGTATTTCCATAGTAGAGATTTACAGCAATTGCCTGGGAGTAATTCAGGGGGAAAAAAAAAAATCTCCGGCAATTTGCTGCATCCAGAGAAGTGCTTGGCATGTTGCTGACTTTCCTCTTTCAGCCCCCTAAAGCAAATTGCCACCATATCTTGCCTTCAGACAGGAAAGTGCAAGCCCCTAATGGGCCGAGATACTGAGGAGGTACCTTACCCTGACTACTTGGGAGGGGTCTCCAGAGGAGCTTCTCTTCCCAATTATACATCCTTTCTTTCCAGAGAGGCAGCTGGAAGGTGAGGTAACTTATAAATTGGAGAAAAGGTTCATCTGGGAATGGCCAGCCTGATAATCACTAAGGACGGAATTACCAGCCAGACCAAGCATTCCCTTACACCACTTCAGGGTTTTCTTTAATGACAGTAGATTTCTCTTTATGTTTTATGCAGTTCTGTACCACGGCAGACTACATGTAATGGACAAAAAAAAAAAAAAAAAAGGCCATGGAATCTACTTTTTTATTTGCTGCTTTGGTTGTGGCCCACTCTGGAAAGTACAACGGATTCTGTTCCTTTGCAAGCCTGGGCCAGTCCAGGGAGTCAATTTGGTTTCATTTTGGCTTGAATGCTTCCTATGGACAGGGTCTGATTTCTTCCAATAACCGTTTTGGCTCCTGCCCAAGAACTGGCTGGCTCTTCACTTACCTTGTTATTTCTTAATGCTCTATTAAGCCCCAAATTCAAAGCCCAGACTTTTACTTTCTGTCCTACAGAAATAACTGACTTTGGGCCCCCTGTTTCAAGGGCAATATAAGCAGTTTAATAACCTAGAAAGGTTTTCATCATCTCTTTCACTCAACATTTTACCATTACCCATGGGATCCAGAAAATAAAGAGACTGCTTTTCACATTGATTTGCTTTGCTCAGAGCAGAATTTTCAGTCTTTGGTCTCACTTCAGAGACAAGTATAGGTCCTGATGCATCCAATCGCATCCAGGAAAACTAAGAGCTCTCAGTTAACCTCATGAGAAGTTCCAGAGGTATGTGGCACTTTGGTGGACTCAGGTGAATCTACTAAATACAATCTTTCAGGCTGCCTATCGGCTGCTTATCAGCATCAGGCTCTGACATGAAAAGAATTTGGCCTCTAAAAATACTAATTTGTATTTCTCAAAGGCACTTGACTCTAAGACCTGAATTCTTTGCAAAGCAGGATTTCTATCGAACAATGCAGAGGAAAAATAACTTTCCTAATACAAGTTTCCAAAAACAATGCAGCATTGAGGTTGAGGGCTTTCAAGGTCCTTCATTTTTGGAATTAACAAATTAAACAAATTTCTATGGAGAAGATAAAATATGGATAAGGGCTCAGATGCCCTCCAGCTGGCAAGGAGGAAATTCTTTTTCAGCTTTGTTGATGTCACAGTTATCCTTTTAATTAGTGAAATTCAGTTCATAGATCTCTGCTTTGTGAGTTCACTTAGATTTCTATATTCCACATAAGGCACTGAAGGAATTGTATATTTTGTAAACCTGAAATATCTGCCCATACAGGCAACAAATGTTCCTTTTTATGTGCAAATAGAGAGATCCATATTTGTTTAAAAAGCAAAGTTGTTACATTTTAAACACATTTTCTAGTTTGGAAATACCTTTCCTCCGGACAGCAAAGTACGCAAAAAATATACATGTACAGTTTGATAAATTCTCATGAAGTGAAAAGCTATGTAACCACTACCCGAGTCAAAATAGAATGTTGACAACAGTCTAGAAGCACTTCCCAAATATTAAACCCCTTTTCTTTCTAAATGTAGTCACCAACTTGACTTCTAAAATGACGGTTTAGTTTCCCCTGCCTTGGAAATATATTTAATTGGAGTTATTATGCATATATATACGTGTATGTAGATATGTATATTTCTGTTGGTATTATACCTAGAAGAAGATTGTAGGATTTTTGAGTTCCATGTCTGTTCAGACTTGCAGTGAATAAAATGCTCTTTTTATTTACTTATTTAAAATATTTTTTAAATGTTTATTTATTTTTGAGAGAGGGAGAGACAGAGTGTGACTGGGGGAGGGGTAGAGGGAGAGGGAGCCACAGAATCCGAAGCAGGCTCCAGGCTCCACGTTGTCAGCACAGAGCCAGACGCGGGGCTCAAACTCACGAACCATGAGATCATGACCTGAGCCAAAGTCAGAGGCTTAACTGACTGAGCCACCCAGGCGCCCCTAAAATGCTCTTTTTAAATGGCTGCACCCAGTCAGTCTCCTGCAAGGGGCATTGATTCCGTTTCTTCATGCTGTTAGTGATTGGTGATGTCGTTCTTTTCAGTTTTAGCCATGCTGGTGCATATGTAGTGATGTCTCATGGAAACTGGAATTGGAATCTTCCGGATGAGTATAAAGTTTGAGCACATTTTCAGTTGTGAGTCTCTTCTTTGTCCCTCTTGCCCATTTCGTATCGTGATGGCTATCCATTTTCTTATTGATTTACATGAGTTTTTTTTAAACATACCTCATTTGAGGCTTTTCTTGGTTATTTGTGTAGCATGATGCATTTTGTACGATATATATTGATGAACAGATGTTCTTAATTTTAATGTGGTTCATGTCTCGGATTTCTTCCTTTAAGGATAATGCTTTTTGCATATATATTTTAAAATGTCTCCCTATATCAAGGCAATGGAGATAGTTTCCTGTATTATCTTCTGGAAGCTTTATTGTACTGCTTTTCTTACTGAGAGCTACAGTTCATCCGGAGTTACTTTTTGTAAGATTTGATGTGCGAGTTTTGTTTTTTTCACATGGATATACAGATTACAGAAGTCCCCAGGTTTCCTCTCAAGATTCTCAGACATTGACACCACATATCCATCCTCTGTTATTTCTTCTGCATTAAAATACAACACCCGTATTTTACAAGTTAGCATTTAGTGCACATTTATTATTTAACTGGTCAGACTTCAGCAAAACTTTTGTTTTACAGAGGAAATGGATATGAAAAGAGTACTGAGGAATAACAAATTCTCTCTGCTTAACTAGATTTTCTTTTAAAAAAAATTTTTTTTTAATGTTTATTTATTTTTGAGACAGAGACAGAGTGTGAGCAGGGGACAGGCAGAGAGATAGAGAGGAAGACACAGAATCCGAAGCAGGCTCTAGGCTCCGAGCTGTCATTACAGAGCCCGATGCGGGGCTCAAACCCATGAACTGTGAGATCATGACCTGAGCTGAAGTCGGATGCTTAACCGACTGAGCCACCCAGGCGCCCCTTAACTAGATTTTCTTTAGAGAAGGCCGCATGAGTGCACATGGATTAGCAAATCAACATCAGCTTTGTGCTGTAAAATAAATCCATTAATAAATCTATTATTGGATTTATATGGGTATTTAGATTCTTTTTCAAAAGACATTTTTCCATTTCTAGAAGTAACCTTTTTATATTTTTGAATTACGTTACTTCAATCAATAGCAATCTTTACTTACAGCATAAATGAATTACTGAAATTACCCCTTTATAATTAAAATCATTTTTTATGCTTGAAAATGATTAAAATCGCTTGTCAATCACATTGCTCTAATCAACTGCATGGGCTACACATAGAGGATTGTCTATACCTTTTTTTTTAAATTTTTTTTTTAATGTTTTATTTATTCTTGAGAGAGAGACAGAGACAGAGCATGAGCGAGGAAGGGGCAGAGAGAGTGGGAGACACAGAATCTGAAGCAGGCTCCAGGCTCCGAGCTGTCAGCACAGAGCCCGATGTGGGGCTTGAACTCACAAGCCGTGAGATCATGACCCGAGCTGAAGTCGGATGCTCAACCGACTGAGCCACCCAGGCACCCCTGTCTATACCTTTTTAAAAAAAGAATAAAAAATATTTGTTTTACATGGATTGAATAGTAATTTCGGTTAGTGTCTCCAGCCAGTATTCGATACACATATAATGTCCAAAATACCTGGGCACCAGGGTGGCTCAACTGGTTAAGTGACTGACTCTTGATATCAGTTCAGGTCCTGACCTTGCGGTTCACGAGATGCAGACCCACATCAGGCTGTCGGGCTCTGAGAGCTGAAGACTGCTTGAGATTCTCTCTCTGCCCCTCCCCTACTCGTGTGCACGCTCTCTCTCTCTCTTTCTCAAAATAAACAAATAAACTTAAAAAAACCAAAAAACAAAATGCTTTAATTCCAACAGTTAAATTCATTGTATTCATTGTTTATTAATTTGATAAATGTCAGGGTGAGAGCAAATTTATGGTACTATAGGTAAGAAGAATGCATTAAATGGAACTAATATTAAAACCTGTCATCAGTTATCAAATCTCAAATATTTATGTCTCAACCTTGTAATGCAACCCAAGTGGAAAGTTAATAATTGTATTTATATGTATTTTGATTTATTACATATGAAAGTATAATTACAAAACGTGACTAATTCTAACGTGAAATAATAATTAAGTCGTAGTTAATTAAAACAATGATAGTTGAAATTTAAGGATTGCAAGAATAAAAGTGAAATGAGCTTGGGCAGAGCTTTTTAAAAGAAGCATTATTAATGGGGGCACCCGGGTACCTCAGTGGGTTAAGTGTCCAACTTTCGATCTTGACTCAGATCATGATCTCACAGTTCATGAGTTCCAGCTACGTGCGTGTGCCTGCACTGATAGCACGGAGCCTGCTTGGAATTCTGTCTTTCTCAGTCTCTCTCCCTCCCCCTCCCCCACTCTCTCTGTCTCTCAAAATAAATAAATATGAAAAAAAAATTAAAAAGCATTATTAATGGCATCTTTATGGGTCCATTATCTTCTTTTCGGTATAAACTGGAAAAATCAAATAATTTGAAATGTATATTTTTAAAACTTACTGTATTTCTTTTGTTCAACATGATGACGGTTTATTAAAACCTTTTTCCTCAGTCTTGTCCCTTTTTTCTATGCGTAGTTGATAGTTGACTTGTTTTCCTCAAATTTCAATGTGTCTAAAATTAGGCATATGATATTTCCCTCCAGATGGATACTCTTCTTCCCATTCCTATCTCTGTGTGATTTGAAAGTTTAGACCTACTTTGACTTCTCATCCCTTTCATTCACTCATTTGCTAAAGATCACTGTGTCTCACTGTGTCTTATCATGTCTTCTTGGCTGTCCTCATTGTCTTCATCAACTCACCTGAATCCTGACACTGATATCCTAATGGTTTCTCTGCTCTTACTCCGTCTTTTTCAGTCCATCTTTTACACTACCAAAAAATTTAGTTTTATTTTATTTATTGATTAAAAAAATTTTTTTAATGTGTATTTTTGGGAGAGAGAGATTGACAGAGTGTGAGCAGGGGAGGGGCAGAGAGAGAGGGAGACACAGAATCCCAAGCAGGCTCCAGGCTCTGAGCTGTCAGCACCAGAGCCTGTCGTGGGGTTCGAACTCACAGACCTGGAGGTCACGACCTGAGCCGAAGTCAGACGCTCAACCAACTGAGCCACTCAGGCGCTCCCAAAAATTTAGTTTTAAAACTATGTAGTTTGAATAAGACCGTGCTGAGAGTAAAATCTTCAAATAGTTAGATTCTGCACATGACTTCAGGGGTTTTGCTAGATCTATCCCTACTCCCCCATATAGAATCGCATCAGTGCATTCTTTTTTTTTTTCCTCAACAGTCTTTGACATTTGAATTCACTCTCGCACCACCTTCGCAAATGAACACTTTGTCCTACTTGCAAGGTCCCACACCGTACTCTTCAACTCCAGTCTAAGTTTAGTTCTAAGGGCGGATTTCTGCTGCTTAAACCTTTATTTTATGGAGGAGATAATGAGAGAAGAGAAAGAGAGAAACACGGGAAAGGATTCACAGAGTAGGTGACTCTCCTCTTCACTGCATTGGCCGTCCATTTTCTACCACATTTAATCTTGTCAGTCTCCAAATTTAGGACCTGTGTGTATAGTCAGATAAAATGACTCCCTTACTATACAAATGAGGTATTAATAGCATTCACAAATGGAGCACATGTGTTCTGAGAGCTACTCAAGAAATTTCTAAGGGGTTCCATGTCTAGAGTGATTAACGTGATAAATTATTCAGATCTCAAAAAAGGTAAGACTTGCCCTATCTGGGCTTCTGACATAGTGTCTGTAGCTGCCAAGTTTCCTCCTCGGGACCATGCCCATCCCAGGGTTGACAAGATGTTTAGCTTCAGATTCTCCATGTGTTTAGCTCCGGCTGTTGCCTGACCTGAATTGCAGCTCAGGGTCCCTCTTTGCCCAGTCTGGTTTTCTCTCTGTGTCTGTCTCTGTCTCTCTTTTTCTGTATCTCAGAGCAAAGTAAGGAAAACGTCATTAAAAAACAGGAAGAGAGACGAAGTTTCTTATTTCTTCTAGTAAGTAAACTCATGTCAAGGTTCCATGAATTACCTATTTTATTTATCCTAGAGACTTCACGATTTGCAAAAAATCAGCATGATGCAAGACACCCACCTGTTACGAGCTCCCCCCTGCATGTTTGCCATTCCCAGGGTCAGGAGCACTTGGTGAGACTTTGGATCTCCATTGCAGACTTCAAATGATTTCGAGAGACAGGAAAAGGAGGCGTTCCATGTTAATTCTGACAGATCAGTGTTATTCCTTCAGATGGAAGCAACATAGACTAGAAATAAATCAGTTTTATTCTTGAAAATTTACTTAGTCTCTGGACATATGTTTTCCATTAACTTTTCTAAGAGGACATATTTTTTCCATTAACTTTTCTAAGAGGTTACTGCAGACATTAAACCCACGTTTATTTTGTATCTGGGTGCAAGTTTTCTGCTTGCTGTTCACCATTGACACTTTATGTAATGCTGAATCCCTTCTGTGTACTTCTTTGATTTCTATTAACCTAAGAGAATACACTGTGAATAATATTTAAATAATGCACTTAGCAACAACTATTAATACACTGTGCAGACCCTCACTTACTATGGACTGATGCTTTCCTGTGTTTTGCTGTTCATTTCTACAAGGTAGATTAAACTGCATTCATAAAAACTGAGCTGTTGCTTGTGAGCAGATAGGGGGCAGAATGTTCCCCAATGCAATCTTAAGCGTAATGCTCCTGAACTTTAAAAACTTGGCTCCATTTGTTGGAGATTAATTCTTCTTTTTCAGCTGTTGATGTGCTGTTCTCATTCTGCCCAATGTATAATTAAAATGCATTTAGAGTCTAGTGGATAAAGTTTAAAGGAGGGAGATAGAAGTTTTATTTTCAAGTGCCAATATTTACCTTACCTCAGAAGTCCTTTGAGCTGATTTAAGTTTATGATAAAGAATTTTAGGTATTGGGGCTCCTGGGTGGCTCAGTCGGTTGAGCGTCTGACTTCGGCTCAGGTCGTGATCTCATGGTCTGTGAGTTCGAGCCCCGCGTCAGGCTCTGTGCTGACAGCTAGGAGCCTGGAGCCTGCTTCAGATTGTGTCTCCTTCTCTCTCTGCCCCTCCCCTTGCTCACGCTCTGTCTCTCCCTCTCTCTTGAAGATAAATGAACATTAAAATATTTTTTAATAAAAAAAGATTTTTCTATAAGAGAAGAAAAAATTATAGCGGGTACAATATATGGAGTCAAGATACTATTTAATATAAAGATGGCAGAGAATAAAACATGATTCTTTGCTAATACCATGATCTTGTGGAGACAGGGCCGTTGTTCAGGCTGGATGTAAGCCCATTGCTCTAGCAATTGTTCTCAAGCCTGAGGGCACAGTAGAATCTTCCAGAGGGCTTGTTAATTTACAGATTGCTGGGCTCTATTATGGAGTTTCAGATTCATAGGCCTGGGGGGAGTAGTATATTCAATCTGCATTCTTCACAAGTTGCCAGTGAGATGGCTGCTGCTGTTGCTGCTGGTCTGAGGGCCACTTTTTTAATTTTATTATTTTATTTTATTATATTTTAATGTTTATTTATTTTTGAGACAGAGAGAGACAGAGTGTTAGCGGGGAAGGGGCAGAGAGAAAGGAAAACACAGAATTCGAAGCAGGCTGCAGGTTCCCAGCTGTCAGCACAGAGCCCGACACGGGGCTTGAATTCATGAACCATGAGATCATGACCTGAGCTGAAGTTGGACGGCCAACCAACTGAGCCACCCAGGCGCCCCATGAGGGCCATTATTTTATAACTACTGTGCTGGAAGCGTAGCCTAGCACGACTTTCCTCCATATTTACATCGGAGTATCAGAGGAATTAGCTCCAGATAATGAGGAAACTATGGCGGAAATTCACAGAAGGAATACAGAAGTATAGGGGATATTAGAGGATATTAGAGGAGGTGATTTGGGATAGTTCACTCATTCATAGTAACAAGAAAAGGCGAAGTGTATGGGCACAGCTAGAAGGAGAGATGAGATGGGGTGGTGAGACGTGGAAATTCTGATTTCAACAGGGAGCAAACCATCATCTGAGGGCAAGGAGAGGAAAGGAGATGTTGGAACTTTTGAGGAGAGAGTACAAGTGTAAAAACAGTGGAGGGTCTGGTTGATCCTCTCAAGTAGACACACTTGTGTTCCTAAAACAACCACATCACGTTTGTTCATCTCACACCGAAAGAAACAGATTTCAGTGAGTCACTGGTTTTTAACTTAACAAGTCTTATTTCTTTCAGATGGATTTAAGCATTTAAATTCAATAGCCTTTTTATTTCCCATTTTGCATTATCTCTGCCTTCTCAGCATTAGAGCAAAGAAAACCTTTGTGTTTTGTTTTGTTTTGCTTTTTCTGCATCACACTTTGGGCTGTGTTTGGGTTTCGCAGTAGGTCGTAGGAAGTGAGTTATTTTCAGCATCATAAAATGCTGTGTTCCAAAGGTACAAACATTTCCGAAGCATAGCTGGGTAATTCCAGATTCACTAAGATTTTGAGGTTAAAAGCAGTGCCACCGCATTATCAATGCACCATTTTGCTTATTACTATTTATAACCCATACGTTTCCGTTTGCAAGTTGAAATCAAATACCAAAACGTATGAAGGAAACTTCAATAGTTCATCTTAAAGAAGCTAGAAGCTTTGGCTATAGGTTATTCTAAGTAATCAAATGAGTAAATTACTGCCAGTGGCTATTTCCACTACTTGTCTATTTCCTGTGCTCCTCAAATAGTTTCCAGATAATCCTTCTCTCTAGAAGTATGTTAATTTTAACTCTTCATGCTGACTATTTAACACAAGGCAACATAATTACAGGTGATACGCATTGCATTAGTCTCTCACTTCTTGCTGATGCCTCTGTTTGAACTAATGGGTGACACGCTACCACGTGGGTAGATATATAAATTGTGAATTTAGTAAAAGTGAAACTATAAATTTAGCAAAGTAGAAAGTGGTTCCTGAGACTATACCAAATAACCCTTGTTGTATGACATATCACCACAAAATTTGGCGGCTGAGAAACAAGTCTTTATGGTACTGGGGTGGGGGGAGGAATTTGGGGTTGAGCTCACTGGGTCTGGCTGCCTGTGTGTTGACTGCGTTTATCTACATGGCTACAGTCGGCAGCCAGTTTGGGTAGGTGATGGCTGGCTGGCTTGTTTCTGTTCCTTCCTAGTCTTTGATTCACCGCCCAGCCAGAGCTGAGCCCAGGGTGGTGGAGGGTTTCAAGACAAAGAACACAGCGTAAGAGGTCTTTGGAGGGCCAGGCTTGTGACTGGCAACATCACTCTGACACAGTCGAAAGGTCAAAGCAAGTCACAAGACCAGCAGACATTTAAGAAATTCTACCTTTTGTTAGGAGGCGCTGAAAAGTCATTGCACAGGAGCTTGTATTCAGGAAGATGACTAATGTTGATTAATTGTGTAAAACTCTACCATAGTGACAAATCAATCCAGTGGAAGTGACAGTGTAATGGTTAGAAATGGGCAAGTAGGGGCGCCTGAGTGGCTGAGTCCGGTAAGTGTCCGACTTCAGCTCAGGTCACGATCTCACTGTTTGTGGGTTCAAGCCCCACGTCGGGCTCTGTGCTGACAGCTCAGAGCCTGGAGCCTGCTTCAGACTCCCTCTCTCTCTGCCCCTCCCCCTCTCAAAAATAAATAAACATTAAAAAAAAAAGAAATGGGCAAGAGAAAAGGCGGTGGAGAAAAGATAGTAGGGGATCTACTGAATAAAGAAAAAAAAGTTTACTTTTTGAAATACCAGATTGTGTGATTTGCTGAAAAAACTTTTACTATCTGGAATGAGTTTAAGCAGCAAAGGAAACACGCACTACGGGGAACTGGGGGTGCGCATCTCAATCAGAGGATGTTAGAAAGGGTGCGGTGTATAACAGTGGGCTGTGTTGGGTGGTTTGGGGACAGTTTCAGGAAGGAGCACTACGCTCTGAAGCAGGGTGTGTTAATAAACCTCGTCTAGAAGAAGGGAAGACCAGAGAAAGGCTAGAGCTGTGACTGGTGAAGAAACAGCAGTCACATGTGTTAGCCAACACAGGAGGATGTTTGGTATTTTTGTTGTTTGCACCGTGACTTTAGCTCATGCCTAGACAAATATGGTATGCATAATACACTTGATTTATTACAAGTGAGTTTTGGGTTCCAGGTCATGAAGGCGTTATTACATGACCCAGGAAATAGTTTCTTATTATTCCCCTTAAAACTATTTGCTGTTTATCTTGTATGACTATATTCGCTTTATCCACTGTCTATCGATACCCTCCGTGAGGGGCACGTGGGTGGCTCAGTAAGTTAAGCCTCCTACTCTTGGCTTCTGCTCAGGTCATGATCTTACAATTCATGGGATTGAGACCCTCTTTGGGCTGATGGCACGGAGCCTGCTTGGGATTCTCTCTCTCCCACTCTCTGCCCCTTGAGCTCGTTCTCTCTCTCCTTCTCTCAAAAATAAACATTAAAGAAATATCCTTGGTTAAAGCATTTAGAAAATTAAGATTTTCAACATTTACAGGAATAAGTTGCATTACATTAGGATTACTTTATATGTAGTTTTATACCATGGTCTTAAAATGAGCTTTTTAAGCATTTTATCATGTAAAAGAGATTTATTAGATCACATCTCAACAAGACACTAAATCAATGTGTAAGTCCCATATAGAGCTTTAGGAGTGATCCTTTAAAATTTCTTAAGAACGGTCTCTAAGTGGGACAAATGACTTTATTCATAAGTCTCCCCTGCTCCCACATCGCTATTTTTTATCTAACCAGGGAATATTTAAACATATTGATCACAGAAATGGCAGAAAGCAAGACTAAAATAGCCCTGTAGGTGGCAGTCAAACTCTGAATAATGAATTAAAAATTTTCTGCTTATTACAGGTGATTGCTATCCTTAGAAAGTACTCTGAGTTTTAAAAAGCCAACATACTTTACAATTCTCATTATTTTGCAATATGTCTGAATTATTAAATCACAGTCATTTCAGAGGCACTGTATAAGAACTTTGGAAAACTAAAAATGAGAAGTATGACATATAATAGGATAGTACTTCTAAGTCAATTGGATTAGAAATATGTTTGTTACAATTCTAATTTATGAGTTATAGGCATTTAAAGTAATGTAACAAGGGGCGCCTGGGTGGCTCAGTCGGTTGAGTGTCCGACTTCAGCTCAGGTCATGATCTCATGGTTCATGGGCTCGAGCCCCGTGTTGGGTTCTGTGCTGACAGCTCAGAGCCTGGAGCCTGCTTTAGATTCTGTGTCTCCCCCTCTCTCTGCCCCTCCCCTGTTCGCACTTTGTCTCTCTCTCAAAAATAAATGAACATTGAAAATTTTTTTAAAGTAATGTAACAGTAGAAAAATAATCTATTTTACTTAATATTTATCAAGTAAAGAATATGTAAAAAATAATATGTCTTTTCTCTTCATAGCAGTAAGCAGAAGTAGTCACTTTGTTGCTTTAGAGAGGCATTGCCTTAACTTTCACCCTTATGTGTTTATAAGAGGCTAGTTACTGCTTTATGTTACTCAGAATGATAGGAATTTGTATTTGAAAGTACATTGATAACTTGGTATGTGTTACCTATTACATAGTAAAGATGGATCAAAGGAGGAAATTAGTTATTGAAACTATATAGACAAAATCTATTTAATTTCTCAAAAAATTAAAACCTTCAACAATGTAAATAACCTGAACACCGACCAATCAGAAGTGATGCTGGCTAAAAACAACACGCATGGGCCTATGGGTGTGTACCAGCCTAAGCTCACTCAGGTATTATTATATCTTTTGGAGATTCTGAAAATAGGGCTGCCTATTTTCCAAATAACCATTAAAGCTAGAATCTAGGTTGATCTGACATTACTCTTATTATCTTGCTATGAAATTTAGAGGAGTACATAATACTATGTACTTATGTGCAACAATGGATTTTGCCTCTGTGGTTGCAGAAGTAGAATTAAATGAACTAAAGGACTTTATATAAACAAACTGATCAAATGACTAACTCTAATCTCTTATGGCCCTAGTCCACTCTCCTCAGGTCCATTTGAGACACCTTCTGAAATCATCGGGCATTATAATTTAATAGTTAAAAATCCAGCTTTGTTCCAAGTAGAGACATTATGTTGGCTTCTGTTCTTGGATAAAAATTCTTAAAATGCAAATGTTATTTGCCCCAGCGATGTGGATTGGGAAGCAGCCACTGAAAAAAAAAGTCATAGAATTTCACAAAAGAGGAGCGTGAGCTAGATTTATTTTGGTATGAATAATAATAATAATAATAATAATACAATGGCATATCCACTTCAGGTGGTGTTGCTGGTGAGGAAGTGGGTGTTATTGTTATTACAATGAAGCGTGTGTCAGAGAATGTGTCAGGAGCCTATGTAATTGTGCATTGTCTTGTTATTTTCTAACTGAATTCCATTTTTAGCGGGAGTGTTAATGTGCAGCTGTAATAACACATTTGCAGCCTTCCTTGCAGCTAAATGGGGCCTTCTATGGCTTCGAAATTGAAAAAGAATAATTCTCTCAGCCCTGGACTTCATTTAATATTTATTGAATCTCTAATATGTGCTAGTCATTACATATCTAGAATACAGTGTGCTAGCCTGGATTTTAAAGATGTGAATAAATTCCCATTGATTCTGAAGAATATTTGATACTTTCAAAGGATAGCTGAGAGCATAGGAAAATCCATCTAGAGGTGTAATAAGTTACCATTTTGAGATTTAACCTTCAGTGCTTAAATAATTTCGCATTTTAATTATTGTCCACCAGTAAATATCTATTCTGGGAAAGAAAATTGCAATCTGATTCCTATTACTGGTGTTACTTCTGTCTATCCCCAAGGGAAAATAATAATTTAGAATTCGTAGGGTTTTTACATGTATTCAGTAATGCAATACCCTTGTCTACACGTGTACCCGCATGTCTTGTTTTTTAACTTCAAATATCTATAATATGCTGACGATACGAGGTACAGAAAGTGAGCTTTTTAATACATGTTCTTTTTATTCTCCTTGTGTTTTCCATTCTCTTGCAAACAGCGATTCTGTTGTTGTGTTTTCTTTAATGGTAAAGAGACACTAAGTCACCCTCTGTGTAAAATCCCTTTATAAAATCGGAGACCGATTTTCCTTTGTTTAAGCTGAATAATCTCCTTAGGTTTATCCCTCTTGCTACGCATGATTTTATGCTATTTAAATCGTTGAACCTTCTTCAAATTCTTCATCAACTTCTTCAATATTAGCTGTCATAAATAAACATTTATCATTTGTCCAATAAAAAAAAGATATTGCAAAGTAATCCTCCTTCCTTAGTGGAAATTTTCTGGTAGTACCCATGTATACCATATCAAAAATGGCTGTGGTGAGGAAAAATGCAATGTATTTACATTTACCAAATGGTCCTTTTCTCAAGTAATATGATCTTTCCTAGTCGATCAGCACTGTTATAAGCCACCATAAACATCTAAAAAATTAATACTTCAACGATTTTTTTCTTTTAGTAAATTGGGATATATCTAGAAAGTAATATAGATTTAAATTGAGCTTCTTATTTTTAATACATTTTATTTCCATAAACTTCTGCCTCTACCATTTCAACTGTATTAGCTTTCTTTTCTTAGTTATTACTCTTTCTAAAACTGTAGGTTCAGCAGACTCTTAAAGAATGTACTTGAGAAAGTACTTACCCTTCTAGGCTTGAATTTCTTTATCTGGAAAACTAAGGAGTGGGATCAGATGAGCTCTCAGATTCCTTCCAGCTTTAGGTTAGAGAGTGTCAAAAATTAAGGAAACATTTTATTTTTTCTGATGTATTGAATTTATATTTCCCTTTTTGGTCTTAAGTTGCACCACATTTATTTCTTTGGCTTTTAGGCTTTCCTTTGCAGACCTCCTCACCCATCTTTTCTAAGATTCCCATTTGTATTTCTGCTCTAAGTTCTTATATTCATTGTAACCCTGCTACCTTATTAAGAGGAGGATGGCTTTGGGTATGGCCCCAGGGCTGTGGCGAGGAAAAATCAGAGGGTGTCCCTTGAAAGAATTGGAATGTTACATTTTATTTCAGGGCAGCAATAATTTTGCCAGAGGGAAGGAGTCATTCCACTTTGGCTGTTTCTCTTTTCTTTTCTCTTCTTTTTTCTTTTTTCTTTCTTTCTTTCTTTCTTTCTTTCTTTCTTTCTCTTTCTTTCTTTCTTTCTCTTTCTTTCTTTCTTTCTTTCTTCTATCTTCCTTTCTTTCTTTAATATTTTTACTTTTGCATCTTTTACCCTTGGATGTTAGTGCCCAAACCTACAAGTCTGCTAAATCGTTCCATGACTTTTTATCACGCTACAGACAGCATCCTTTCAAATGCAAGGTCAGGGTGTAAGTCTTTTTTGATATCGTGGTTGTAAAGTGAGAAGTGCTGCTTATTTCAGATAAAACTTCTTTTTACCTTTCCATGAAAGCTTTATTGTTCACACATAATATCTGATTTTAACATTTTCATAAGAAATAGAACAAAACTGAGGAGATGGAGTAATAATGTTTGTGGCTATTGAAGTCCCAGAAATATATGACTGGATGATACATTTCCAGGTCATTTATTTCACCCCTCCATTGTCAAAGAAATTTGCTGTTGAATCAGCCAGGGAAATGGGTCTGAAATCTTTATGCTGCTCTGTGGCACCAAAATCTAGTGCTGCTTTTTCTTTCTTTTTTTTTTTTTTTAATTTTTTTTTCAACGTTTTTTATTTATTTTTGGGACAGAGAGAGACAGAGCATGAACGGGGAGGGGCAGAGAGAGAGGGAGACACAGAATCGGAAACAGGCTCCAGGCTCCGAGCCATCAGCCCAGAGCCTGACGCGGGGCTCGAACTCACGGACCGCGAGATCGTGACCTGGCTGAAGTCGGACGCTTAACCGACTGCGCCACCCAGGCGCCCCTAGTGCTGCTTTTTCAATACACAGCATTGTTATTAATTTAGACTCTCAGCTGTACTTAAGTCATCGGACCTTCAGCTTGCAGAAGTTTTTGTTCTTAAAGACTGAGACATATTGACTGGACATGACTCCTTAATACATTCAAATTGTAATTTCTTTCATGCTTTGGGGACAAATGGGGATGGTTGCACATTTTCTTTTGAATCCTCCTCTCTTTCAGTTAGTCTTGCTTTATTAAGATCTAGGTATGCATTCCCAACTGGTAAGTCAGTCAGACTCAGTTCAAGGCTTAGACAAAAACTGATTTCCTTCTTGAAGGTTGGGGAAGTATAAAAGTGGTAAAGAGTTATTTCACTTTCTCTTAACTGATTTAAAAATAAAGTGTATAAAATAGTAGGTATATAATTGTATTATTTAGTGTATAACATATAGAAATGTTATTTGCACGAAAGAGGTGAATGAAAGCAAAGCTGTATTGAGCTAAGGAAATGATCCTAGATGGCAAACTGAAACCACAGGGACAAACAGACCAGAAATGGCATATAGGAAGATACAAATACACATGCTATAAATATAGACTTTCTCTCTTTTCTTCCCTTGGTTTCTTTAAAATAAACAAAATTATATAAAATAATACTTAAAGCAACATATAAATGGGTTTGTATTGTATATAGATGTAACATATGTAACAATGATGCCAAAAAAGGGGGGAAAGACATCAAGCTATATAGCAATAATGCTTTTATACCTCCAAAGAATTAATCTAATATAAATCTAAAGTACATTCTCATAGGTTGAAATGTATTTAAAGGGGTGTCTGGGTGGTTCAGTCAGTTAAGCATCAGGCTCTTGCTTTTGGCTCAAGTCATGATCTCATGGTTTGTGGGATCGAGACCTGTGTAGAGCTCTGTGCTGTGCTGTGCACACAGCAATTCACTGCATAAGAAAAAATTAAGAATTTAGGTGAATTCACCGACAAAAACTCAGTGAATTTGGGCTAAGTCTACAAAATAAACTGTTTTTCTGAAAATGTGGAGGAAACTATTTTAAATCATTTTTAAAATGTCTTATTTGTATGTTGGTTTTCAGAAAAACTTATCTAGTCTATGTAGAAATTCATCCTGAAAGATGAATGAGCCAATATTATTTTTTTAAAGTGCACCTATATGTATATGGGATAAGTTTTTGCTGGGATTTCAAACTGATCCAATGGCCTACACAGGATAAGGACATAAAGTTTGGGTTTATCTTCTTTACCGTACAGAAATCATCTCTATAAGACAATAATTATTTGAATCTCATCAGTTTTTTTTTCCAATTTAATATCTAATCTTATAGTTTAGGCCTTGATTAACAGTACATAGAATGTTTCCACTAGAGGCTCAGAAACTCTTAGGCGGCTTTGTTATGTGGTGTTCTGTTATCACGTGAAAAAGCTTGCAGTCATGCTTTAACTTGATTTTCAGTGTTTATCTGTGATATTATCTACTGCTATTTATTATCTATTGCTATTTCTCGGCATGTAGTTTCATCTAAGAAATGAGGTGGCCAGAAGCATGCACTCCTTGATGTTAATCTCTCCCTCTCTCTCTCTCTCTCTCATACACATACACACACACACACACACAGACACAGACACACACACAGACTTCAAAACATTCATGTATAAATGGTAGCTGGAGATGCTGGAGAAACATAGCTAGTATTCCTTTAGGGCTACAGAATTACAACTGAAATTATTTGGAAGCCTAGTGTGTGCCTGTCCATCAATGTGTTCTTCCCCATCCCCAAACCATCCTTCTTTGTTCTTCGTCCTGTTTTGTGACACTGGAGGTGGATTCTGTAAACACTTCTCCTTTAACAGGTGGCAAATGTTAAGCATTACAGCAGAAGGCTCTGGAAGCACACCACCGGAGAAAGGGTCTTCTCTTCCTGAATCTAGCGGTTTTTTCCTTTTGCTCTAGTGATACGCAGCTGAGCCGCCATTAGCACTCAGGGGTGAACATCCCAGCTGGGGGGCTTCTGAGCAAGTTTTGCCAGAACACTAGAGGCAGCTTTCCAGGGGTGGCTTTCCAGCAAGTGTCAGTGCCCCACCCCCACTCCCAGGCTGGTGACTTCCCACTGAGCCTTGGTGGAATTCATGTGGGCAGTTTCTGCTTTCCAGGCCTGATGTACAACGGCTCAGCAAAATTCTCCGCCATCAGGGAGGTGACAGTTGAATTTTCTCCAACCATTTCCGAATGTCCTCAGTCTTGATGGTCCTCTTCTGAGATTCTCTTTCATGGATACTCTCTTTCAGCAGTGGCTACCAAATATATCTGCTATTCCTTTATTCTTTACATTCTCTCTGCCCTTCTTATTAGCCAATACCCCCTGATAAATTAATAATTCTTCATATTCAATTTTCCACATTCAAATGACTAGTTTTGTTGCTATTTCCTAACTGCACCCTGAGTGATACAGATAACATTTTTTTTTTTAATTTGAGAGAGAGAGAGAGACAGAGTATGAGTGAGCGAATGAGGGAGAGAGGCGGAGGGAGAGAGAGAAAAAATATTAAGCAGGCCCCATGCTCAGCACGATGAGGGTTCTATCCCACGACCTGGGAACATAACCTGAGCTGAAATCAAGAGTCAGATGCTCAGCCGACTGAGCCACCCAGGCACCTCTGGATAATATTTTATTAGACGTTTACCGAAACGAAGAAGGTAAGGGTAGTTATTTTCTACATCACAATATGAAATGCTTCTTCATATTTACATAAACATCTTTCCTACATTTATGTAAATATTTAATTTTTTCAATAGTTAGTTCATGGTACACCTCATCATGTAATCTCATTTTTAAAAAACTGATCTTTTTTTCTGAAAATAAAGAAAAAAAATTTTTTAATGTTTATTCATTTTTGAGACAGAGAGAGACAGAGCATGAACAGGGGAGGGGCAGAGAGAGAGAGGGAGACACAGAATCGGAAGCAGGCTCCAGGCTCCGAGCCATCAGCCCAGAGCTCAAAGCAGGGCTTGAACTCACGGACTGCGATATCGTGACCTGAGTCAAAGTCAGACGCTTAACCCACTGAGCCACCCAGACGCCCCTTCTGAAAATTTAATTTAAAGCACCATAAAGATTCACAATTTTACTGTGACAGAAATGGAAATATTTGGAAGCCACCTTTGTTTTACTCTCTTGACATAACCCTTTTTAAGATAGGGAATTACCGATTAAATTTCCAGTTTGCATTTTCAGAAAGGAGAGTGAAGATAATGGAGAAAAAATAACCGTTTCATAACTCTAAATTATACCCCACTCTAGCTTGGTATTTCAGATATTGTTTGTATGGCTGTGTACTTCCTGAAAGGATGCTGAATGCAAAAAGAAACACTTCTTCTTATAATTTGACAGAATGTTTCCAAAAGCAACCTTTCCAGTTTCTAGGGGGTGTGTTCCTCCTTTTAGTAACTCATTGATTCTGAAAGATTATTTGAGAAACAAGGAACATAATCCAATATTGGGAGAGATAAAGACCACTTTCCATGAAAAGATTTGGCTGTCACCATATATAAGATGTTTTTAGGCATGCTGGAATCATATGGTTAAGTTTTACCTTGTTTCCATTGTGATTTTACTTAGAGACTTCTCATATAGTAGCTGTTTGAAATAGTTGCTTTGTAATTGGAAATGTAGGCACTTAGGCCTTTTAAAAATGCTAAAGAACTTTAATTTGTAGTTTGTGAAATAGTGCTCGTAATGATCATTAATGTTTTATAACTTGAGGAGAAATCACAAACCAGAAACTGCAAGATTCAGTAAAATATAATTAAAGACCTCAAGCTATAGTCATTTAATGGAGGTAAAAATTGTAAAGAAATCTCATTTCTATAAGCGATATTCTGCAAAACACTGAATTTACCAAGGGTTTCCATTTTGCAGATTGTCTAATGAATTGCAAAGTTAACATCATTTGACATAATATTTTCTTCCTTGCTTTTGAGTCAGCTCTTGATTATTACTTTACCATTTCCTGAGTTTTGAAACATGTTACCTTGATAATTCTACAGAATTCCCCGCCTCGTGATGATGATCACAAATCTTATGCAGTCAGGTGTAAGTGAAGAAGTGATACCATTACTAAATGGTTTAATTTAAAAAAAATTAATGTTTTTTATTTTTGAGAGACAGAGAGAGACAGAGCACAGGTGGGGGAAGGGCAGAGAGAGAGAGGGAAACAGAATCTGAAGCAGGATCCAGGCTCTGAGCGGTCAGCACAGAGCCTGACACGGGGCTTGAAACCTACAAACCGCGAGATCGTCACCTGAGCTAATGTCAAGATGCTTAACTGACTGAACCAACCAAGCACCCCTTAAATGGTTTATTCTAAACTTCGTACCATTCAATACAAAAAGAAAAAAAAAATTCTTCTCAAGAAATAAAGGCACGCTCAAGAGATATCAACACCAGCACTCTTGTCATGTCTGTTTGTCATATTTCACTCTCTGAAAAGGACACACACTATCAGCGTAACTCGATTCCAACTTTGTTTCTAATTTCTATCGCCAGGGGAAAAAATGTAGACAACACAGTCGTTTAGAGACAAAATTTATCATTGAGAAGAGAATGTGACAGAGTCATTTGAAAGAAGTCGAATATTTTACAGTGATGTAAATATACACTTGTCTTAACAAGTACAAAACCTAGGTCACCTCGTTCAGATTACCTGCAGACTCTGTTTCAACCATCGTTTTGCCTTTAGGCAATTTGAGAAAAAGCATGCATCAAATGTGTAAACATTTCAGTGACTGTCCTTCATTTCAGTATCAAACAACTATTTCTCTATCTATCTATCTATCTATTTTTCCCCCTCAGGTTGTTTTGAAAGTATTTTTTTTTTGTGACTGAGAACAGTTGAAGTAAATTTTAAAAACATATTTTAGTGGCATTCAAGAATAACTGTGGAAGTTCTTCCTTCTAGGAGAAAAAAAAATAAAAGCACTTTGAGAACTTCATACACATTGAAGTCACTAATGCATCTTAATATAAATTTCTACTGCAATAAAATATGGCTCTACATGACTATTTTAGATCAAATGTAGGAGTTTCTAATAAATATAAAAGACATCATGCAAATGGTCAGAAAATTATGAATCAACATTTGAATTCCGATATTAAGAATCACGAAAATCCAATCTCCTGTTCAATTGCTTTGATACTGATTAGAAACAAATATGTACCATTTAAATATTTGAATTATAGCACTAGGAGCTCCTTCACTGAGTCATAGTAGGCAGATTAAAATGTATCCTTTTTTTTTTTTAAAGGAAACAAGTTTTGTTAATTTAAACTTTTAATTTATGTCTTCTGTTCACGCTTTCATTTTAGTAAAGTCTGAAATTTCACAATAAGAAACATGAAGTAAACACAGAATGTATATGTCAATTATAGCTCAATAAAGCTGGAAGAAAAAACGACTAAAAACACTACTCATTTCAAAAGATTTTCAGGGGCACCTAGTCAGCTCAGTTGGTTAAGCGTCTGATTTCAGCTCAGGTCATGATCTCGCGATTCATGAGGTTCATGAGTGCAAGCCCCGCATGGGGCTCTGTGCTGACAGCTTAGAGCCTGGAGCCAACTTTGGGTTCTGTGTCTCCCTTTCTCTTTGCCCCTCCCCTGCTGGTGCTCTGTCTCTTTCTCTCAAAAGTAAATAAACATTAAAAAAATTTTTTCTTTAAAATAAAAAAAAGATTTTCAGAGGACTCTTCTCACTTCTCTGATCAATCCAGACAAGCATAGGTGGGGCAACCCTGGGTAGACCACATCCTTTGGACATCGTTCAGGCTCTCTATGGCTGTGTGTGCTCTACCCAAGATAATAAAAATGATGAATTGTGGTATTTTGTGTCTATCATTATTGCCCTAGGTATTTATAAACTATTTAGAGTTTTTTGTGGAGTTATATCTTTAGTTAGGTAGGAAAGTGCTGTCATTGTAGAATATTCATGAACATACATTAAACATGCAGAACTTTGGGGCAGGAACAGAGTTGAGGCTCTGTGGTAGGTTCCCAAAGATGTGCATAATCTAATCCCCAGAACCTGGAAATATGTTACCATGCCAAAGGCTTTGGCAGAAGTGATTTAATTAAGCACCTTGAAACGGGAGGTCAGTTGGGATTATTTGGGTGGGTCCAATGTAATCACAAAGTTCTCAGAAGTGGAAGATAGAACCGATACCACAGAAATACAAAGGATTATAAGAAAATATTATGAAAACTCAGGTCATGTTTTCACGGTTCATGACCGGACTCTATGCTGACAGCTCAGAGCCTGGAGCATACTTTGGATTCTGTCTCCCTTTCTCTCTGTCCCTTCCTTGCTCACTCTGTCTCTCAATCTCTCTCAATCTCTCTCTCTCTCTCTCTCTCTCAAAAATGAGTAACCATTAAAAAAAAAATAAATGGGTAAATTCCTAGAAACATATAGCCTTCCAAAACTGAATCAGGAAGAAATAGCAATTTTGAACAGACTGATTACTAAAAATGAAATTGAATCAGTAATCAAAAAACTCCCAACAAACAAAGGCCCATGACCAGACAGTGACCCAGCTAAATTCTACCAAACAGCTAAAGAAGAGTTAATACCTACTCTTCTCAAACAATTCCAAAAAACAGAGGAAGAAGGAAAATTCCAAATTCATTCCATGAGGCCAGCACTACCTTGATACCAAAGCCAAAGACACTCCAAAAAAGGAAAACTACAGACCACATCTCTTATCAACGTAGAAGCAAAAGTCCTCAACAAAATATTAGCAAATCGAACCCAACAGTAAATTAAGAAAAGGCAGAGGATGGAGACAGAAATGTCAGTCAGGGAAGAAGACACTATGATAGACGCAAGGTCAGGAGATGTGACGGGAGAAGGATTCCATCTTTTGTTGCTGGCTCTGAAGATGGAGGTCTATAGAGGGCCACAAGCCAGGGGTGGTTTCTAGAATCTATAAAAGGCAAAGCTATGGGCTCCTCCTTCCAGTCTAGGGAAAGGAGCCTCGCTTGGCTGACACTTTGATTTTTGCCCAGGGAGACCTGTGTCAGACTTCTGACCTACTGAACTGTGAGAGAATATATTTGTGTTGTTTTGAGCCACTAAATTTGCGGAAATGAGAAGCAATAGAAATCTAACACAGGATTCAAAATGAACAGTTTAGAGAGAAGACCAATTAGTGGTTGAAAAGTTAGAGGTGGTGAATAGTAATGTAAGGAAGCAGAGGGCTTTGGGAAGTGGAGAGCAATGGCATAAAGCAGGCAGAGCAGTGGTGCAAGACGCAACCACTGGGGACTATGCCAACAATATGGAGTATGCCAACATCTGGGGACTAAAAGCGCTTGAAATGACTGTGCCAAACACTAAACCAGAAGAGAGATGAACCTGGGAAGGTAATTAGGAACCAGAGTATTAGTCTTCTAGTGAAGGTAATAGGTGGGGCTGGAACAACTCTGGATGCAAAGAAAAAGTCAAAAGCCCGTTGAAGTAACTTGGATTATAGCTCATGTCTACAGGACAACTGTAGCGAGGGCGAAAAGAAGTCTGTGGGTTTGAGAAATGCTTAGGAGGTAGATTAGGCTGATAAGTGGAGGAAGATCAAAGAATCAAGGATAAAACCCAGGTCTCTTGCTTATACAACCAAGTCATTTATTGAAAGATGGCCTAGAGAGGGGACCAATCTTGTGAAAGAAACAGTATGAGTTCCATCGTGGAAACATCGAAGTTGACAGGTGCGTGAACCATTTAAATGGAGAGGAACATTGTGAATTTGGGTTAGGTTTATGAGTGAGTTTGGGGCTGTTGGTACACTGTGAGAATTCCTAGTATATGGATGATGCTGACTCTCTGAGAATGAAAAAAAATGGAGAGTTATTGTGCCTACACCAACATGTGAGAAACCAAGACATGGCATTTGGAAGGTAATAGAAGAATATAGGCAGCAGGTGCTGGTACACAAAAAAACAAGGTTGAGTCGTGGGTTTGTAGCATTTACCGGTTTCTCTGGGATAAACATTCCCACCATAATTTATATGTCAGCTACCAATGTTACATCCCTGTGCAGTTGGGAAGAGAAACACATAATTGGCGCTCGTGAATCAGTGTGAGCTGATTCCGTTATATCACTGAGAAGCTTGGAAGGAGAAACAGAGAATTGAGAAGCAGGAGTAATGAGAAACTACAGGGAGTGAATGTGGCAATTCCCTTAGAGACTTTGATTATGATAGGAGGAGAAAGATGGAGACTGCAGGATACACATTGTTTTGTTTTTGGTTAGAGGAAGAACAGAGTAGATTTGAGTAATAGGTAGCCAGTAGAGAGGACAGGAAATGGGTGGCTGAAAAGTGGGGTCCCTAAGGAGCTGAATATGTGTATGAGGACTTGGAGGAGGGGGGGAAATCCCATGGGATCTTACAGATAAGATGAAACTTTTGGACAGTAAGCTCTTCTCTTACAACAGCAGAGAGCAGGAAGGAGTAAGTTGAGTTTATATGTTTATGTGCTGGAATTACAGTAGTTATTCTCTGATATATTTTACAGTGTAATGAATCAAACAAAATTTGACGCTGATGGAAAGGTGATGAAGATTGGAACTTTAAAGCGATTCCAAATAGGGAACAAACATTTCTGGGAAGTGTTTCTTTTGTTGAGGTCAGTGACCATGGATTGATCCAGGCACAAGTCTATCTGGCAGTGAGATATTCTCCAGAAGCTCCCAGAAATGCAGATGTAAATACGAAATCAGGCAACTATACTTGAACAGCATTGGCTTTTGTGAGATGGAGTGGCAGAGGTCCAGTGGGGCACGAAATTGGTGAATAGCAATACTCTAGTAAAGGGATGAGGTGTGGAAATTTTGCGCTATAGGAAAAGAAGTAAAGATAGGTAAGGGCTGCTAAGTACAAAAAGTAGGGGTAGTAAGAAAACCAAGTAGGTAAAAATATAGCATAAAATGAGAATATCTGATAAATAAGACTGGGAAGAATGGAAATTGTGGTAAGACAGGTATAGGTCTAGATTATAGAGACAGAGTTAACTTGAAAGCCATAACTAGACACAGACCATGTGAATTGAAGACTGTATAGAGAACAAAGGCAATAGGAGATGAGATCACAGGACTGCAAGGTCAGGGTTATGTATTGGCCATTAATGTGGACATTGAAGTCACTGACAATAATGCCAGAAACTAAAGGCAAAGACCGTTGGCTTTCAATGATGTGGATGATAGTGTCAAGCGGGGGCGGGTAAAGGCTGTTGTATGAGTAACAGGGTCTGAAAACAGCAAGCATTTGACTTGGGTTGGGAGGAATGACTGGAAAGAGCAGTGGCTGGTAAGAGAAGCTTGGTCTTTCTATCGTTTATGAGGAATGCTAAAGCTTTAATTGATATTTTTGGGGTGGGAGTGAGGATGGGAATCAGATTCTGGTTAACTCTACACAATGAATATACTGTTTTCACTGGAGCAGGAGCCTAACTGCTGTTTTCTGAAATTCCAATCTTAGAATTTTCTTAGGCATGTTCTCCTTGTCAGAAGACTTACCTGGTAATTTTAGGTTTGGAACAATCTCAATGGATTAATGTGTATAAAATGCGAACACCTTATGAGAACAGGGTAATAATACATATACATACACTTGTGCTATTATTTATTTTATCATTTGAATAAATGAATTGATCTGTTGCTTTGTGATGAGATGCTTTGAGGGAAAAGGGGAGAGGTAGGAGTTCCAAGGCATTTAAGGCATCGGTGCAGAGAAGGATGGGAGGCAAAATGCTAGCGAAGGAGACAGAGGAATTGCTAAGGACATATTTAAGAGTAATATAATTTTACTTCTAAACTGCCAGCTCTTATATAAGCCTTAGGTTGGAGAGAATGAGCAGAGATGCTCAAAGACTGGATACTGACTTTCCTAGTTATTTCTAAATAGTAGTCTCTGTGCCTCTTAACATTTAATATCTCCACTTCAGTTGGCTACTAAATGGGCACATTGTTTCTATTAAAGCTATACTCTGTTTGTCTCTTCAAAAGTATACCTCCCTATTTTGTTATTGCCTGTTTATCATTGTCCTCCAGAAAAACTGGCACCTACATTAATACCAAATGAATTCATAATGCGTAAAAGCTATCCAAAAAGTCAGAAATTAATAACATTGATTATAAAAGGTGTTAACTTTTAAGAAACATTTGTTTGAGATGATTGTCAATGCGCTCCTTCCTTTATTTAAATTTTATGAGCTGCTGAATTTAATACAGCATAGTGGGGAAAAAGTGAACTATTAAGTAAAATCAATTAGGTAAAGAATCTCTTACCTTCTACCTGGTGAAAATGATTTCCAGAATTCAGATGACACTTTAATTCCTTCCTACCTCAGGTAGTTTATGTCCTGTGCCTTTTATGATAATCTATCCAATTTCACGACTGATGGAGACAACCCGGAGATACAGGGAATCATGCACGTCCATGGACTTGTACGGTCGTATGCGTGGTGGTGCACATCCAGAATACTGTGTCTGTGAAAGGGAGAGGCCTTTATGCTCTATCGAAGAGAAAAATGTGGAATGTGTTCAGGACACAGGAACACAAGAAAAGGAGACATAAATTTAAAGAACTTTATATTTTAAACACATTATTTTTATCAAGCTTAAAAAGCCCAAGAAATAGAACTTAACTCACCCTTAATAAACTATACTTCCATGATTTGGGATTGTATTTTTTAAATGATGGATTGATTTCATTTTTTTTAAGTTGAAAGCCACCTCGAGTTTCAAAATAATCTCAGTTCATAAAACCAAGCATATGCAACACTCACAGTAGCTAGCACGAAAGAAACGATTAATGTTACTGTTGTCATTATGATTATGATTATTTATAACACAAAACAAATATTCGTAGAACTGTGTGCCTAATGGCATAACTGAATGTTGAATAATGGGGAAGTTAATAAGAATATATATTTTAAAAACTTACAATATTTTAATGCGCTTAGAGCAATCCTATCAAATTTGCATATTGCCCTTCAAGCTATGCAACTTTAATTTTTACTTTTTAATGTATTTGCCTTCCTGCCCAAATAACGTGGTAAATCCCTGGAAGGAAAATAATGCATGCTTTATTCCTGTTTCTGATGTCAGTATCTGCTTTAACACATGGCACATAAGTGAGACTCCATATACTTCGCATCGCTATCACTATTTGGCTGGATAGAGGTCTTCCAGATAAAGGGAAATTTGGAAAGGGTAGACTCTGAAGTATTTACTATCATTTAAAAATAAATGTGAGGTGAAATTGTAATAGTATTTGCGTCTTAGAGACAAAACATAATAATCACAAGACTCTTTCCATTCCTTTAGGACATTTCTGCAGAGTGAGTGTCTTCTAGGCATTTAAAATCTCTTTTATTGTTTGTTTATTTATTAAGTGTTTATTTATTTTTGAGAGGGAGACAGAGAGAGAGAGAGAGACTGAGACAGAGAGAGCTGGGCAGAGAGAGAGGGAGAGAGAGAATCACTCACAACCGTGAGATCATGACCTGAGCCAAAATCAAGAGTTGGACACTTAACCAACTGAACCACCCAGGGGTCCTGAAATCTCTCTTTTAAACAAGTCCCTTTCCTTACTCTTTCATATACATCGGAGTTCTTAGTAAATTACAGAATCCATTCTGACTACTTTTAATAGAAAATATGTTTTGAAAGCATTTTTAATACAGTGGCATGTTTAAGGAGTTGATATTTCTTTTACTATATAACATGATTATTTTCAATAATTGTGAGATGAGATAAATAACAACTATGGCCAGAGAAAAATGCAGACAAACTTTTTTTGTTGACTTTTCAATATATAATAATACCAATAAATTTTTTTTCTTAAATCACAATTAGAAAAATAAATAGAGGTGCCTGGGTGACTCAGTCAGTTGAGCATTGGACTTTGGCTCAGGATGTGATCTCACAGTTCACAAGTTTGAGCACCTCATTGGGCTCTGTGCTGACAGCTCAGAGCCTGGAGCTGCTTCAGATTCTGTGACTCCCTCTCACTCTGCCTGTCCCCTGCACAAGCTCTATCTCAAAAAAATAAATAAACATTAAAAACAATTAAATATATATTGCTATATAAAAAAGAAAAAGTGATACTTTTAAAATACATGAATACATTTCTTTAAAAATTGAAAATT
The DNA here is from genome assembly GCF_018350195.1 of Panthera tigris. Taxonomy (NCBI): domain Eukaryota; kingdom Metazoa; phylum Chordata; class Mammalia; order Carnivora; family Felidae; genus Panthera; species Panthera tigris. The sequence continues at coordinate 24,798,237 of NC_056663.1, read as the reverse complement.
CATTTTCTATATATTAATTTCTCATAATAATGGATAATATTATACTTTCTGTTTTTCAACTTTAACTTGGGAAAATTTGTCAATGACTTCACAGAAATGGATTTTCTTTGTATATACATGTTCAGCAAGTAGTATATCAGATCAGTCTAACTTTACTTATAATTGACTGGAGAACTTTTTTTTTAATTTTGAAATTTTCACAAGATAATAGGTACACAAATAATATGTGTATTTTTAAGTATGAAGTTTTAGAGCCTTGGCACCTGAAATAGACCAAACTACTTAAGGTCACTTTCACCTGTGACAGAGAAATTGCACATTGCTGGCTTTTTACAGAGGAGAATTAAGCTAGGGTGCCTGGACCTAGGAGGATTTATACAAGTAAACTGTTTCATATTTACAGTAAAGATAAATACAGTAAAAATAAAATACGGTATCGATAGAAGTTTCTTCAGAGATTTTGTTACATTTTTGTTGACTGAAACAAAAGGATCTCACTATGCTCATTACTGCAAATTAAAATTAAGTTGTAGTATAATCTGACACTGAGATCAGAAAGACCAAGGTTCAAACCCTTCGTTTGGTTGGACCACATCGTTTTTATGTTAAGACGAATCCCGTAATCTCAGTGAAGCTCACTTTCTTCATCTGCAAACTTGGGGTTTTCAGTATCGACTGACCTCTATCTAAAATACTTAGGCCAATGGGGCGCCTGGGTGGCTCAGTCGGTTGGGCGTCCGACTTCAGCTCGGGTGGTGATCTCGCAGTCCGTGAGTTCGAGCCCTGCATCGGGCTCTGTGCTGACAGCTCGGAGCCTCGAGCCTGTTTCGGATGCTGTGTCTCCCTCTCTCTGACCCTCCCTCGTTCATGCTCTGTCTCAAAAATAAATAAAGGTTAAAAAAATTAAAAAAAAAATAAAAAATAAAATACTTAGGCCAAGGTAAGAAAAGCACATATGTGATATAAGTAAATAACTGTTGAATAACGTTTGCTTGTCCTTGTGGTTTGTATTCAATTTTTGCTCATGAAAAACAACAAAATATTAGAAATATTTCTTCTCATGATCATGTTCACACTGAGCAGATAACACATTGGAAGGAGAGTTCAAGGGATTGACTGATGCTTGTTTAAACACATATACGCTCACACAGAAGCCTAACAGTCAACCTGCACGCCGGCACCCTGTGGGCTGACCTGTGGTTTAGGATATTGGCTGTCTCCATCATGCTTGGAGTTACCAGTGCCACTGGAGGACTGTTCAGAGCAATCCCAAAGAAGCAAAGCTTTTAGGAATAGATTTATTTACAGATGGCTCTATAGTTTTACTATGTTTCTCTATGTAATACAAAATCCGCATACTTTAAGGACAGATCGGTTGGACGGCTGGATGATGAAAAGAATAAAACAGAGGAAAGGTGTTTTCCATGATAACCAGCTAGCATCTCCTTACTTCAAGAAGAGTAATCATATTTTCGTCTTCCTTTTTGGAATTTCGGCCACCTGAAGAAAGGCAGAGTGCCTACAATCATAATTTTGGAAGTTTAAAAAGGAGGGACCAAGTGTCAAAAGTGATTCAGAATATTTTCTCTCGTAATTGTAGGGGAGAACGATTTGCTTATTCCAATGTTCTATTCTCATTGCATATTAAAACCAAAGCCTGCATGATGATTTTTAACTACCTGGGTTTAAGTGGTCTGGGAAGGTGGAATGGTTACCTCTTTCCATTTACAGTAAAACGTTGGTTTGTGAGCATAATTCGTTCTGGAAACATGCTTACAATCCAAAGGATTTGTATATCAAAGCCAATTTCAAGATGCAGGGGCTCAGTTGGGATCATGTGATGCTTGGCATCACATACTCCTCATACTGCGAGACATCACTCATTTATCAAGTTAAAATTTATTAGAAATGTTTGCTTGTCTTGCGGAACACTTGTGGAACAAGTTACTCGCAATCCAAGGTTTTACTGTATCTTCTTTTTCATTCAGGCAAATTACAGCTGTTCAGATACAGTAATTCCCACAAGAAGTTTTCTTTGGTGAGTAACTAAACACACAGAAACCCAAATGACTCAGTTAATAACACATGTCAAATGTATCAAACAACAAAAAAAAATGTCCCTTCGGTCTCTAATCCTTTTTAGATAAAGATACATATTTAGCATTAAACACAACACACAACAGAGTATCAGCCTTTTAAAAGATTTTTGTTTGGATTCTTCAAGTTGTCCTTGGGAGGGTGTGAAGGGCCCCTGGGCAATGTTTTTTTTTACCAGATTGTGTTTTGTTAACACTCCTGAACTTATTCTATGAATAATTAGCCGTATTGGAATTTTAGAAATACTGTTCTTCTGTTGTCAACTATTTTTCCTGAGAAGACCTCCGAAATTACATTAAGCAACACGGGAAGGATACAATACAAGACTAAGCTATGTGACTCCAAAGTGAAATCTGATGCACAAAAGGTAATGTGAATACATACAGCAAGCAGCTGGATCTTTCAACCAAAGCACTTAACCCACGGTGTCTCTGGTGGATTGGACTTCTTTGCAGCGTGGAGGCATCAGGGAAGTTCTTCTGAGGGGGGCTCATCGCTCCAAGCACGAAGGGTCCGGGAAGCAGAGAAGAAAAGTAGCAGCATCTTTTATGAACCAGCTTTGGAAGTTTTACAGTGTTATTTCCACTAAGCTTTGATTTTATACTGTTGAGTCACGAAGTCTGGCCTAGATTCAGAGGGAGGGGATGTAGACACCACATCTGAACGGAGGAATGAGTTGTCAAAGGATTTGTGGGCATGTTTTAAAACTGCTACAGGCAAGATATATACCGGCAAATGGTCATGAGGCATGCTAAATTAATTTGCACTATCGAATTTATAATTTGAGTAAGAAGCCAACCATGGCAGCAGTATAAACATACAGATTGGTCCACATGGAGACGGCATTCCAATTAATTCATTACTTGATCAGATTCTCCTTGGTGGAGATATGATAGGTCAGATAATAGTTCAGAGAAGAGGATAAGAAACTCTGAATATGGATAAATCAAAGGATCTGTCAACAAAGTTTTAAGGGATGTTAAGATTTTTAACATGAAACAAAGTTTCCTCGTTGAAAAGGGTAGGGGAAGTGAGAGAATTGAGTCCTTACCCAACTCACAGTGGAGTAAACCAGCTACCTTTCAAAGAACCTCCCTCTTAATAGAGTTAATTTACAACCACAATTTAGTGATCATTGTGAAATTAATTTTGTTCATTTGAATTAGTTTTGTAGGTTGTACTCATTTATTATTTTTTTTTATTATTAAAAGGTTTTATAAATGTGTAAGAACTTTAAAAACTTACCAGGTTTGTGGTGGTACCTTTTAAATTGGCATTATAATAACAGTAATTTACATTACAAAAAGACATTGAAGAAATTATTTAAACTGCATACAGGAGAACTGAACAATTATGGTAAACATTGTTGCTTTCAATATGGTCTGTGTGAAAATGTCATTTAAAAAGTATGTGGGGACACCAGTGTGGCTCAGTCCATTAAGCATCTGACTTTGGCTCAGGTCATGATCTCATGTTTCTGAGTTGGACCCCCAGGTCAAGCTCTGTGCTGACAGCTAGGAGCCTGGAGTGTGCCAGGGATTCTGTCTCCCTCTCCCTCTGTCCCTCCCCTGCCTTTGGTCTCTCCCTCTGTCTCAAAAATAAATGAATATTTAAAAGGAAAAAAAAATATGTGAATTGGTTTTTATATTGGAAACAGGAAAAAATCAAAATCTTCTTAGTTTAAAAACAAAGACCAGGTTTTGAAACCCTGGCCAGATTATTTAGTACATGTCTCTTAACATTTAGGAGGTGTTCATTTAAACCATGCCAACAGTATAAAATATTTTAAAACTATCTCCACCAAAATATATTCTCTTCGGTTCTACAAAGTGACATCATTATGCAGTAATATTTAAAATTCATAAAAGAAAGTACTTGATTAGAAATTGCAAGATACAGATTTCTTTATATTAATGAAAGAAAGTTCCCTAGAATATTTCAGCTTCTTCCTGATATTTAACTTCAATAATTTTTAAAAGATGCTTTTTAGAATTAGTTAAAACTAAGTTAGCTGTTAAGTCCAGTATTCTATGTATCTGTCTATAGTTTTTCTATTTCTAAAAATTACCAAGACTGATGGATTTGCCTTAACTGAAAACACAAAGTCATGTTTTAAGTATTTTTTTGTATCTCCTCAAGTTTGGGACATTGAAACTAATATAAACATTTTATGGAAACATTGTGAATTACTATTGGGCTGAAACTAGGCTAGATGTATACTTGAGAAAAGATGATAATGATGATGTAAAGTGAAACTGTCATATGCATCCTTAAAAGCCACCATGTAACTTTGGCTAGATGTGTACAGAAAACAACCTTTATGAAAACACTGATCTAATTCAGTCTCTGCCCCCCACCCCCCAAATTTCAGTTGGGAAAGTGTTCAGATGAGAGAAAAACAGTCCTGTGAAGGTTTCCTGACTCTATTTTGAAAGTTTTGTATGCTTGAAGTTTATAAACACACACATTTCTATTACTATGGTTTTATAAAGTAAAACTTTTTAGTTTCTCAGGATCAAATGGAAGGGTATACTTGCTTATATCTAATGATTCCTCTGATTGATAATATTTGCTTAAAAGACCATGGTTTAATTTTTTTATACATTTCTTTTAGTATCGGTTCTGCTGTTAGGACAATAGCCACCAGAGGGCAGTAAATACGCCTGTAATACCAACTAAGGCGTCCTGTCTCAAGTATTTTTTTATTGTGTAGTTTTTGCATAGCTTGTATTTCAAATTGTTTTTAAATATTTTATACCATGCAATAATTTTATTTATTAAAATGTTTTTAATGTTTATTTATTTTTGAGAGAGATTGACAGAGCACAAGCAGTAGAGGGGCAGAGAGAAAAGGAGACAGAATCAGAAGCAGACTCCAGTCTCTGGAGCTGCTGAGCTGTCAGCGCATAGCCAAACACAGGACTCGAACCCATGAATGGTGTGATCATGACCTAAGCCAAAGTCCAACGCTTAACCGACTGAGCCACACAGGCGCTCCTATGAAGTTCTAAATAGCAAACAATCTCAGTTAAATGAGGGCTATTCTGCCGTTAGTTATGGGCTGAGTTGCGTCCCCTAAAAACTGTTGTGTTGAAGCCTTAACCCCCAGTACCTCAAAATGTAACTGTATTTGGAACTAGCGTCTTTAAAAGGGTAATTAAGTTAACACAAAGTCATTAGGGTAGGCTGTAATCCAATCTGACCATAAGAAGAGGAAGTTTGGAAATAGGCCCAGAGGAAAGACCATAGGAAGACCCAGGGAGAAAACAAATGTCTACCAGCCAAGGAGAAAGGCCTCCACTGAACCCAGCCCTGCCAACAGCTTGATCTCAGGCTTCCAGCCTCCAGAATTGTGAGAAAATAAGTTTCTGTTGGTTAAGCCATCCAATCTGTGGTGCTTTTTTTTTTTTTTTTAAGTTTATTTATTGAGAGAGACAGAAAGAGAGAAAGAGAGCGAGCATGGGGGAGGGTCAGAGAGAGAGGGAGAGAGTCCCAAGCAGGCTCTGCAATGTTAAGTATGGAGTCAGATGCAGGGCTCCATCCCAGGACCCTGGGCTCATGACCTGAGCCAAAATCAAGTGTCAGACGCTTAACCGACCGAGCCACACAGGTGCCCAGGTGGTATGTTTTTATGTCAGCCCAAGATGACTAGTACAATATATTTTCCATGAAGAACAACAATGATACCAAGGCTCTATTTCACCAACATATGCCCTACTTCTCAACACTATCCTATCTTCTAACTACCTATAAAGGTAGTGTGGGTAGTACCAGTTTGTCTCCTAGTATCCAAAGTCTAACCAAGAAAACAAATTGGACCGATGACATAAAAGTAATAACATTGAAAGTGGGGGGGGGGAGTGTTTACATGAATAATGTTGAACCGGATGTGTCTTAGTCATAGTTTCAGTGGAGGTCTCCAGGCAACAGCTGATGCATTTCAAAGTGAGGGGCACAGCCCCCTGCAGAACTTTCCAAGAGGTTTCCTAACTGGTCGTGCTATCACAGCTGAACACCGACGTGCGGCCTATGCAATAATCTGGAGAAAAAGCCCAGGAATTTGAAGAAGACTTTGGAGAACTCTGTCTGTGTGCTGAGTGTCAGACCCCTTCACCGGCAGACTAAGGAGAGGGACTTAATGAGGCCACTCAGAAAGTTTGATGCATGTCCCTGGAGCTTGGAGGACACACTAAACTGATGTCTCATTCATGTCTCAGAAATCTGAAGGGTGAAAAGTTATGATTGGTTAGTTGTTCTGATGGCAGAAGGAAAGACTTTTCTGTTAATCTAGAGTGTGATGGTGCAAAGGATTCTTTGGTCTTTCCTATGCACTTGATGAGGGCCATATATGCGAAAAACGTGGAGTAGAATTGTCTTATTTTCTCTATAAGGGGAGAGCCTTGAGAAGCAAAAGTCCTCAGCTGAAAAAAAGAAAAGAAAAGAAAATTAAAAGGACCATCAGATATCTAGGCTCTGAGAAGGTATGTGCATGTGGCCAACTGGAACAAATACACACTTGCACGGCTCAAGAAGATTCCAAATGACTGATCTCCCAGAGGAGAAGCATGTCTTGAAACCTAGAGGTCTAGAGGGCACCAGTGTAGACCACGCTAACATCCAAATAAACCAAATGAGAAATGCTCACCATTTTTCCGGCTTCTCTCTCTTCCTTCCCACTTTCCCTTCCTGAAGGGTTAAGGAGCCAACATTCATACAAGCTGAGAAAGAAGAAGGACAAATTAACGGAATCTGTTCTTCTTTTCCTCATCATGAACACGTGACGTGTTTAAATGAAGTTGCAATTTATTAGTTATTACACTGACTTGAACATTCTAATCACAGTGACTTAAAGCACTGTGTACCTACCTTAATCTTCATTCAGAGGGTGAGGAAATGGGGATACCACCTGAATTTGTTTTCTGGTTATACTCTACTAGTCTTCCTTCCTCAATAGGATAGTTAGTACAATTTATGATATTTATGCAAAAAATAATGTATAGCAATCCAAATCTTGAAGTCAGAACCCTCAGACACATAAATTTAACAATATTGTAATGAATTAGGATGGACAGTATTCAGTCTGAATAATCAGTGCCTCATATGATGTTGATCTTATACATTAGTATAATGCATACTTGAAATAATTTTTATTATCTGAGCTAGGAAAATCTCTTCATTAGAAAATACATCCTTAGGTTTCATTTTGTAACATGCTTACAGCATATTGAGCTTAGAGATGAATTGTTCATTTAAGGTTCATTTAAAAGTGTCAGACAGTACCATAATTTAGCACTTTTCCCCCCTGACTGCCAACTTCTACTTGGCATCGTGCATCAGGCTGAATGACACAGGTTTTTGGAGACTGCCATTGGTTTCTGCATGTCTCATGGGCACGAATAACAACTTTTCAAGAGCACTGTTCTTCCCAGAGGGTGTAAATAAAAGGCCGTATAATTTGAATTGTTTTAAAAAATAGCTCATTGTGGGGCGCCTGGGTGGCTCAGTCGGTTAAGTGTCCGATTTCAGCTCAGGTCATGATCTCGCGGTTCATGAGTTTGAGCCCTGCGTCGAGCTCTCTGCTGACCGCTAAGAGCCTGGAGCCTACTTTGGATTTTGTGTCTCCCTCTCTCTCTGCCCCTCCTCCACTTGTGCTCTGTCACTCAAGAATAAATAAAAGCATTTAAAAAATATTTTAAAAATACCTCATTACAAATACATCTGATTTATCCTGCCTGCTCATTTAGTCACTATTAGCCATAGCAAATCATAACTGTTGACCACTATTCATTTCCTAATCAGGCCTATTGAACATTAATCAAAAAGCGATTTTTCATTTTATGGCCAGCCGTCAATTTTAGAGCTATAGAGAATTTGAAAAGCAGAAGATAAATCAAAGTAACAATTTCCCTGGGGAAAGATTTGCATACAGCAAGACAAGTCAAAGCTTCGAGCAATACCCCGTGTGAGTGCTGTTTGTAAAAATCCACCATTTATGGAACCCTTGCCCTATGTTAGGCATAAAGCTGATACTATTATTATTTTCATTGTCCAGGTGAGAAAAAAGTGGCGGGGGATTTACTAACTTAGTCTTATGGGGAGTGAGTGTCCGAGGCGGGCTCAAGTGTAACGTTGTCTGACACGAAAGCTTACGTACCCGGACACAGCACTACTCTGCCTCTCTTGAAGTGCTTTCCATTTAGAATCTCAACCTCTGTATGGATGGTTGGACAGAACTTAAAAGATAATAACAATAAGTTACCAGCAATTCTGAAGGTTATGTAATTTCCTCTTAATTCTTAAATTACAATAAAGGTTTGTGTCCTGTAACAGACACCCTAAATAACAAAAGGTTACTATGCCAAACTGAATTTTAATGATCTTCCACCTGACCGTCTAGGAAGAAGCTATCTAGGATTGCTCGGTCAACTCTGTGGTATCAGACATAAAGCTGCTTAGTGAGTTGTCTTCATTTTCAGAACAAAGACAATTCCTGCCGTCAGGTTTACCTTCCAGCCAGGATGCTGAAGGAAAGAGAAACAGAGGGCATGCCCCTTCTTTGCAACACCTGGAAGTTGCCTGTATTTCTCTCTTTTTTTAATTGAGATACAATTCACATAACATAAAACTTACATTTAAAAATTGTAAAATGTATCATAAAGTGGTTTTCGGTATACGTACAGAGTTGTGCATCATCACCACTCTATTTCTGTCATCGCCCACCCAAAACGATTACCTCTGTCCCCTGGCAACCAAATTATTGCTTTTATGTCTTTGTCTTCTGATTTTTTTTTTTTAATAGCTCGAAGATTGATAAATTTACTTTCTTTTTCTATAGGTTTGCTTACCTTGGACATTTCATATAAATGGACTTCTACAGTACATGGCCTTTTGTGACTTCTTTCTTTCACTTAGCTTAATATTTTCAAGGTTCATCTATGTTTTAGTATGTATCAGGACCTTATTTCTTTTTATTGCAGAATAATATTTCATTATATGGAAGTGCCTGCATTTTATTTATCCATTCATCAGCCGATGGGCATTGGATTGCTTTCACTTTTTGGCTATTATGAATAATGTTGCTTTGGACAAACATGTGCAGCTTTTGTGTGGACATGTTTTCAATTCTCTCAGATACGGACAGAGGAGTGGAATTGCTTGGCCATATGGTAAACTCATGTTTAGCTTTTTGAAGAGTTCATGTTACTTTTTTTCTCATATATCTTTGACCAAGGCTTTGTCATAATGATATTGGGGACACTGAGAAAGTTGAGAAATATAGTCTAAATTATGGCCACTCTTGCTCAGCTAAAAGTCTATTAATAATCTAGTAATAAATCTAATTATCCATTATCCTCAGATAAGGAAAGGATAGGTATTTGGAGTCAAATAGTCTTTACCATAATGCATCTTTTTGACCACACAAATAACAATACATTCTTTTCTTCCCATGTAAAGAACACAGTCACTACTCCCCAAGAAAGACAATCCAAATTTCTGCCATCTTCAACTAAAAGTCTTGCATATTTGAGAGACGTGGTCCTCCAAGTGTATCCCCTCTAAATTAAATGATACTTATCTGCCCCCCAACACACCCAATATATAATGATGATAGAATAGGAAAACCACATGGTAAGCTACTACTTGGAAAAGGCAAGAATGGAAAATGCCAGCAATCAATGATCCATATAAAATATCATGGACTATTGGACAGGAATAGACAAGTCTTGAGTGAGTAGTTGAGTAAATGCCTTGGTTAGGCCATCCCCTGGTTTGCTCCCTGGAAGAATCTATTTTCCTCTATTGTTCTCTGTGATCCCAGATATTGTTGACTGGAAGGTTCTTCCTTGTCAATTAATCTACACAAGTCACACCCAAAGTGAACATAAAGAGAGAATTAGCTATCTGAAAATAGACTGAGGTGATAAGGAAGTTATCGTAATCTGATGTTTAGCAGTTTGATTGGTTCACATTGCTTTTTTGCCTGCGTGGGAGAAATCCTCTGGGCCACAGACTTATCTCTTGCTAAAACCATATTTTCAGAGTGACTTTTTAAAGTCATCTCAATGGGATTTATTAATTCTACAAGACATCAGATGACCAGATTCTTAGTCACCTTAAATTTTAGACTGCAGATTGAGAAAATCTCTAGAAAAGAGTCAAATTCCCTTCATTTTCAGCCTACACAGTTGGTAGCAGTTAATCTTAGTCATTCTTGTTCAACTTTGTTGAAGGCACCAAGAAATAACGAATATATACCAATTTTGTGATTTTCCCACATAGTTTCTCCAAGCTCAGAGACATGGTCTGCTCCCCAACAATTGCAGATAATTGCCCAAAATGCTTCCCCATGGCATAATAAGGGCACTAGTTTTCCTTTTTTGCAGTTTCTATTGTTGCAATTGACTTCAGAGGATGATTCAAATCAGATTGGTTTTTTTATAACTAAATTTTGTGTTTGTTAGGGTATTCAGTTACTATACTACAGGCCTAAATTTACACTGAATGATCTCTTCCATATGTGGTCTAGCTATAAGTAGGCAATGATGGGTGGTATAAAAATGACATCATATCATGGATTCAGGTTCATTCCACATCAGTAATTACTACAGCATTTCTAGGGTATTGCCTTTTATCACATAGTTCAAGATGGCCCATCACCTTGTCTGCATTCCACCGAATGAAATGGTGAAAAGAGAGGAGCGCACACTCAATTTTAATGGTTTGACTCAAAAGTTGCATAAATCAGGGCACCTGGATGGCTCAGTCAGTTAAGCGTCCAACTTCAGCTCAGGTCATGATCTCATGGCTGGTGAGTTTGAGCCTCGTGTTGGGATCTATGTTGTGACAGGTCAGAGCCCGGAGCCTGTTTCAGATTCTGTGTCTTCCTCTCTCTCTCTGCCTCCCTCCCGCTTGTGCTCTCTCTCTCAAAAATAAATGAACATTAAAAAAATTAGATAATGACAAATTATTGTCATTCTCTCCCTTATTCTTTAAACTTTACTGTCATCCTTTTTTAAAAGAGACATTCCAAGAACGGAAAAAAATAAACATTCTACACTTAAATATTTCCCTTTGACTTAGTGAGCATGTAAGAAATGGAGGAAGAGGGTAAAAACAATAACGATACAATGAAATGAAATAAGAACTAGCTCTCCAGAGTTGATTTTAATTCATGCATTGATTAATAAACCAAGCGCCAGATGGAGCGATGTTATTCCAACTAAGCTCTCAAATATTTATAAGTAAGTCTTTTGTATTTTAGCGACAGAAATTTTGTTTACTTAAGGTTCATCCTTCTTGGCTGGTAACACTTCACCTCAATGCTTTGCTTTTCCTTGCCCGTCAGCCTATAAGATCTAATATTAAAAAGAGAATAATGGCATCATTATGAACATTGGCTTTATACATTATGATTTCATTCTATTTGATGATTTGGTACTCAAGTTGAATTTGATAATTTATAGTGGCCAATGTTTTGTTTTGAGAATGAATGTACTTAAGATATCTTTCGGTTGCTTTTAGTAGAGTGTTCATTTGGCTTACAAATCTAAATCTAATTTCCTTCCTTTTATGTGTGGAAGTAAAAACAGAAACAGGTGTCAGGTGATCTGGATGATTATAGTCCTTATGTCACTCTTTCATTACAAATTGTAATGATGAATCACAAAAATTCAACTTGCTTTCATTATAATAGTATTGGGAAACAGTGTATCCTACAAACACCATAGGGTGTATGGCTCCTCGAAGGTCATCATAAGATCTATTAAAAAAAAATAAACAGATTCTCTTAACACATCCTGGCTTGGAATAGATGTATTTTTTATATTACAAGTTAGAATTTGGGCCAAGATACATTCCCAAATGGTTGCCTGTGGGCCACAAATGGCTTGAGGATACATGCTGTTTGGCCAATACCGTACCTTAAAAACAAGACTGAATTGATTGCTGATGTCTTAAAAATTATATATGTTACATAAAGAATTCATATTTTTCTTTGAAAAATGAAGCTTAAGGCTTGGCCATGTGAGGTCCCCATTGCCATATGAGCTGAGTAGAGGCTGCCCTCTTAGGGGGCAGTGGGGTACTGTCTCTGGCTCAGGCTTGCTGATACTGGTCTCCTACTGTGGTCAGATATTCCACACATGGCTGGCTGTAAGACTACTTGATGGACCCGGAAGGCAGAGGAGAGAGTGGAAGGCAAGCAATATTAGCTAAGCCTTGCTCTTTACGGAGATTTCCAACGATGCCCAATCTCGTCGTCCACATCCTTTTCAAAAGCTCCCCCCCCCCCCCCCGCCCATGCTTCTACTTTCCATTGTCCTTTTACCCCAAATGCCTCTTTAGGAGATGCTGCTGTCACATGGATAAAATAGAGCTATTTTCTCAGTGCCTTTGCATTTCTGCTAAAGCTGGAGTCACCTCTAAGGACTGCTGTCCCCTTCCTTATTTAAAGGGACAAAATGTGATTTTCTTTTTATTTAGCAGAACTAGCTTTGACCCAGAAATAGGATTAGACATAGCGTGGTTGTAACAAGTGCCGTGATAAACTGTAAGGGAATTTTGGAATTATAGCAAGTAGTGTATTCTTAAGGAAGCTATTAAATCTGACATTTCTAATTCCTGTTGAAATGTTAATTCCATTTACCGAATATAGGTACAAAAATAATGTTCATTATAGTTAAGAATGCAGACATAGAATTTGTATTATGGATACTTGGAATAAATCTAAGAATCCCTGTAGCATGGATTAGACATCTGTATCGTAGAAGGTATTCTCTCGTTACTGCTTTATACAACTAGGTTATAGACCTAGACAGACATGTGGAGTGATATTCATGTATTCTTGAATGTTTCAGAGATACTGATGGGACCAAGGTAACTATATAATCCATCTCCGAAATTTACCGAGAACTGACGTGGAGCCTTAATCTCCTCCACATATAAAGCGAAGCTGCTCGACTTGATAAGTTCTAATTTCCTTAGATTTTAATTGTGACTTTCATAAAATGAAAAATATTTTACACGTGGAAGGTGATAGCAGGCAAAAATGAAAATCCGGCAAAAATAAAACAGGCAACTTCTGGAATATGCAACAGTTACAGAACCACGCCCCCTCTTTACTCTGCATCCCAAACAGTCCAGATTGATGCATCAATGCTGCAGTCATCACAGGCAGTGATCCAGCGCCCGGATTATTTACTACAGTGCTCTGCCGGTGGGTACCTGTAAACCTCAAGAGGATACGGACTCTGCTCACAATTGCTGCGTCTTGCTTCTTATGCTGTATTTGTCCCTAGCCTTATCCTTTCATATTTATTTACTCATGCTGAGTTACATTAGTCTGTAAATTATTTCTCTGGGCTCCAATTCTGCCCAAGTTATTCTGAATTCAGTTATGCTCTCTTAGCTTATCTCTCTCGTTGGGATTTTCTTTCCTTTTCTTTTTGAGCATTTGCAAACTTCATCGTTTTTCCTGCTCACTTTTTCTCCAGTCTTTGAAATAAAAAGTGAGCCAGAGTGGTCTTCATATTGATCCCCGTGGCACCTCACCTGTCACCGCTCACAGGCTTGAAGGGCTTGCTCTCTTCAGTCATCTGTCTCTGGGCTGTCCTCCTATGTTACAAATGGTGTCTGTTGACCTTGGGGATTAATCTGCGGTTGGTGATATTTTAAAAAATTCACTGAAGTTCAGGTACTGTAATTCATGACTATGGTTTACTTCAGTCAGACCTGAGATATTATTCCTTCATAAAAAGGCTGGCGTATATGTATCGCAAACTTGTCTACGTGGAAAAAATTATTCTCCTTTTAAGCATTTTTGCTTCACCAGGGTAATTCCATTTTGGTCCATAGCATCACAGGGCATTTATTCTCTCTACCACCCATTCTTCTTTCTGGGGCAATAAAAAGCATTCTGCTACTTTGTTGTTTGGTCCAACATCCTAAGTCGGAATAAAAAGCCTTGCCTTCTCGGTTTGGCTCAGCCGTGTACTGATGACCCGACAATGGACAAATCCCTTGCCCTCTCTCTAGCTCAGTTTCCTTCTCAGTGAAATGGGCATAATATTAACTGGACATCCTATTGCACAAGATTTTTTGCAAGGAAAATACCAGGTGTATGGAAAAGGGATTTGAAAGTTGAATGCTCTATACAAGGAGGTTAATAGTGCATTGTCACAGGCTAGCAGACTAACCGGCACAGGTAGCAGGGCATGAGATAAATATTAAATGTCACATATTCAAGTTATTTATTTTCATGGATTCATAGAACCAAAGGCAACCTTATGCCATGCCCTCACACGTAAGGCCCAGGAAGATTCCCTGTGCTAATAAATGGCACATCTGGAGAGGATTTAAGACTCCTGACTCCTGGCCTTGCTCACTGAAAGCATACCTTGGACCACTTCTTCTCATCTGTATGTACACACTGTGGATGTGTTTGGCTTTATTAACAGTCACTGTCGATTTTAATGCTCTTCAGTGGGAGAAACGTATTTGCTCCCTTGCGTTGATTCTGGGAACGAAGAACGCAGAGAAAGTAAAATCATTCTACTCATGTAACTTGCCAAGTAATCTCAATGTTTTCTTGAGGTTTTAATTTCTTGGAGCACCCAATCTTTTCTCTTTCCAAATTTCATTATGCCTCAGTCCAAAGTCCTCATGCAAACTTTTGCTAATTCTTAGGGTTGAGGTGCAGTTACGTTCCCTTGGCCTTCTCTGCCTCCTGGGCTCTGGCTTCTCTCTGTGGAGCTTTGCTTCTACACTACCTAAACCCCAAGGTGAGAACTCTTTTACAAAAATAAATCTCCGCTATGAAACATTCATCAGCTTAGAGGACTTTATTGGATAATATTCATGGAGGGGTCAGCTGTTTACAGTAAAGAATCTGCAATTTTTGCCAGCTTTTATTTTTCTATTGCTATGTTCTATTTCTTTATGTTATCTCTGTCTCAGATTATCTCAAGAATTCCAAACACTCTCCTCTGTAATGGGTAGAGTCGCTTAGCTCTCTGTAGGAAAACTTGGCGAAACACAGAGATACAGGTTAAAAGTTGTGGGTCGGTTTATTTCATTAAATTATTTTTCAACACAGTTCCTACGAGAAGCTCTGGCGGTGCTTCTTTGTAAGTGACATTCCTCTGTTTTGACTTACAAACCCTTATTTTCTTATGATTATACCAATGCAAGTTGCTAAAGCCTTACAGGCCAAATTGATTGCTTAGGACTTTATGTTGTAACTGAATAGTCAGCATGAACGGTTTCAAGTAATAAAACTTTGACGTTGATTTAATTTGGCAGCTGGACATTGTCAATAAATAATAATTTTCACGTGTGGGTGGCCCCCTTCAAAAAGGTGGGGGCTACCATTTGCTGACATTTGCTGTGTCTTTCTTGTCCACACTTGAAGAGTGTGTCTGCCCCTCAACTTTAAAATTAAAATTCTGGATTTTATGCTAATTGCACTTGGTTGTTGCATGCCCACTTCTGAATCAAATCACTTTGATCAAGTGGATAAGGTTATGCCGAGTGATTTAGACTAATAAACGTCCACTGTTGGATCTGAGTAAGAACTCGATTCATCCAAACCCATATGGTTCAATACGGGGGAAGTTTACCCCCCCCCCCAGTGAAAATCTTGGGGCTCATATGACATTGAGTAAAAAAACAGCAATTATCATCTATCCCATATGAAAATTCTCTCCCCTCAAATCATATGAATCCTAAAATGAGAAAGCCTATTATTTGCATCTGACTTTTAAAAAGATTATATTGATTACCCTCTTTCAGAGGCAGGGACAGCCAGTGTTGAATATTGTTAGTTATAAACCAAATCCATTTTTCACCTTTTATAGACCGTGGTGAACATCATGGCTGCTTACTGAATATTGACAGCTCTCTAACTTCAGGGTGCAAAGACCTTGAGACTAGTTCTGGCCAACAGTTCATTCTTTCTTTCTTTCTTTGCCAGTGAAATTTCAATGGAAGTGAGATTCAGCACTAGGGGCCAGAGCATATAAATGAAAGACTCTTAAGATGTTTGTCCTTATTGCAGCATCTGGGATAGATCCAGGGAACAACTGTACAAGCATTGGGGATCTCAAAGTAAGGACAGAGAGAAAATATTGAGCAGAGCTCCCAGTTGACCCATGATGGACGTGGAGAATGGGTAAGAAATAAAAGTGTTCTTTTAAGCCACTGAGAGCTTAACCTGGCCGATTCTAATCTATACATAATGATCAAGTTATAGCCTACTGTCACCTAGCGATGGCAGGAGCTACATTTTCCAGTTCGCCCTTCTTGTCATAGGAGTATCTATGTTTTTCCCAACAGAATGGGAAAAGAATGAATGTATTCAACTTCTACACTGCTTGTTTGAAAGCTGTCTGTTTCTCTGGGTTACTGTTTTACTTCAATCCTGGTTTGGAATGGTGATGTCCATGGTAAGTGTGAAAGCCTCATGTTAAGGAAGGCAGAGCCTAGCCCACATCTTTGGTCCATGGGTGACTTAGTTGATCAATAGCAAAATGCAGCCTATTAGATCAGTGCTTTATGTGAGAGAGAAATAAAACTTCTATATTTTTCAAGTCTCTGCATTTTTGGGTGTTTACTGAAGTAGATGATTATATATATATATATACACACACACATATATTATACTATATATAGTATAATGTATAAAATATATACAATATGTATAATGTATAAATATACAAATTATATAACAAATATATCAATCTGAACATCTAATCAGTCAGCAAAAAATTATATATATAAATTTATGCCATAGTCCTCTTCAGGGATTAAAAAATAGGCAAAAAATGTGGCCTTTATTTTTACTATCTAATTCATTTATTCGTGTATATGTTCAATAAAAATTACTAAATTATTACAATGTGGATAGGACATTATCTGATGTGAAGAGTGATATTAAGAATACAATGCAGGGAGGGCGCCTGGATGGCTCAGTCGGTTGGGCATCCGACTTCGGCTCAGGTTATGATCTCGCGGTCCGTGAGTTCAAGCCCCGCGTCGGGCTCTGTGCTGACAGTCAGCTCAGAGCCTACAGCCTAGAGCCTGTTTCAGATTCTGTGTCTCCCTCTCTCTGACCCTCCCCCGTTCATGCTCTGTCTCTGTCTGAAAAATAAATAAACGTTAAAAAAAAAAAATACAATGCATGGTACTGCCTAGTACATGCTTATAATTTAATAGGAAAGTTAGGAGACATTAAAATAAAGCCTTTAGAGAAAACGGGGAAGCAGAATAAGGCCAACACGCCCTGGAATGGTGAAAGGACCCTGCACTTTGAAGGTAAACAAAAGCAAGATCTGCATTTAGACTATACTACCTGCTAATTGCATGATGTGGGGTAAGTGACTATAAAATGCACAATATTGTTGTTTTGTATGGTCAGTGTGGTTATGAGCAGTCTTATAAGTTACTGCCTAGAAAATTAATGGAAAATAGGAGGCGCTCAATTGATGTAGCTTTTATTAATGTTATTTCCAAGTAGTTGGGATAAGCAATGAAATGTCAAAGAAAGGATACATTTGCAAGGGGCAGCAGAAGTACAGTCTGTGTAGCTAAAACTGGGAGGGAAACTGAAGTTTTTAAGTTCCAAATGACTTGCCCCAGGAAAGGAGATCGACAACTGTAGGCAGTCAGTGCGTGGGAGCGCGAGGCGAAGTGCGCGTAGTGGGGATGGGACATGGGAACAGCAGGAAAGGTATGTTAGAACAGAGTTGAGGCAGAGGATGGGAATGCATTTTAACTCTTGCCTTGCATGTAGCAGTCAGGGATGGATCCTATTCTGAGGGGTCTTGAAAGATATCATTTGGGAGCCCCCCTTTTTTAGAAAAAAAACCCCTCATGATAACAAATACAAATTTACGCACTGTCAAGTAAATGGTAAGCAGCAGGTCTATAATGCCTTCTACCCCTTTTCCAGGGCAAAGGGCTGCTTTCAGGAAAGAAACATGGTGACTTCATCAGATTTCACTGGCAACTTTCTGATGGCAGGCCTCTTAGCAAGCAAACCAGTGGTATTTGCTAACAGGAGAGTTACTATGTTTGGAACTCTTTTCTAAAGGAAAGATGTTTTTTTAAGATTGCTTGTGCTCAACAAACATGGAAGTTCGAGTTTTATGAGATGGCTCTGGGGAAAATGTCACAGTAACTATGTAGGTATCTGAATATAAAATGGAGACATTTTCATGCCAAGAATGCCTCCTTCTATGTAAGGGGTGTGACTATCTACATCACTTGGAGGTCTCATATATAAATATAGGCCCAGGACACATGTGGGGAACCTTATCAGAGTCGCTGGACCTCGTTGCTTTGCCTGAGCCTCATGATTACTCGAATTTTCTATTAGTAAAGCTTGATACTGGGTAATATCTCTGGTGTGTGTGTGTGTGAGTCTACTTTTCCAACGTGATCCCTCATGTGATTTTGGATTCGTGGTTTAAGCAATGTTATGTTTCAGATCCACTAATCACAACAGCCGTTTAGTATCATTTTGGCAAAAAAAATGAGGAAAATATGATGAGCACTTAATGGCAAGTTAGCCACTACTGACCTTTGCATGAAATGCTGAAAACCCAAAGTATATTACTGGGATAAGTCTTATCAGTGGAATTTGTAGGAAATCCTTCTAGACCTGGCATAGACGACTAAATGGCTAGACAAGGAGTAGCAGGAATAAAGGCAAATTAATTAAGCATTCTACTCCTGGCCATTGTTAGCAGCCTTGATAAAAGCTAGACTTGTAAAAGGAGAGCAAATGGCAGTGGGAAAAAATGAAATCAGTAAGATTAGATTTTTCAGTTCGAGAAAGTTTCTCACGTGTCTTCTATCATCAGGGGAGATGTTACTTTCCCTTGCGAAGTAACTCAACTATGACTGTTGATGAACCAAAAAATGATATAAGCTTCTAAAGTCCAGGTTCAAGTAACTGTAGGATCCTGAGGGGATTCCTGCTGCTCAAGAATTAGGACAATTAAAAACAAAATATTAGAAAAGCCTGGAAAATAATTATTGGCATGAGGAGGCATGCTGCCAACCCTCCATACTGATAAGTGACCATTTGGGTTATGGCTGATTCTCAAGTGACAGGACTTTTATGAGCAAAGTCATCTGGATGGTCTGACTAACCAGCTGTTTCATGGATGAAGGTGAGAGAGCTTCCTCAACTTCACTCTTACCTCTTAAAGGGCTGTGGTAAATTTCCTCTAGCTGTCCTGCGTGGAGGAATTTAATCCCTCAGTTAAAGTCTAAACAATAAAATCTGGAAAAGATTGACTGAAAGGCCAAGATCTGCTTGCTTAATCTCTGGCAAGGGATCTTAGACTGTATGCAATGATTAGGTCAAGTGGCCTGGGGCCGGTAAGTAAAGCTTTCTTAGGAATGTTAGATATGGGTGCCCAGCGTAAAATAATTCCTATGTTGCGGAGAGTGGGGAGTGTAGGAACTGTGCTCTGAAAGGCATTAGAGGTGTTAGGATGAGAGCTGTTGCTGGAGAGAACCAAGGTGGAGTGGAATTATAATTTGGAAAATGTGACTGGAGAAGGGTCATTTCTTTCCCTTTTCCTGAATGCATGCATAGCATGGGTATTATGTGCAAATCAGGCATGTTTACTCTTTACAAAAAAAAAAATCTGTTAAATCCATCTTTCATGTGATTTCAATTGGCCATGGTAAATGGGAATTTTTGGAACCAAGCCTTCCTCAGCAATAAACATTAAACTATAGAGAATTCCAAGAGAGAAATGAAATAGCTGCTCTCATCAAGAAACGGTTGGGGTGGGAGTTTTAATTCCTCTAGCTCCCTTTTTTAATAGTCCTGTCTGGCCAGTACTTAGGGAAGATAGTGTTTAGAGGTTAATACTAGACTACTGAGCATTAGCCAGTGTGGTTCCTTTGATTGCTTTAGCTGTACTTGATACAGTGGGGACTACCCAAGAGGGGCAGCGGACCAGCGGGGACTGGTATGATGTTACCTACTTGGCTGATGAATTCTTTTCAGACCAGCTTTGGAGTTCAGCCAGGTACAATTTGTGGTCTTGTGGAATGGAAATCAGCATGCATTTGCTGTTTTGATACAGGGAAATTTGAATTCTCAGGCATATGGCCACACTTTAATGAGGTAGAACTTGAACTTGCTAACCATTAGAGCAAGTTAGTACGATGCTTTGATGACATGATTATCACTGATGTCTCAGATAAAGAGGCTCTGCAGAACAAACAGAGGCTGGCTGACATAGCTAGCTGAAAGTCAAGGTTTGGTTTAGTCTGTGAAATTCCTGGGAATCACATAGGCTGGAACAGCCAAGGACATTCCTGTAACTGACAAATACGTTCTCAGACCCTGCCAATAAGAAAGACACTAGAAGTCCAGTAGGACTATTCAGGTTTTAATGAAATAATATTCCTTTCTAGGAATCCTAATGGCCCCTATTCACAAAGTGAATAGGTTATGAAAGAAAGGAAGAAGGAAAGAAAGAAGGAAAGAGAGAAAGAAAGGAAGAAAGAAAGAAAGAAAGAAAGAGGGTCCTGAACAGAAATACAGATTAAATAATTAGAGAAAATGGTGCAGGCAGTCCCATTTAGTTGATATGAACCATAACTACGTATGAACCATACAGAGGCCAGGGCCTTTGTCAGAAATCAGACATGGCAAAGACATCCTGGGTTTTGCATTTGTAATCTGTCTGAAGCAGCTGCTCGTTGTAGACCCTTATAAAACAGTTGTCAGCTTGTTACTAGGTGGCAGTGAATACTACCCACGTCAGAGAAGTCTCAGGTGAGAAATACCGATCATGTCTTGGGTGATGTCAAAGCAATTTGAATAGGAATGGAGAAGCCAGAAAAATCAATGATAAAGTGGTAGTGATGTAGTAAAAGCATTCTGAGGGTGACAAATCACGGGAAAGGGGGCAGATATTAATCACGTGCACTGGGAAGTTGACTTTATAGAGCCCTGATAGTAAATAAACTTGGAGTCTATGAATTTACTAGAAAATGTCTCCTGAACTGTGTAACTATTTATATATAAAATGGAGATGTGTTAGGATCAAAATGAGTCTCTCTGTGAGGGGACTGCACACTTTGCCTATTGATGCATAATTGATGAGTTAGATTAGGAGCTCACGAGAAATAAATCCTCTGCTTACAGTTGTAAATTACGGAAGATTGCAAAATCCTACACAGAATGTTCCTTGGTACATTTCAACCTTGTTTCTCCCCCACTACACTCATATTTTGACTGCAGGCACTGTAGGACATCTACATATCACCTGACCTTGAATTTCTTTTCATGACACTGGGTGTGTTGGTACAGTGGGTGGCAGAAGCAATACTGGAGACCATTCCTTTCCTCATTGGCTGGCGATAACTTAAATATGCATGATAGTGACCGTGAACTGCACAGAGGCACCCCACTAAATACAAAGTAAATATCCTGCTATGGGCTCACCTTCCCTTTAGCTGGATCCCCCAAATCCCTAGTCACTTCAACACTGCTTGCCATGAGGGCAAATGTGACAAATGGGAGGGAGGGGAGGAAAGGGCAGAGCAACTATGTAAAAAGTTGCTTCATTTTTGTCAATTTCATATATGATACTATGAACACAGAGCTAGGGGGCTCTTCCCCCTGTGCAAGCAGGGAGCCCTTGATATTAAACTTCATTACTTTCATGGTAAATCTGTCTCTGAGTGAGGCCAGATCAGGAAACGATTTGAAAACTTGGCAGGGAGAGCTGGGTTTGATTCAGTCTGTATCTAATATATACAAGGGACGATAGTTCAGGTTGAGTCAAAGATAAGTAAGATGGTTTCCATATGTTAAGATGATCAATTCAGTACTCATAAAATTATTATAATATCAAAGCTCCTCAGAGAAAAATGTTTCATCTTAAAAAAAATTTTAATGTGTATTTATTTTTGAGAGATAGAGAAAGCACAAGCAGGGGAGGGGCAGAGAGAGAGGAAGACACAGAATCTGAAGAAGGCTCCAGGGTCTGAGCTGTCGGCACAGAGTCCAACGTGGAGCTCGAACTCACAAACCACGAGATCATGACCTGAGCCCAAGTTGACACTTAACCTACTGAGCCACCCAGGCGCCCTGAGAAATATTTCATCTTTGCTAAAGTTTCCTAATAATGGGATACTGGGTGAATACAGGTTGGTTTCATTAGGGTTAAATACATTGGTGATGCATTAAATCATCCCCTAGCTACATCAAACGGTTATCACTCTCCTAAAATACCAACAAAGAGATTCTAGCTCAAACTTACATCCAGGTCACCACCCATTTCAGGCTTAAACAATCCAGCACCCTTATTCTGATGTATTTTCTAATGCTGTCTAAACAAATTATCAACCACAAACCTGTTTCTTCCTTTGTTCAAATTGAATGTGTGTTTGAAAACAGGGTTAAAATGCTTACCCTTTGTTGCCATTATCAGGAACAGCTCCTTTGGTTGCCAAAACTGAAAGAGTAATGCTGCAGTGGAAGAAGCAGCCTTAGTGATTAATTCATCTGACTGATGATTTATGGTAGAGAAATTTATGCTGGCAAAGAAATGGAAACATTGAGAAGTCAGTGGAATGTGGACCCTTCTGGCAGCAGCAAACCACCCCCTTGGAATGGAGAGGAGGCCAAAATAGCCTAGTTGGATTTATTCCCCCCTCCCAGCTTGGTGACACTATGTTAGACATGGCCCAGTGCACATTGGGGTTGAGCTGGTGAGTATTCCCTACTCTGACTTGAGATCTGCTTATTGAACAGCTTATCATACCTTCCGTTTAGGTTACCACTGGCACTTCAAATTAACGTGTCTACCACCAAATTTCTCCCCAATTTATATTTCCCACATCAGTAAATGCTCCTGCCTCCAGTTGAGTATCCAGCTGAGTAACAGTGAACACTGTTCTCTCTGACTCTATTTTATTGTAGCGTTTTATTATTTTTCATGTGTTTCCCATGGTAGCTTCCTCACCAGCCTCTCTGCCTTCAGCTTTTTTTTTTTCAAATCCATATTTCAAAACACAACCAGAATATTCTTAAAAGGCAAAACGAAAACAAATCTAACCATGTCAGTCATCAACTTAAAATTGTTTAACGGTTCCTTCTTGCCATCAGTATAACATCCAACTTTCATAATGGCATAAAAAGGTTTCTGTGTCTGGTCCTTGCCAAGTTTTCTAGCGTTATTGACTGCTGCAGTAAGGTTCTCACCCTTGCCCATTCTAGCTATACCAAAGTACAGTAAAACCTTGGTTTGGGAGCGTAATTCATTCCGAAAACATGCTTGTAATCCAAAGCATTTGTATAGCAAAACGAATTTCCCCATAAGAAATAATAGAAACTCAGATTTGCTCCACAACCCACAAATATTCATATAAGAATGATTACAATACTGTAATATAATACAAAATAATAAAGAAAATACAAAATATAAAGAAAAATAAACATATTAACCTGCACTTACCTTTGAAAACATTCATGGCCGGTGTGAGGGAGACAAGAGAAAGGAGGGTTATTGTGACAGACAACTTTCACTGTTGATAACGGGATCACTGCTATCTATTGTCTCAATGGAATCTTTTTCTTTTCACACAGCTTTAACAAGGAACCTATCCAATGACCTAGAATGAGGCATAGTATTCCTAAGCTTACTCTTGTATGGAAAGGCACAGGATTGTCCATAGGTGCTTTAAAGTGACAAAAAATACACTAATGCCACTCGTGGGCACCTTCAACGTTTTGAAAAATCAGATTTCTGTCAAACACCACAGCCTGAGACCAAGCATCTGAGCATGGGAGATGATCACCCACAGTCCCACAGTGAGAGAGAGAGAGAGAGAGAGAGAGAGAGAGAGAGAAGAACTAAGGACCATTGACTCAGTTGTGATCGTGTGATGTTTGGCATCACATACTCCTCATATTGAAAGACATCACTTGTTTCTCAAGTTAAAATTTATTGGAAATATTTGCTTGTCTTGTGGAACACTCACAGAACAAATCACTTGTGATCCAAGGTTTTACTGTACTTGTACAGTATTCATGGTTTGTTTTCTACAGTTTCAGTTCTCCATGGTCAACCTTGGTCTGGGAGCAGATGGTCTGCCCTCTGACATATCATCAGAAGGTCAACAGTAGCCTATGCTTTGTAATTCAACTCACTTGACCTCATCACATAGGCATTTTATCATCTCATGTAACACAAAGAGGAAAAGGGTGAGTACAGGGCAAGAAGATATTTTGAGAGAGATCACATTCACATGATATTTATTACAGTATATTGTTATAATTGTTCTATTTTTCGTTATTGTTGTTAACCTCTTACTGTGCCTAATTTATATATTAAACTTTATTATTTAAACTTTATGCAGAGGAAAAAATACAGCATATCCAGGGTTCTGTTCTATCTGTGGTTTCAGGCATCTTCTGGGGGTCTGAGAACATCTCCCCTGTGGATAGGGTGGCACTATAATTTGCTTTTTATCCTCTGTGCCTTTGCATAAACGATTTCTGTCTACTTGCAGTGTTGTTCCTCCAATTCTCTACTATAAGGCTAACATTTCTTCACCCTATAATCTGTCTCTTCTCTATCTTGAAAGTACCCTGCGCTCTAAGTATTTTTTTAAATTTCCCTTATGCAAGTTATCAAACTATATCAAAACTATGTGTTTCATTATTTATAAGGACAGGAACGATCTTACTCACTTTGTATTCCTAATACCCAGACCACCCTTGGAACATGTTAATGAATCAAAAAATGGATGTGTTTTGGATGAATGAATAAATGTAGGCTATAACTAACAGAGACCACTCACTCACCAAGACAGATGTTATTTTTTTAAATCCATCAGATATTTATAAAGCAGGTCAAGCTTGCTGAAAAACACCCTATAGACACAGCATAAAATATGATTCTAACAAAACAGAAGATAAATCATACCAAATATTAAGTACCTTTGTGTTTGATTTTTTTTTTTTACTGACCATAGAGGATCACTACGTTAGATTCACCTGGGAATGTTTGGTCGTTCAAACCCAGTATGATACGAGTGTGTTGCCTGAGAGGAACACAAAGCAAGTGGAATCCATGAGTGAGATATACAGAAGGTTTTCAGGGAAGATCCAGGAGAAATGAAACATGAGACATGGATTTGACAGACATTTGGGACTGGTGACCATTTGGTCATGGAAAAGTAAATATGGTCCATTAACGTGGTCATACACCTATGGGAGAAGACAATACCAGTGCTCAGTCTTATTCTGATACAATAATTGATTTATAGTGGTTGGTTTAGAGGGGCTGCAACCCCCATTATAAAACTGAAAAAAGTTTTTTAAACCCTCCATTTGATAGTAATCGTACCTTAAGGCTATGTTTTTGGGGATAACGACTTATTAAAACCTACTCAGTATTTAAAATATTTTTAAATGTTATTGTATTAATTTTGTATTATCATAGATAATGAAAAAAAAACCACAGTAGTATGTAGAGGTGTGCAAGATACAATGGATCAGTTTATGGACAAAGCTTGGTGCTCACATGGATTCATAGGGGTCTCTGTATTACCGAAAAAAAGTTATTTCCTTCTCACGTATAACCATTTTGGAAACCCTTGAGAAAAGCATTATTAGTCCATTTCTGTAGCATGTAATGGTTTCTTCGGCACTATCATAATTTTCCATGTAAATGCATATTTTGATATGTTTTGAAATGAATTAAAAAATAGGTAATAGGGGCGCCTGGGTGGCTCAGTCGGTTGAGCGGCCGACTTCGGCTCAGGTCACGATCTCGCGGTCCATGAGTTCGAGCCCCGCGTCGGGCTCTGTGCTGACAGCTCAGAGCCTGGAGCCTGTTTCAGATTCTGTGTCTCCCTCTCTCTGACCCTCCCCCATTCATGCTCTGTCTCTCTCTGTCTCAAAAATAAATTAAAAAAAAAAAGTTAAAAAAATTAAAAAAAAAAAAGGTCATATATTTAACTATGAATCTTACCTCTCCAAACCTTTGGGATTTATTGTGTAAAAAATTATAAACACCAAGTTTAAAGGAAGAATTTTAAATATATATTTTATTTTACATAAATACTAAATATTTATATATGTGTGGATCACTGGCCTATTAGATGTTTAAAATAACTGTTTCATTTTATCTTCTTGGATAAATATATCTGATAGAGTTCCTTTGTATGTGCCCCAATTTTACTACAAGCTTATTGAATAATATGAGACCAGAAGTACAACTGGATTTTCCTAATTACTTAAGCAATGTTTCTGCCTCTACATTAGGTTGTATCCAAGAACTAATTGAGGGTGAAGCTTTCTTCCTTAATCACATATCAATAGGCTGAGTATCTAAATGTACTAGTAGAATGATTATCCTAATTTCACCACACATATCCCCATAGAGCTAAAACTATTAGCTAGTAATCTTGATTTTTCTGTATTTTAAATCATGCAAGTTTAGACCAATGTGGAAAGGAATTAAAACCTAGTCTTAAATGGATTATGTTTATAAAAGCTTTGCCTCAGGTATTTTCATAAACCCGAGTCAGCAAGAATTTTAATTGGAAGGATATAACCTAGGGGAATATCTAAAAGCAATGCCCTTAGAATGGCAGTAATCTACAGCGTCTCTTTGTTGCTGCACTGGTGAAATCCAAATACCCATATCTAGTAAAAACCTCCCTCAATAAGCTATCCCATTTTTTGTCCCGTCTCTCATTTTCAATGTATCTTCATCCAAAATGATATTTGCTTACTTGAACATTAATTTTTACATTTTTTCAATTTTAATTTCTTTTCTAATTTAAAGGTTTTATATGCACAACGTAAAACAAATAACACCATTAAAGTTTATGAAATCCTCGCTCTCCTTTTGTGCATCGAATCCCTACTGAAGAATGTAGCTCCTGAAAGTGCCCCTCCCTTCACTTTCGTTTCTGCCACATTAATTTTTTCCCTTTCTTTTGGATTGATATCACCCTGATATAAAGAAATTATAATGGCCCTATATTTATAACAGAATTCCCTTTACTCTATTTGATTGTCTGGTTCTTTCTGCTGCCCTCATTTTATCTAGTGCCTTATGCTGTGTTTTTTAATACTCAATACTATATTTCCAAGATCTATTCATTTTGAAAGATTTAGAGCACTCATTTTAACTACTGTGTGGTGTTCCTTTATATGAAAATACCATAACTTATTTATTCATTTCACTATTGAAAACCAGATAAATTCCTAGTTATTTATTTGTACTTAGAATGCTTCAATGAAAATACTTGATTTTTATTCCTTGGGTAAAATATGAGTGAGATATTCACAAGACGATATTAGTAGAAATGGAATTGCTGGGTCATAAGATGTGACAAAGTTAGATATATTAGGTATTGGGAAATTTCTGTGTTGGTTGTACCATTTTACAACCTTGCTAGAAGTGTGTAAGGTTTCCAATTTCCTCACATCCTTGCCAGTGTGCTTGGAAATTTGATGGGCATGAAATGGTATGCTATTTTTGTCAGTTTCATTGAAACATAATTTATATACAAAAAATTACACTTTCCTGGGATTGGGTCTTGGATCCCTAGATGATGGGAGGGAAAAGGGAGGCCATGGGATGGGACCACCCCCTCCCTGCTTGAGGCATCAAGTGCTCTATGCTAGGAGCACTGGGCAGAGAAGGGAGGGCAGCTGTCTGACTCAGCTGCGGGAGTTCGGTTTCTCTAGTCCCTGGCAAGTCCAGACCCCACATATATGCTCCCCAAGAATTCAGAGAACACCACAAGGGCCAGAGAGGTCTTCACTGGGCTCCAGGCTAGCATACATATTCAGCTTACCTCCCAAAGAAGGGACAGATTCAGGTCTTTGGGTGACCCTGAGCTCTTGGGATCCAGGACTGGCACCCATTCCAGAATATCTTATAGACTCTGGGAAGTCCCAGTGAACCAGACTATTTTTAAGGCAGTTTGATGAGTTTTGTCAAAGGTATATTGCTGTGAAACAACCATCACAGTGAGGATAAAGAGCATTTAAATCACCCCAACAAGGTGCCTGGTAACTCTTCCTCACTCGGCACCTCCCACTCACCAATGGCTTAACAAAAACTGATCTGCTTCCATCATTGCAGACGAATTATTTTCTCCCTTAGAGTTTCAACAAGGGAAATCATACAATAAGTACTCAATTCTATCTGTCTTCTCTCACTCACCATGTTTCTGACATTTATCCAGGAAGGAGTTCATTCCCTTTTACTTCTAGGTAAATTCCATCTTATGTATACATTCAAATGCATTTGTTTATCCACTTGTTGATTGACCTTTTGGTAAATTTCACTTTTTGGTTGTGTTAATAAAGCTAATATAGATATTGTGTATATGAATCCTTTCACCATATGTTTTTACCTTTATTAGGTAAATACTTAGGAGATGTGCCACGTGGCAAGCATATGTCTAACCTTTAAAGAAAATGCCAAAGAATATTCGAAAATCACTGTACTATTTTACATTCCCACCAATAACATATGAGCGTTCTCGATGCTTCTTATCCTCACCGACACCAACACCAATTCTATTGATATTGAATGACCTTTTATGAGTTTATTTCAAATATCTTTTTTGGCAAAACATCTTTTTAAATATTTGGTCATTAATTTGTGAACTTTTATATAGAAGTATACTTCAAATTAATTTTTGTTCATATTGTGAGTTAAGGGTGAAAGCTTATTGTTTCTATGTGGATATGTTGTTCCAGAAAAATATATTGAAAAGCAATCTTTAATCCACTGGATTATATTAGCACGTTTGTTGAAAATCAGTTGACCATGTATGTGTGTATCAATATATTTCAGCACTCTCTATTATGTTCCACTGGCTTATATGTCCATCCTTATGGATATGATCCATATGATCATAGTTACTGTACTTTATTACTGAAATTCAGAAGTGTATATCCCCTAACTTGATTCTTCTGCTTCAAAATTGTTTTGGCCATTCTTAGGTCTTTTGAGTTTTCATTTAAAAAATTAGAAACATCCTTTTGTAATATTGAGAGAATTAACATTTCAACATTATTTGATCTTCCAATCCATGAGCATTGTACATTTCTTCACTTTGCTATGATTTCTTTAAATTTTCAGTAATTTTTTGTGCTTTTCAAAGTTCTTGCAAATATTTTGCATTCGTAAACATTTTCAATTTTCAATACTATTTAAAACTTATTCTTAATTTTATGTACGATATTTTCTTTCCTATATGAAGATATACAATTTATTTTATATTTTTTGTCCCATAATTATCCTGTATTCATTTAATGCTAGTGTTTGTAATATCCTTAGGGTTTTTTTTAACTTCTTTTTTTTGATCTTTATGTATGTCTTTTTCTTTTTCTTGACTTGTTGGACTGCCTTGATTTTCAGCATAATGCTTTTTTTTTAATGTTTGTTTTGTTTAATGTTTATTTATATTTGAGAGAGAGAGAGAGACAGTATGCAAACAGGGGAGGGGCAGAGAGAGAGAGAGAGAGAGAGAGAGAGATGGAGACAGAATCGTAAGCAGGCTCCAGGCTCTGAGCTGTCAGCACAAAGCCCTATATACAGGGCTGGAACCCATGAGCCGTGAGATCATGACCTGAGCTGAAGTCCTGCACTTAACCTACTGAGCCACCCAGGCGCCCCTATGTTTATTTAGTTTTGAGGGACAGAACATGAATGGGGAGTGACAGAGAGAGAGAGGGAGACACAGAATCCAAATCAGGCAGCAGGCTCTGAGCTATCAGCACAGAGCCCTATGTGGGGCTTGAACTCACAAATTGCGAGATCATGACCTGAGCCGAAGTCGGACACTTAACCGACTTAGCCACCGAGGCGCCCCAGCATAATTCTTAAAAGAAGTGTGAAAACAAGATATTCTTTCTTTTTCCTAAATCTGAGAAGCAAAATTTTGACTACTTCATCATTAATTATGATACCAGATGCATTTATCATAGATGTTCTTTTTCAGACTGAGGCTGTTTCTTTCTCTTCTCAGTTTATTGAAGTGTTTAACATAAATTACTGTTGGATTTTGTTGAGTAATTTTTTCTATACTGACATTACCATGTGATTTTTTTCTCTTTATTTTGTTACTATGGCAGTATTATGATTGATTTCCAAATGATAAATGGACCTTGCATCCTTGAATAAAACCCGCTTTGTCATTATGTATTATTCTTTTAAAATATCACTCTCTTAGTTAATATTTTGTTAAGGATTTTTTATATTTGTATTCATGTGTGATATTGGTCTATAATTTTCTTTTGCTTCGTTTCTTTCTTTTTTAAATTTTTTTAAACGTTTTTATTTATTTTAGAGAGACAGAGAGAGAGAACTCTGGAACTCTCTCTTGAGCTCAGGAACTGTGAGATCATGACCCGAACCATAGCCAGTCACCTAACCGACTGAGCCACCCAGGCACCCCTTCTTAGTTTCTTATGATTGATGTTTGCCTGGCACATTCTTTTCCATTCTTTTAATTTTAATTAATACATATGCCTGTATATTTAAGCCATGTTTTCTAGAGATAGCATATTAGTTGCATCTCACATTTTTATTCAAATTATCCCCCTTTTCATTATAATTTTTACTGTATTTTCTTTTCTTTCATGTTCGTATTTAAGTCTATTGTGATGCTATTTGTTGTTCCTTCATCCCATATATGTTTTTTTTTAATTTCTTTCCTTCTTTTTGTTTAAACATATGTAATTAAATATACTATTTATTTCATTTAATAATTGTGCTTAATTAAAATAAACATATTTATTTATTTTATTTTTTCTCTTAGCACTTTAGCCATTGTGTTTACTCAGTTATCATGCCCTTAACTTATCGTTGTCTACTTAGCGTTAATGTTATGTTACTGCATATAAAATCGAGACATTTCCAAAAATTCCTCTAGCATGTTTTCTTCTTCAGGGCTATTGTGTCATATACTTTAGATTTACATACATGTAAAATTTCTCACACAAAATAGTTTTTACTTGAAACAGTATGTTAACTTAGAGAAATAGGTAGAATGGAAAAGAGGAGAACATTTCGTACTTATCTGCAAACGTAACATCTTCACTCCAGCTGGTGTTGTTTCCTCTGGAGTCATTTACCTTCAGTCTAAAGGCAGATTTTAGCATTTGATGGAATACAGGATTGCTAGCAATGAATTATCCCAGCTAGTGTTTATCTAAAAACATTTTCTTTCATTCTTGTTTTGAAAGGTATTTTTACCGGAAATTGCCTTGTTTGATCCCTACTTCTTTTCCTTTCAACTCTATTATTCATTTAATTTTAAATCAGAGCTTTCATTTATTTTTTTAAAAAAACGTTTACTTATTCTTTACAAATCGCTTTACAACAATTTTTGGAGATGTCTGGCCATTTTTTTACATAGTGAATTCCACCCCATTCTTTTTCTCCTCTCCCTCTGAAACTCAAATTTTTCAAATTAGACCACATGACACTTTTTCCACTCATTGAGGCTTTGTTTTGTTTTTAATTTTGTAATGTTTTCTCCCTGTTCTTCAGGTTCGAGTCAGATTGCCTTCGGTCCACTGCTCTTTCTTCTGTTGATGTCAAACTTAAAAAAAATCATTTTTATTTCAGAATGTCATCTCCCAAGTTTTACTTTTGATTAATTTTGATTAATAAATTGTTCGCACTTCTCTGCTGAGACTTGCCATCACGCATCTGACCACATTTTCTTTGAAGTCCTTGGGTATGTTTGTAATACCTGCTTTCAGATTCTGGTCTGCCGCTTGGAGCATCTGTGTCCTATAGGATCTATTTCCATTGGCGTTTTTAAAAATCATATTTCCATAGTTTTTCAAGTCTAGCATTTTATAAAATTCTAAACTGGATATCATAAGTCATGGAGACTTTTTTTTCTCTAAATAATACCGTGTTCTATCCTAGCAAGCAGTTACATTACGGACTGAGATCCTTGCATTTATAGTTTTGATTTTACCCTTGGTTAATGTGAGTTTGTAAAAAGTATTTCCCAGATGCCTACGATGTGACATAACTCAAACTCCAAACTGTGTCTCTCCTGTACTCTGGGGAGCCCTTCATTTCCTTCAGCCTTTAAGCTGCTGTTTTCCTCGGGATACATGGAGTCTCTCCCATGCACAATTCAGAGTTCAGGAAAATATTTGAGGGTGACTATCCCTTTGTGGTTTCCATCCTCTCTGGTGTTTCCCTTCCATTTACAATTCTCCTGTAACCCCTTAGTCCATTCTCTGACGCATCAAGCCAATAAGACCGAAGTTTTTCTCATTCGATTCTATCCACCCTGATTGATAAAGATTGCAGCGTGACTTCAAGATAAAACCATACATGTTTTGGGGTGTCCGGGTGGCTCAGTGGGTTAAGATACCGACTTTGGCTCAGATCAGGATCTCACGGTGCATGAGTTCGAGCTGGCGTCCGGTTCTCTGCTGTCAGCGCAGGGCCCACTTTGGATCCTCTGTCTCCCTCTCTCTGCACCTCTCCCATGTGCTCTCTCTCTCAAAAAATAAACATTTAAAAAAACATACAGGTTTTTCTCACCCAGTGCATGTCCCGCTTCAAATTCCCTGTGGGTTTTGTGCAGTGTCATCAGATAGCTGATTTTTATATATTGTCCAGAGTTTATAATTTTTTTTTTAACGTTTATTTATTTTTGAGACAGAGAGAGACAGAGCATGAACAGGGGAGGGTCAGAGAGAGGGAGACACAGAATCCGAAACAGGCTCCAGGCTCTGAGCTGTCAGCACAGAGCCTGACGCGGGGCTCTAACTCACAGACTGCGAGATCATGACCTGAGCCGAAGTCGGCCGCCCAACCGACTGAGCCAGAGTTTATAATTTTTATCCGTAGGACAGTGAGTCTGATATCAGTACACTACCATAGCGGGAACAGAAATAACATTAAATTTTAAGCTAAGACTGTCGCTTGTTCACTTAGGGCTTTTTAATGTCCAAAGACCAACGACAGTCATGAAATGGAGTCACCCTATTATCAGGGTAATTGGCTCTGCCTATGAGGATGATGTAGGGATGTGGGTATTCAATTGGTTCAGGGAAAAACATATTTGGCATCTGGTAAGAGACGTGCTGAAGTCACAAACTGAGAAGGGCATTATGACCATGGAGTCAGATACCTCAGCAGCAAGCCATCCTGGCCAGCAAGGCTAGAAAACATCTAGAATGAATAACAGAGGAGGGAGGCAATGAAGAGCTGTCACATCCCTGTGACCAGATGCAGCGAGAGGAATGTATTCATTCAAGCAAACTTTTTCCTCCTAATTTTACCAGGAAAAGAGCCAGCCAGAATCCTGGAGAGCGATTTCCAGGTTAGATGAACTTACTATCCAGAGAAGGTGGATAGGAGAGGCAAAATGGAGTGGTTTGGGGGGATACTGTGGGACACTGAGTACATATCCCACTTGGGAACTGAAGGCACTCATTCCCCAAATTGTCAGCAGCTTGGGACGCAAAGGAAATACAGCTAGTGGATTACATGCTAATGTCCCTCTCAAGGCAATGCCCTCAGTTTAGGAGAGCTGCTTCAGGAAATGTTACACTTTGTTCTCAGGCAAAGTGCAGAGCCTACTGGTAGACCAGTGGGTACACAGTACTGGACCTCTTGCCACACTTTGGGATATCTCTGAAGGACTGTTATAGCTTGAGCTGTTCACAGTTTTGAGCTGTTCGTTGTAGCCACAACACAAGATGTCCCCAAGGGGATCTTCCTGCCCTCACACATTTCAAGTTCTTTTTCCTATGAGTGCCCTCTAGAAACTGTCCAGCACGTGTATCTCCATCTCTGGGTCTGTTTCTGTGAATGCAACCTAAGATATCTTTTAGTAAAATTGGATCATGATCACTATAAATATTTTACTTATCTTTTTTTAGATTTGTTACTCCTAGGCATATTTTCTTTCATTTTTTAATTTTTTAATAATTTTTTAATGTTTATCTTTGAGAGAGAGACCGAGAGAGAGAGCAAGAGGTGGAGGGGCAGAGAGAGAGGGAGACACAGAATCCAAAGCAGGGTCCAGGCTCTGAGCTGTCAGCACAGAGCCTGATGCAGGGCTCGAACTTACAAACTGTGAGATCATGACCTGAAATCGGATGCTCGACTGACTGAGCCACCTCGGCACCCCTTTTATTTTATTTTATTTATTATATTTTATTTTTGAGAGAGAAAAAGAAAGCACGTGTGTGCACATGTAAACTAGGGTGAGGAGCAGAGGGAGAGACAGAGAGAGAGACAGACAGAGAGAGACAGAGAGAGAGAGAATCTTAAGCAGGCTCCATGCCAGCAAGGAGCCCAGTTCAGCGCATGATCTCACCACCATCAGATCGTGACCTGAGCCAAAATCAAGAGTTGGATGCTTAACCCACTAAGTCATCCAGGCGCCCCTCCTAGGTGCATTTTAGATTTTTGTAGTTATTATCTGTTAAGAAAGAGATTATATGATACTATCTGTATCTATTCTATTTTTTTGGTGGTATTTTATTAAATATGTTATATACAATTTGTTCTTAATAGTTTTAATAAGTTTTTTTAAAATTTAAAAATCATGCTTTAGACTTCAGTATTTACCCAGTGTGGAGTTTCAGGGGTTGAATTCACTTCTCCCTTTTGTTAAATTTCTGCTGGTACAATAGATAACAAATTACCACAAATTTAGTAGCTTAAAACTTCAGAAATTAAATTTACTACAGTTTTGGGATCAGAAATTTTGAAATGAGTCTCATTGGCATAAATCAAATGTAAGGGCCGCATTCCTCTCTGGGGGCTCTAGGGGAGGATTCTTTCCTTGCCTTTTCCAGCTTCCAGAGGCTCTCCACACTTCTTTTCTCATGGCCACCTTCCATCTTTCAAACCAGTAATGGCTGACCAAGTCTTTCTTACTATACTCTCTTTTTTTTCACTTTTCTTCTTCCCTCCTCCTCATTTAAAGGTACTTGTGATGACCTTGGACACACTCAGATAATCCAGGAAAATTGTCTTATTTTAAGGTCACCTAATTAACAACTATAATTTCATCTGAAGCCTTCGTTCTTCTTTGATATTAACATAACATATTCACAAATTCTGGGAATTAGGATGTGGGCATCTTTGGGGGGGCTAGTATTCTGTAAATCTCACACTTGAAGCAAAAAAAAAAAACGCAGAGAAAGACATATAGCAATGGTTTTAAAGACACTGAACATCAGGCAGTGAATGACAGTGATCTCTGAGTTACAGAAAACGAATGAAGCCCAATGCCTGGCCCAACTTACTGCACTGAGAGAGTTTCTGAGCCACAGGGCAGGGAGGAAAATCCCAGATAAATCTCAGAAATTTCTCTGAATTGAGCAGATGGGGTTGAGAGTTTATGGAGACCCAGCGAGCCTAGACAGGACAAAATACCAGAGAAAAAAGAGGTATACTTACAGAAAACTGGAGATCTTTGGACATCTCTGTGAAGAGTTCAGCTAAGTACCAGTGGGTGCATATAGGTGAGGCAACTACCCAAGACTGGAGAAGACGCATCTGAAAAGATTAAAGGTAACCGTGCTTAGCTTTCACATCGGGTCGGATGTAATGTCCATTCCCAGAAGACTGACATGGAAACCTCACCACTCCGGGAGCACTGGGAAGAGTACCAGTAAGGCTGTTGGCTCAGGAG
The DNA here is from genome assembly GCF_018350195.1 of Panthera tigris. Lineage (NCBI taxonomy): Eukaryota > Metazoa > Chordata > Mammalia > Carnivora > Felidae > Panthera > Panthera tigris. The sequence continues at coordinate 24,762,444 of NC_056663.1, read as the reverse complement.
TGAAGAGTAATGGACACTAAGTTGAATGCTGCTCTAGTCACAGCCAAGAAATCTTAAAAATAAAACCCCAAATGATCAAAAATTTCCAAGTAACTGCAACTCAGAACTTCAGAATATTTATAGGAATTCAAAAACATCTTCCACTTAAGAAGTTAAAGTTCAAACAATAATTGGCATTCAATAAAAGGCGCCCAGGCATGCACAGAAGCAGGAAAGTACAAACCAGAAAGAGGAGGGAACAACTCAATCAATTAAAAGTGACTCAGCAATGCAAAGGACACAGAAAACTATGCTGGATGAGGACATAGCAATAGAAACTGTCCCAAATGAAACGACACTTAGATAGTTGAACAGGGCAACATAATACCTGTATAAATGGAGTCCATAAAAGAAAGGGAGGGGGTATACAGAAAATATATTTGAAGAAGTAACGACTGAAATGTTTCTGAATTTGTGGAAAAGTGTACCCCCACAAACTACAAGAGGCTCAATAAAGTCCAACCACAAGAAAATGAAGAAAATGGCACCAATACGTATAATAACTAAATTACTCAAAGCCAGTGATAAAGAGAAGTCTTAAACAGCGAAAAATGACACGCTATGTACACAGGAACAGACCTAAAAATGTGGCAGATTTTCTGTCAGGAACAATGTAAGTGAGAAGAGAGTTCTGTAACATCTCAGAGTACTGGAAAAAAAAAAAAAAGCTATGCTCATAGAAATCTATCTTTAGAGAAACACCTTATGAAAATGAAGGCAAAATAAAGATGTTTTTCAGAAATTCAAAAGCTGAAATGATTCATCACCAGCAGACCCACGCTATGAGAAATGTTAAAGGAAAGCCTTGAGGCCAAAGGAAAATGATACCAGATTGAAATAAGGATCTACACAAAAGAATGAAGGCCATGGGAAATAGCAGGCCAACGAGTAAACGCATGTGTTTGTTTGTTAGGACTGCCTTAGTACAGGGTGCTTGAAACAAAGTACTACAGGGTGGCTTGAAACATCACAACTTTAACCCCAACTTTAGCTACCAGCACAGAGCCTGCTTGGGATTCATTGTCTGTCTGTCTCTCTCTCTCTCTCTCTCCTTCCCTCCCTCTGACTTATCCCCCACTCATGATCTGTCTCCCTCAAAGATAAATAAATAAACATGACAAAAAATTTAAAAACAAAACAAAACACGACTTGATTGTCTCTCAGCTCTGGAGTCTGGAAGTCCAAAACTGACATGTCTCAGAGTCATACGCTCTCTGAAATCTGCAGAGAAGCATTCTTCCTTGCCTCTTCCTTCCTACCTTCTGGTAGTTTCCTGACAATCCTTGGAATTCCTTGGTTTGTAGCTGCATTGCTCAGTCTTTCATGTGGTGTTCTTCCTTGTATGTCTGTGTATCTCCCTCTCTATATCTCTGTGTCTCTTCTTCTCTCTAATAAGGACACCAGTCATATTGGTTTAAGGGCTCCCTCTGCTCCAGTATGACCTCATCTTAACAAATTACACCTGCAATGACACGATTTCCAAAGTCACATTCTGAGGTACTAGATATTCAGATTTCAACGTATCATTTTGCAGGGCACAATTCAACAAAGGACAAAGCATGAGACTTTTTTTCTTATTACTTAAATTTCTTTTTAAAAATAACCGTTAAAACAATAAGAAATGCAGTATGAGTTTATTCTGTGTAGGAATTCCAGGCCTCCTGTTAAATGAATGTAATTGTTTACACGTCTGAGTTACTTCAGTATAAAATGTATACATTTATAGATGGTATTGTGTGTGTGTGTGTGTGTGTGTGTGTGTTAATTTGAATTGAAATATGGAGACAATCTGCTAGCAAGTATATATAATCCCATCTATGTGGACCCCTGCTTATTATATATGAATATACTATGGTCACAGTATTTTTAAGTTCCCTGGGAAATAAGTTGGCAAATCAGAGATATGTAGCTACACAGAATGCAGTATTAGTTAAAACTCAGCACCTCAGAAGTACAAGCTAAAATGTGTCTGGCTCAATGCTTTGCTTCAGCTTCAGAGGGAGAGCTCTGTAATGTATACACAAGTAGTGAATGAGGAATCTTTAAGACTTCTAGGGAAAAGCTATAAAGTTATAATCCTTAAATTAAAATATCAAGATAATTTTTTTTCTCCCAACCATCCCTGCCCCAACTATAATCTATACCTCAAAGTGACTACAGTTCATCCATCAGAATGGCAGAGGGAAGGGTAAAGTGCTATTTTTCAATTTCATCATTTGAAAATCATCTGCCTTGCAATAACGATGGTCCTGTGAGCTCTCCTTGCAGTGTTTCATAAGTGTTAGCACCCGTGAGTTAGTTCTCTCATTTTTAAATGGTGAAACCACGTCACTCCACTTTTTCAGTTTAACCACCCGGCCAGGAAAATCATGATTTCAAGGGTCAAATACACTTTAAATAGAAAGCAATCATTTAACCTCCTGTAGGAGGTCTTTCTGGAATGGGTCAGAATAGCCTTTTCCAAGTGCCACGGACGTCTGGAGAAAGAAGATATTTATAAACCTATTTCCCAATGCCTTGAACTGCTGTAAGATATTTTATGAAGAACCAGAGACCATTTTAGCTTGTTATAATCTCACAGAGGAGATCTCAAAATCTTGAAAGAGAGGATTCTCTCTCCACTGACCTTATCATAGAATCATCTAGGCTAAAGCTGCTTAGGAAATGCTATAGAATGAAAATGTTCTAAAAGGGCTGATTCAACTGAAATTGGTAATGATAAGCAAAATAAGAAGGTTTTTCTATAAGACAAAAATAAAGCAATTTATCATTAAAATAATATGGCATTGATAATGCTTTGGGAAGTGTTTTTGACTATTTGGCTTGGAATACGAGCTGCTTGGAATACAGTTCACAACTTAAGACTCAAGAATAATTATGCTCTATCTATATTAGTTGGCAAAAAAACAAAAAACAAAAAACAAAACCCTTTAACTGATGTTAAAACCATAACCAACTCTGAATTACAGGGACTGTCATGATAAGAAAAATAAAGAAATAACACTAAACTCAGGGCCGTATAAGCCAAATTACTTTGAGACCACAGAAATGTTAGGAAGGCAAACACAGGGGTAGGAAAACTATCAGCCTGAACTTCTGATAGGCCAAATGTCCAAATTGAACTCCCACTTCATATTCTTGATTAGCATATCCTGGAGAGCTGCAATTTTATCTCTGCTCTATCACCCGTTGTTAGAACAATCTAGGTTTTTACATTCTTGCATACACTAACATGCCCATTGCATATCAACATATGTGCAAGCAACTCCATTCTTAGAAACCAAGATTCCCCAGTCTTTCCTCGTTTACTAAAGCTTTTAATGCCATACACATTCTGTCCCTCACCCTACAAGTGTTTCTTTAGGTCTTTCACCGATGGATGTGTATTGTACCAATGCTTTCCTTTCTTTATTACTTCCTACTCATTACACAAAGGGTAAAACTGTGTTTACAGGTTTGAGGACCACCTATTCATTGTGAGATGAAATCTACTCAATTTTTCAGTAAAAAGTCTCAGAGTTTGCTGCCCCGAGTCCCTACCCACAGTTGATTGTCCCAGTGACGACTTACAAGAGATTTCTATTTTTATACCTCCTATTTGTTTCATTGTGCTTATATGGTTGGATTATGAGGCTGACCATTCCATGACCACCAGACTAAATATTACAGACATCTTTCCCAAGGTGCTTCAATATTTTCTTTGGCCAGAGAACAGGATAACATTCAATGTGTAAATCCAATTTCTCTTGCAAAAAAAGACAGTTATGATGAGGAACCATTCCAATACCCCTATCACCAATTAGAAAAGATGTTTTATTTGTACAACAACTCTGGGTACTAAATGAAGTAATATTGCTTTCTTTTCTATTTGTCCCTGATCTAGCTGTTCTGTTTTTTATGCATACTACCTACTGCGATTTCACAGTTGTATATTTATGTTCTATCTTTTATTCTGTCCCATCTCATCCTGCTAGCAAATTTTTATTTGTTTCATTTTATTTTTCAAATAAAATTTTCCAGAATGCACGTATTACAAGGCCACATGGAAAGCCCTTTATTCTCTCAAATCTTCAAAGAGATGTGGATGCTACGATGCTTCTTGTTATTCTGTCCTTATATATTTGTTAACCTTCCATGAACCTTCCTTCAAAGAGGCTTATAAATAAGGTGCCTCTATTTTACTTTTTTCCTCTATCCTGAAAGGATCACAGAGGTTCTAAAATAAAACTACACTTAAAAAAATCCTAAGTTTGCTTCTTAGGCCCAAAGTGCCTTTGGTCTTCCAAAGTCAAGTCACAAGCCAACAATAAATTCAAAAACTGCCCACCATTCTGGACATGGATAGCTATTGTCATGAACAGATTGTGAGACGTGCCTTATTTATTAAGCCTCTTTTACTATAATTAAGACTGTCACTGCCAAACAACTATCTTGTGAAGAAGAAGAAGAAGAAGAAGAAGAAGAAGAAGAAGAAGAAGAAAGGGGAGAAGGAGGAGGAGGAGGAGGAGGAGGAGGAGAAAAAGAAGAAGAAGAAAAAATAATTCTCTTTTTCCGGAAAGATCAGACTCCATACCCAGAGAGTTTCTCAGGGATTAAAATAAAATTTTTGTACCAAATCACTTTTATGACCCTTTAAAAGAGTGTGTGAGATCACCTAAGAATATTCTGCTCCTCTTCATTCATAGAAGCCATCGGATGACATACAAGAACAAAGAGGAAATGGGAGAAATAAGGAAATGTAATTTGTATGCTTCCAATCTGCTAACATGGCTCAATAGATTGCCAATCCAGCCCATTTGTTAATCCCATAATGTAGTTTATTATGTAAAGAAAAGAAAGGCAGATAAATTTCCATCGTAATTGCATTTTGTAAATATACATTTGGATTTCATCCAGAGAAGAAAGTTCGTTCATATTAATCTGTTTTCATAACTACATGAAAAATTTCAGGATTGCGTTTAGTTTATCAAGAAGCACATAACATGGTCAATGTCAAAAACAAATGTTTAGGGGTACCTGGGTGGCTCAGGGGGTTGAGTGTCCGACTGTGGCTCAGGTCATGATCTCATGGTTCATGGGTTCATGCCCCACGTGGGGTTGTGTGCTGACAGCTCGGAGCCTGGAGCCTGCTTCTGATTCTGTGTCTCCCTCTCTCTCTCTGCCTTTCCCGCCCCCCCCCCCGCCGCCGTTCACACTTTGTCTCTCTCTCAAAAATAAACATTAAAAAAAATAAAAAAAATGTTTGAGATCCCCATACGTACTCTGTTTAAATGCCAATTTACAAAAGAAGTTTGTCACACCTTTGAGAGTCAACTACACATTGACTACATACTTCAGCCAGAGTCACCTGGGAGAGTAGAATGACAAGTTATAATTCTGAAAAATGAACTGTTGTGATTTTCATTTCCAAGAATGGCCAGATAGGTTATTCATACCAAATGTCCTGCCGTACACAACAAAAATCTTCAGATGGAATACGTTTAAATACCTCCTTTGTAGAAACAAAGACCTGACAGGTTTGAATGAGATTATATGAAATTGAAGGGAAAATCAGAATGCAGAAATACTGATAAGGTAAGAAGCCTCTTTTCCCAAAGGGTATTTGCTGATTCAGGAAAATCTGTACGTTTGTCTTGCTTTCACGATTTGTAGACCACCATTACTTCTCACCTCACTTGTCACTATTTACTCTTGTTTTCTCTGTTCTAGACACACTGTCATTTAAATATTTTGTGATTGTCCTGGTAATCACTATGTGATTTATTAACCATTTATCATTATGTTAATAACCTTACAGCATAAATACAGGATAATCACACCAGGAATCAGCTCGGTCCAAAAAGAAAATCTACCAAATAATACACTGAGGTTTTCAGTGTATGAAAATATATGACTCTCTGGTATAGGTATTTGGTTGAGACCATGGAGTGAAGAATGTTAATCATATTTTACTATTTCCATAATTTCCCCTTTGCTCTTGTGTGCCATCCAATGGCTTTCACAAGAAAGCAAAGATTTGTCAATATAAACTGATTAAGACTGATCCCAGGGAATGTGAGTACAAATCTAGTTACCATTAATGTCTTTTGTTTGTTCATACCCAAAGACAAAAGGAAATACGTTTCTCTAATTTTTATATTGGTACGTCAAGTAGATGCTGTGATGTGAGGCACTGTAGTGAACGCTAACGGCTGACATACCTTCTGCCGTCAGGAATTGCCCTCAGCCAAAGAAAGCTGCTTCATCCGTGTTCATGTCCTTTTCCCAGGATGGTCTATGGCCAATGACTGGTCGACACAGTGGGCACAAAGACTTTTCCATAATCTGAAGGGCCATACCAGCTCCTAATTCCCCCATGGCATATTTTGAGGCCTCTATTGTGACTACAGCATAGTTCAAATTTCCCCTTTGCCTAATGCTGCTGTCACTGCTTTCTTGTATACACTGTTCCTGAGTGCACTTTGCGAAGCAAAGAAATCTCTTCCTTAGACCCTCCAGAGAAACTTATATAAGATAGTTGGTATCAGAAGTTGTCCTAGGAAACAGCCATAAAATGAGATTTGCTAAATGGGTTACCCCCGGTTAGATGGCGATACAGACCCGAACTTTGGTCTTCCTCTGGCATGCTTCAGTGTGCAATTGTTAAAATTCTCAATAGTTGTTAACTGAATGAAATGTACTTGCTCTTATGTGAGCAGTATGGGGGAAGGAATAATTCTAAGTATTAAGAAAACAGATGGCTATTGCTGAGTACAATCAATGCATTGGAAAAAGACAATGAAAAGCTGAGAATGATTAATCACCGATTTAAGACCAAATGTGAAAGTCACAGGGCCTCTTGGCAGTACATAAAAAGAAATTGATCTTTTTCATTAAGAGGACCGAAAAAGCTGAGAATTAGGCCTTGGGCTTGATTTGAAAGTTAGCTGATCTCTCGAAAAGATTTAATTCTTGACTTTAGCAAGTCTGTTATGCGAGGGTCATGGTCTAAATTTGGATGGAATAGGAAACAAATTTGGAATGGGGATATCTAGGGCAATACACTTGAGAACATTGAAAGCTGAGACCACTGGGCCTTCCTTATACTGAAGGCTGACACTCCCCATTACTGTAAAACAATGTAGAAACCTCTGCTTTCCAAAACATTATGACCTACCCTGAGAATTCCTCCTGGTCACCAGAATGATAATTAAAGTCAAGTTACGGCATAAACCAATCGACAAAGTATTAGATCGGCTAAGGGAAGAAAGAAACTATGCCCTAGAAGAGTTGTAGGACCTGTGTCAGCTAACATGTGTCAGCAGGAATTAGAAGACTAATGTATGCTACTGGAATATAAGGCCGTGGGGACAAGTGGGATTTGATATAAACTCGGATAAGGAAGAATTTATTGATGTGAAGACACTCAACTGGAACCTAGGCAAGGACCTTAAGAGAATGCGATAACATGTTCCTAGGCTGGCCCTTGAAAGCTTGCAAAAAACAGTAGCACACTTAATGAAGGAGAAAGATAAGCCATAGCATGGGGGCACCTGGGTGGCTCGGTCAGTTGAACCCCCGACTTCGGCTCAGGTCATGATCTCACAGTTTGGGGGTTTGAGCCCCACATCAGGCTCTGTGCTGACCGCTTGCTCAGAGCCTGGAGCCCGCTTCAGATTCTGTGTCTCCTTCTCTCTCTGCCCCTCCCCCATGCACGCTTTTTCTCACTCTCTTTCTCAAAAATAAATGTAAAAAAAATAAAAAGACATAGCGTGGTAGATGATGGAATAAGACATCGATATCTCATAGAAATAGGCTGACTGGAGTAGACGTACTACATAAGACTAGAAAATCTACCAGTCAACTAGGCTCCATATGAAGGCCCATAAAACCTACAATTACCGGCGTTTTAAGTTACATGCTGGTGAGAGTGCTACCGAGATTAAGAAGCTCAGTGGTGACTATCCTTTTTCGACTGGACCTGAGGATAGAAGCTGCTGTTACAGAACCGTGGATGGTAGAACCTTAAAATAATAAAGTCTAGGCAGTGATACTTATTCATAGGTAATGACATGGACACAAACATATTAATGTCAAAGTCACAATCCAAGAGAATTGGCCTGCAGCAAGCTCTGCAGATAGGTCTCAGATCATAGTGTACCCGGGAGCAAGAGAGATGGACACACAATGTAAGAGTTGCTGAAAATGGACATCGAAAAAAACCTAGATTGCAAAATACATCAATGTCAGAAATCTTAAGGCCACTTCTCCAATAAAAAGTCAGGATTTATTGCTTAGTTTCTGGACCTGAACCAGGTTTCAGACCCAGAACCGTTGCCTGCAGGAAGAACCCTGCAACACCAGAGCAAATGTATCCTAAAATGATTCCCCCAGGACTTCCCCTAAGGGCAGTTTGGGTCATTATAGCTGGGAAAGAATATCCAACCATTTCCAAAATTTTTGGATGAAGAGCATGAGGTGTTAGCTGGAGGAATCAAAGCATTATCATAACCCTCTTGTTAAACACAGGAATTATGGGAACCAGATAATAAATGGAATCCTGAAAAGTCTGGTCCACAGAAGGTTCATTGGGTTCACGCACCTATGAAGTGGACATTACTTTGGCCCAATGTATAAGTGGAATGGACAAATCATGGACTTCGTGGAACATCACAACTGTTTTTTTTTTGTCCTGTGCGGTAAGAGCCATTGTAGTATCATAAGTCTGGCCAAACTAGTGAATCAAAAACAGTGTTACATCCCAGGAAGGATGACCGATTTCAGTGTTCTTCCCTTTAATGATGTAATGATGCAGGTTGATGGTCTTTACTATACCTCCACTTAATTCACCAGTCTGGATCCTGGATTCTGGGTGATGACAGTGGAATAGTGCAAATTGAAGCAAGTAGTAGTCCTGTATGTACTCATGATGACAGATATGATATCCGTGCTATACTGGATAACAAAGCCTTAAGTGTATGGTAATGCAATTAAGAACCTAGTAGGGTTTGTTCCCATACCACTCAGGAAGGAGTATTTGAAGAGTTTGCATACTATGAAATTATCCATTTATAGTCTTGTTCAGAACTATGTGGATTTTCCTGCTTTTTTCACAATTATTTTCTGAAAGAAACTGACCTAGCTAGATTTTCTGTACAATAACACATTAGCCCAGTGTATCAATGGCATTCTATTAATTTTGAATCAGCAAGAAATGGAAAGTACATTGGAGGTCTTGTGAAGATACATGCATTCCAGAGGCTGAATAATAAACCCTATTAAAATATAGGTCTCCCCCATATCAATGTATCCCATGCAGAGTTCAACTTCTGTTCAGTCTTGTTTTCCTCACTGTCCTACAAGTGTCCCTAGTGCACTCCTCAATAAAGTTCCTGAATGACGTCTCTGCCTCAGAAACTGTTTTGGCAAAAAAAGAATCTAGAACACTTACAAGTTTGTATATGGTACTTGCTTTCTTATACTCAAAGCTCTAAATTTAAAATCTTCAGGATACCAGAATTTTCCAGGGGTTGTTCATAATGAAATGGAACACGACTGGCAGGTCTTTGGCATAGTGTTGTTGGACTAGTTTGTGACTATAACTTTCCCAAAAATGACCCCATTACTTTTAGAAATTAGATTCTTGGCTTACATTTTAGAGCCCGTTGATATAAGCACAATCAACACTTTATTATAAATTATAAAGTAAACCTGAATAACAGAACTATGCTTTTATAGAACAATAGATTCTTGATTTTATTCTGGTTAAAAAAAATGGATGTGTAGTCTCATGGGAGATAAATGCTACACGTGCATTGGAAAAACTGCTACACTATATTCCAGATAGTTTAAAATCCAACTACGATGTGGATTTTGAAAATAAAATTTAGGATTTTAAGGGTAAAAATCCTAAAATACGTAGGATCATGGACTGAACCTATAATCATGGACGAGAAACACACTTAGCATGTAAGGGTCTGTAATACTGATGAGATGCTATTTAAGCTAAATCGTTAATAAAATGCAAAGAAGCTCATCTCACTAAGACTCTGGACAAGTATCATATAACGTGTAATTGGAAAGAGTTGAAAAGTGGGTCAAAGTAGAATGAAACTATTTACCCTCTACAGATCTAATTCGGAAAAAGACGGCTGTTGAAAATCACCCAAGGAAGATTGTGAAACAAGGGATATGTCTACTTTTTATTAAGACAGGGTAAAATAAAAATTAAATACAGTGTGGTCCCCAGTTCTCTTCAACTATAATTAAACGTGAAGAGTAGACAAAAGGTTTGCACAAAAAAGAACAAATTTTCTGAGAACTTAAATATTTTGTAGCTGGTATATCTGAAAGGTCTCACCATGAGCTGTTAAGAAATCTGTAGTTAAATAAAGGAGTTTACTTAGTTGATTAATCAGTTTGAAATAAGTATCAAAGTGGGGTTAAATTTAACTATGCTTTACTTTATTACACAACTCCAGGATTATTGTGATTCTTTCAGAAAAGAAACGAAGACTCATTTGATTTAGTAGACATCTTAAGCATCTACAATTTAATCTTTTTCCTTTTGTTTTTTGGTTTTCTGAAATATTTCATAATGAAGTAGAAATCATATAATTTTGCATATTTGAAGGGTATAATATATTCATTTATACAAATTAGTATAACACACATTGAAACAAAACAATGAACTTAGCGCTTGTAAAACTTCCACTGAGCCTTATCTATGCAGCTAATGTTCTCTCTAGCCCCTGACAAAACCAATCTACTTTTTCCTCCAGAAGTAACGCTTCAGTTAAATTTTGTGTCCTTCATCATTTTGCATTCATCCATTTCATTTTTAACATTATGGTTTCCTTCAAATGGATATATCTGTGTATGTATAAAACATTATCATTTTAGTTTAGTGGCATAGAGGTGGTGACATACTCTACTCTCTCTTTTCATTCATCATTTGACATTATGCTTTAAGACTCAGCCATGTTGATTTGTGTGGTTCTAATTAAATCAACTTAATTGGTCTGTAATATTTAATCATAAACTTTTCAAAATAATCTCAATTCTTCAGAGTAGCTTTGGGTTCACAGCAAAGTTGACAGCAAAGGCACAGAGATTTCCCCATACACTCTCTGCCTCCAAACCTGCATAGTTTCTTCCATTATCAACATCCCCTGCCAGAATGGCATATTCATTAAAATCCATGAATTCACGTTGACATGTAATTATCACTTGAAGTCCATAGTTTACATTAGGGTTTACCCTTGGTGTTGTACATTCTATGGGTTTCAACAAATGTATAATGATATGTATCTGCCATTTTAATAGTTTTCCTCCCCTAAAAAGATCCTCACGCTCTGCCTATTCATCCCTTTCTCTCCCTTAATTCCTGGCAAACACTGATCTTTTTATGCTCCAAAGTTTTGCCTCTTCCAGGATGTCATACAGCAGGAATCATACAGCATACGGCCTTTGCAGATTGGCTCCTTTCACTTAGCAATATGTATTTAAATTTCTTCCATGGATTTTCATGGCTCGATAGCTTTTTGTTGTTGTTGTTGTTGTTTTTAGTGCTGGTTAATATCTCATCGTCTGGATTGCCACAGTTTATTTATCCATTTACCTAATTATCATCTTGATTGCTTTTAAGTTTTAGCATTATGAATAGAGCTGCTATAAATACATACATGTAGATGTTGTGTGACTTGTGTTCAATTCCTTTAGGTAAATACCAAAGAGGGCAATTGCTGGATCATATGGTAAGAATATATTTAGTTTTGTAGGACACTAATTGTGTTCCAAAGTGGCTGTACTGAATTGCATTCCCATCAACAATGGAGGAGGATTCCTATTGCTCTGCATCCTTCACAGCATTTGGTGTTGTCAGTGTTCCAGATTTCAGCCGTTCTAATAGGTATGTAGTGGTATTTATTGTCATAATTTGCATTTCTGATGACATATGATAAGGAGCATTTTTTAATATGCTTATTTGCCATCTCTATATCTCCTTTGGTGAAGTGTCCGAATCTTTGGCTCATGTTCAGTCAGGTTGCCTGTTCTTTTGAGTTTTAAGGGTCCTTAGTATATCTTAGATAATAGTCCTTTATCAGATGTATCTTTTACAAATATTTTCTCTGAGTCTGTGGCTTGTCTTTTCATTCTTTTGACAGTGTTATTTGCAAAAAAGAAAAAAAAGGTTCTTTACTGCCATCCAGATTATCCATTCTTTATTTCATAGAGTGTGCCTTTGGTGTTGTATATAAAAGGTCATCATCAAACACAAAGGAATTTTTCTTATGCGATCTTCTCAAGATTTTATACTTTTGTGTTTTGCATTAGTTCTGTGATCCATTTTGAGTTTATTTTTGTGAAGAATGTAAAGTCTGTGTCTAATCTATTTATAATAGCTATTTTGAAGTTCTTTTCTGTCATTTTATCATCTCTGTCATTTTGGGGTCCATTTCTATGGTCTGATGTGCCTCCTGGCTACGAATCAGATTTTCTGCTTCTTGGCCAGTCTTGAGATTTTTGAATAGATGTTAGACATTCCAATTTTACTCTTACTGAGTGCTTGATTTGGTAGTTTTATTCTAAGGAGCATTGGATTTTGTCCTTTCAGCAAGTTACACATACATTAGTTTGATTAGTTTAAAGGCTTGTCGTTAAGCTCTTTAAGGTCCAGAGTAGCCCATAGTCTCAGGCTAACTTAGCCATACTACTAACACATTGCTAATGAACACTTCATGTATTTATTTATCAAGTTTTTTTTTCCATTCTATCTGTTGGAAACTTAAATAATTTATAGTCTTGTGTGAGTTCCAGGAGTTATTTAATTTATATTTCACTCACATGTGTTGTTTCCCCCAGAAGGTGTTCTATGTTCTGTCATGGGTGTTCACCCTATGCATGTGCAAACTGGTGTTCAAAGAATGAATGGAAAGCTATGGAAATCTGATTTCTGGGGTTCTTTCTTCAACTCCTTTTTCTCCGGTACTACTTCTTGCATATTCTTAGCTGCCTTAGTCTTCACAACTCTGATGTCTGTCTCCTTAACTCAGCGAGACTAGTGGATTCTGCCTGAGTTTCATCTCTCTGCACTATAGTCCAGAAATGGCCTCGAGGCAGAAAGTGAAGGCCATCAATCACAGTTCTCGCCTTGTATATTTCTCTTTTCTCACAGATTACAATCCTGTGTTGCCTGTTGTCCAATGTCTTAAAATCATCTGTCAAATTTTATGGGTTTGGGAGTATAGGGGTATTTCTGGATCCTGTTTATTCATCACGCCTGTAAGTGGAAGTTTATTGCAATACCATTTTTCCATCTAATCTGGTGAAAATATTTTGGAATCCGAAAACATACATCATTTTTAAAAAGTGTCAACAAAATATATGCATTTATTATTTATACACATTGAAAATGTCATCACCAATGCATTGGTTTTATTATTGATTCATTTCTTTGCTTGTCCAAAATATTGACTCAATAGAGACAAAGTAATTTTCCCACAGAAGCTGTCAGTTTATTTAGAGTAAGAATACTTCATTTTGATTCTGATTTATAGAATACCAAGCATAGTTTCTTTGGCACATCCAAACATTTAAATTATGAGATTAAAGTCCTTTTAGGTAAAGGTTATGACTTTTACAATTTCTTCTCTGTTTTTAACTATGGACGTTTTCATTCTAATATTATCTGTTTCTTTTTTCTTTTATTCTTCTTGTTCAAACTTGAAATAGGTATATCTATTTGTTTAGCCTCTACAGACAGCAAGATTTTAATTTTGTTTCAGTTTCTATTAATTCTTTTTTATAGTTCATTAATTTATTTTATTTTTTATTTTATTTAAAAAAATTTTTAAATGTTTTATTTATTTTTGAGACAGGGAGAGACAGAGCATGAACAGGGGAGGGTCAGAGAGAAGGAGACACAGAATCTGAAGCAGGCTCCAGGCTTTGAGCTGTCAGCACAGAGCCTGACGCGGGGCTCGAACTCACGGATCGAGAGATCGTGACCTGAGCCGAAGTTGGCCGCTTAACCGACTGAGCCACCCAGGCACCCCATAGTTCATTAATTTATTTCCTCTTTTTCTTCTTCTACTTTTTTTTTTTTTTTTTTCTGCAGGGAGTTGTAGTTTGGTCTGTTAGCCATTCTTCCCCTACCCCACCCCACACATCAATTTCTTGAGTTAAATTCTTAGCTTGCTAATTAGCAGCATTCTACATTTAAATACACTTAAATGTATATTGACACAAGTTTCCTAGAATCTTATAGAGCTAGACTGAGGCTTTCAATTCCGGACCTTGTGCTTTGAGCAAAATAATATGTGGTACTTCCAAATGGGGGCAGTTGAAAATATATTTGAGCTTGCTGGGTACTCTTCTGTCATATTCTGGTGACCACAGAGGCCATATGCTTTATTTTCAACATTACAATTGATCAAAATTCTCTCAGCCTAGATTTTAAACCAGTAGGTGAAACCACTCACCTCTTTACTCTCCCTGCTGTTATCAACCAGCACACAATGAACATGTTGTAAAATGAGAAATCAACATTTGCAGCCGAAATATGATATTTTGCAGGTAATTTGACACAGCGGCCCCACATATTGTTCTTGCTGGAAAATATACAAAAATTGTATCCCGCAACGTTTATCAAGTTATCAACTTAGAGGAGTGACATCAGAAAGATGATGGAATAGGAAGCCTAGGCTTCATTCTCCAAAGAGATGCTGATGTAACAACACTGTATAGTCCAGAGAACCTTCATGAGAGCTCCATAAAGCAGTTTAGAATTTTCAGTACCCCAGGCAAGTGCAAATGAAAGAACAGCTACATAAAAAAAAATGGTACAAAATATTAAAAAGATGTAAATTTGTGATGTTGACAACAAAAGTGGGGAGGGAGATGTAAAGGAGAAGAGTTTTTGTGATTGAAATTAAGTTGTTTTCAGTTTAAAGTAGATTCTTATAACCTTAAAATGCTTCGTGTAATCTTCGTGATAACCATAAAACTGAACAAACTAGGAAGAGAAGGGAATTACCTCAACATGGTAAGACCCATAATACGTAAAGCCCACGGCTAACATCAGAATCAACGATGAAAACCTGAAAGTTTTTCAAGTGAGATCAAGATCAACTAAGATTTTTTTTTTTCTCCCTGGAGGCTGCTGTGCTGAAACCTCCCTTGTCCCACTTCTTTGCTTCTCCATCCCCCAGGTCCCTCCAGGGTCACCTTTGATTCCCTGGTTGCAGGTTTGGAGGCAGAGTGGGGAGGGTCTAGAAATCTCCCTTGGGCATCAGTTCCTTATTTTCATGAGGTAGTGGCTAGCAGAACCAACAAGAAAGCTGGGGATCCCCATCTTTACATCCTGGATCGCTCCCTGCCCTCCACAGTATTGGGATTGTGTGCTGATGGGTGACCCAGTGGTGGGTACCAGGGGGAATCTGTTTGACTACAAATTGTCTTAAAAAATTTTTTTAATTGAGATATAGTTGGCATGCAACATTATGTAAACTTCAAAGTACAGAACAGGATGATTTGATACATTTATCTAGCAATAGCCCGCTTAGGCCACTTTTAATTAATGTAGTGCAGGAAGTCCCAGCCAAAACAATTTGGCAAGAAAAAGAAATAAAAGTCATCCAAATTAGAAAAAGAAGAAGTAGGGGCACCTGGGTGGCTTAGTCAGTTAAGCGTCTGACTTTGGCTCAGGTCATGATCTTGCTTTCCATGAGTTTGAGCCCCGTGTCAGGCTCTGTGCTGACAGCTCAGAGCCTGGAGCCAGATTCAGATTCTGTGTCTCCCTCTTTCTCTGCCCCTGCCCTGTTCATGCTCTCTCTCTCTGTCTCAAAAATAAATAAACATTAAAAAAAAATTAAAAAAAAAATAAAAGAAAAGAAGAAGCAAAACTCACAGATGACATAATCTTATAAGTATAAAACCCTAAAGATTCTGCAGGAACACTGTTAGAAATAATAAATTAACAAACTTGGGAGATAAAAAACTAACACGCAAAAATCAGTTGCACTTCTATACATAATAAGAAACAATGCTGAAATAAAATTAAGAAAACAGTCCTATGTAAAATACAATAAAAAAAGAATAAAGTAGTTAGAAATAAATTAACCAACGAAGCAAAAGACTTGCACACTGAAAAGTAAAACACATTGCCTGAGACATTACAGAATATGCAAAAAAAAAAAAGCACAAAGACAAACCACGCAAGGGGTTAATATCCAGAATTTATAAAGAAAGACAACTCAACAACAGAAAAACAAATAACTCAAATCTACAAAATAAGCAAAGGACTTAAATAGATACTCGTTCAAAGAAGGTGTACAAATGGCCAATAAGCAGATGAAAAGATACTCACTGTCACTAATTATAAGTGAAATGCAAATCAAAACCACAGTGAGATACCAGCTCACATGTGTTAGAATGATCACCACCAAAAAATCAGAAAGTAACAAGTATTCATTAGACTGTGGAGAGTTTGGCGCTTTTTTTTTTTTTTTTTTTTTGGTGAGATTGTAGAGTTGTGCAGCGGCTTTAGAAAATAGCATAGAAAGCCCACACCTGGATCCTGGGAAGATGGCGGCGTAGGAGGACGCTGGGCTCACCTTGCGTCCTGCTGATCACTTAGATTCCACCTACACCTGCCTAAATAACCCGGAAAACCGTCAGAAGACTAGCAGAACGGAGACTCCGGAGCCCAGCGCAGACGAGAGGCCCACGGAAGAGGGTAGGAAGGGCGGAGAGGCTGTGCGCGCATCACGGACTGGCGGGAGGGAGCCGGGGCAGAGGGGCGGCCCGCTGGCCAAGCAGAGCCCTCGACTCTGGCTGGAAAAGCAGAGGGGCTGCACGTAGTGTGTTCCGACAGCAAGCACGACTTGACATCTGGAAGGTTATAAGCTAACAGCTCTGCTTGGAGAGCGGGAAGGCTGGAGGACAACGGGAGGAGAGTTGTTGAGCCCCGGACGACAGAGCTCAGCTTGGCGGGGAACAAAGGCGCTCGCCAGTGCCACCTCCCTCACCCATCCCCCAGCCAAAATCCCAAAGGGAACCAGTTCCTGCCAGGGAACTTGCTTGCTCCGAGCAAACACCCAAAGCTGTGCTTCTGCGGATCCATCCCTCAGGCGGGTCTGACTCCCTCCCGGTGCCACAGAGCCCCTCCTGAAGTGGATCACCTAAGAAGAAGCGAGCTAAGCCTACCCCTCCTGCCCCTGTGCACCTTGCCTACCCACCCCAGCTAATACGCCAGATCCCCAGCACCACAAGCCTGGCAGTGTGCAAGTAGCCCAGACGGGCCACGCCACCCCACAGTGAATCCCACCCCTAGGAGAGAGGAAGAGAAGGCACACACCAGTCTGACTGTGGCCTCAGCGGTGTGCTGGGGGCAGACATCAGGTCTGACTGAGGCCCCGCCCACCAACTCCAATTATACACCACAGCACAGAAGAAGTGCCCTGCAGGTCCACACCACTCCAGGGACTATCCAAAATGACCAAACGGAAGAATTCCCCTCAAAAGAATCTCCAGGAAATAACAACAGCTAATGAACTGATCAAAAAGGATATAAATAATATAACAGAAAGTGAATTTAGAATAATAGTAATAAAATTAATCGCTGGGCTTGAAAACAGTAGAGAGGGCAGCAGAGAATCTCTTGCTACAGAGATCAAGGGACTAAGGAATAGTCAGGAGGAGCTGAAAAACGCTTTAAACGAGATGCAAAATAAAATGGAGACAACTACGGCTCGGATTGAAGAGGCAGAGGAGAGAATAGGTGACCTAGAAGATAAAATTATGGAAAAAGAGGAAGCTGAGAAAAAGAGAGATAAAAAAATCCAGGAGTATGAGGGGAAAATTAGAGAACTAAGTGATA
This sequence comes from Panthera tigris, assembly GCF_018350195.1. Taxonomy (NCBI): domain Eukaryota; kingdom Metazoa; phylum Chordata; class Mammalia; order Carnivora; family Felidae; genus Panthera; species Panthera tigris. The sequence goes on along the minus strand of NC_056663.1, from coordinate 24,744,545 downwards.
CACTAAAGAGAAATAATATACGCATAATCGGTATCCCAGAGGAGGAAGAGAGAGGGAAAGGTGCTGAAGGGGTACTTGAAGAAATCATAGCTGAGAACTTTCCTGAACTGGGGAAGGAAAAAAGCATTGAAATCCAAGAGGCACAGAGAACTCCCTTCAGACGTAAATTGAATCGATCTTCTGCATGACATATCATAGTGAGACTGGCAAAATACAAGGATAAAGAGAAAATTCTGAAAGCAGCGAGGGATAAACGTGCCCTAACATATAAAGGGAGACCTATAAGACTCGTGACTGATCTCTCTTTTGAAACTTGGCAGGCCAGAAAGGATTGGCAGGAGATCTTCAATGTGTGGAACAGAAAAAAATATGCAGCCGAGAATCCTTTATCCAGCAAGTCTGTCATTTAGAATAGAAGGAGAGATAAAGGTCTTCCTAAACAAACAAAAACTGAAGGAATTTGTCACCACGAAACCAGCCCTACAAGAGATCCTAAGGGGGATCCTGTGAGACAAAGTACCAGAGACATTGCTACAAGCATAAAACATACAGACATCACAATGACTCTAAACCCATATCTTTCTATAATAACGCTGAATGTAAATGGACTAAATGTGCCAACCAAAAGACATAGGGTATCAGAATGGATAAAAAAACAAGGCCCATCTATTTGCTGTCTACAAGAGACTCATTTTAGACCTGAGGACACCTTTAGATGGAGAGTGAGGGGATGGAGAACTATTTATCATGCCACTGGAAGCCAAAAGAAAGCTGGAGTAGCCATACTTATATCAGACAAACTAGACTTTAAATTAAAGGCTGTAACAAGAGAAAAGAAGGGCATTATATAATAATCACAGGGTCTATCCATCAGGAAGAGCTAACAATTATAAATGTCTATGCACCGAATACAGGAGCCCCCAGATATATAAAAAAATTATTCACAAACATAAGCAAACTTATTGATAAGAATGTGGTAATTGCAGGGGACTTTAACACTCCACTTACAGAAATGGATAGATCATCTAGACGCACGGTCAATAAAGAAACAAGGGCCCTGAATGATACATTGGATCAGACGGACTTGACAGATATATTTAGAACTCTGCATCCCAAAGCAATAGAATATACTTTCTTCTCGAGTGCACATGGAATTTTCTCCAAGATAGATCACATACTGGGTCACAGAACAGCCCTTCATAAGTATAAAAGAATTGAAATCATACCATGCATACTTTCAGACCACAATGCTATGAAGCTTGAAATCAACCACAGGAAAAAGTCTGGAAAACCTCCAAAAGCATGGAGGTTAAAGAACACCCTACTAAAGAATGAATAGGTCAACCAGGCAATTAGAGAAGAAATTAAAAAATATATGGAAACAAACGAAAATGAAAATACAACAATCCAAACGCTTTGGGATGCAGTGAAGGCAGTCCTGAGAGGAAAATACATTGCAATCCAGGCCTATCTCAAGAAACAAGAAAAATCCCAAATACAAAATCTAACAGCACACCTAAAGGAACTAGAAGCAGAACAGCAAAGACAGCCTAAATCCAGCAGAAGAAGAGAAATAATAAGTATCAGAGCAGAAATAAACAATATAGAATCCAACAAAACAAAACAAAACAGTAGAACAGATCAATGAAACAAAGAGTAGGTTTTTTGAAAACATAAACAAAATTGATAAACCTCTAGCCAGGCTTCTCAAAAAGAAAAGGGAGATGACCCAAATAGATAAAATCATGAATGAAAATGGAATTATGACAACCAATCCCTCAGAGATACAAGCAATTATCAGAGAATACTATGAAAAATTATATGCCAACAAACTGGACAACCAGGAAGAAATGAACAAATTCCTAAACACCCACACGCTTCCAAAACTCAATCAGGAGGAAATAGAAAGCTTGAACAGACCCATAACCAGCGAAGAAATTGAATCAGTCATCAAAAATCTCCCTACAAATAAGAGTCCAGGATCAGATGGCTTCCCAGGGGAGTTCTACCAGACATTTAAAGCAGAGAAAATACCTATTCTTCTCAAGCTGTTCCAGAAAATAGAAAGGGAAGGAAAACTTCCAGACTCATTCTATGAAGCCAGTATTACTTTGATTCCTAAACCAGACAGAGACCCAGAAAAAAAAAAGAGAACTACAGGCCAATATCCCTGATGAATATGGATGCAAAAATTCTCAATAAGATACTAGCAAATAGAATTCAACAGCATATAAAAAGAATTATTCACCATGATCAAGTGGGATTCATTCCTGGGATGCAGAGCTGGTTCAACATTCGCAAATCAATCAACGTGATAGATCACATTAATAAAAGAAAAGATAAGAACCATATGATCCTGTCAATCGATGCAGAAAAGGCCTTTGACAAAATTCAGCAACCTTTCCTAATAAAAACGCTCGAGAAAGTCGGGATAGAAGGAACATACTTAAAGATCATAAAAGCCATTTATGAAAAGCCCACAGCTAACATCATCCTCAATGGGGAAAAACTGAGAGCTTTTTCCCTGAGATCAGGAACACGACAGGGATGTCCACTCTCACTGCTGTTGTTTAACATAGTGTTGGAAGTTCTAGCTTCAGCAATCAGACAACAAAAGGAAATCAAAGGCATCCAAATTGGCAAACATGAAGTTAAGCTTTCACTTTTTGCAGATGACATGATGGTATACATGGAAAACCCGATAGACTCCACCAAAAGTCTGCTAGAACTGATACATGAATTCAGCAAAGTTGCAGGATACAGAATCAATGTACAGAAATCAGTTGCATTCTTATACACTCATAATGAAGCAACAGAAAGACAAATAAAGAAACTGATCCCATTCACAATTGCACCAAGAAGCATAAAATACCTAGGAATAAATCTAACCGAAGATGTAAAATATCTGTATGCTGAAAACTATAGAAAGCTTATGAAGGAAATTGAAGAAGATACAAAGAAACGGAAAAACATTCCATGCTCATGGATTGGAAGAATATTGTCAAAATGTCAATACTACCCAAAGCTATCTACACATTCAATGCAATCCCAATCAAAATTGCACCAGCATTCTTCTCAAAACTAGAACAAGCAATCCTAAAATTCATATGGAACCACAAAAGGCCCTGAATAGCCAAAGTAATTTTGAAGAAGACCAAAGCAGGAGGCATCACAATCCCAGACTTTAGCCTCTACTACAAAGCTGTCATCATCAAGACAGCATGGTATTGACACAAAAACAGACACATAGACCAATGGAATAGAATAGAAACCCCAGAACTAGACCCACAAACGTATGGCCAAGTCATCTTTGACAAAGCAGGAAAGAACATCCAATGGAAAAAAGACAGTCTCTTTAACAAATGGTGCTGGGAGAACTGGACAGCAACATGCAGAAGGTTGAAACTAGACCACTTTCTCACACCATTCACAAAAATAAACTCAAAATGGATAAAGGACCTGAATGTGAGACAGGAAACCATCAAAACCTTAGAGGAGAAAGCAGGAAAAGACCTCTCTGACCTCAGCCGTAGCAATCTCTTACTTGACATATCCCCAAAGGCAAGGGAATTAAAAGCAAAGATGAATTACTGGGACCTTATGAAGATAAAAAGCTTCTGCACAGCAAAGGAAACAACCAACAAAACTAAAAGGCAACCAACGGAATGGGAAAAGATATTTGCAAATGACATATCGGACAAAGGGCTAGTATCCAAAATCTATAAAGAGCTCACCAAACTCGACACCTGAAAAACAAATAACCCAGTGAAGAAATGGGCAGAAAACATGAATAGACACTTCTCTAAAGAAGACATCTGGATGGCCAACAGGCACATGAAAAGATGCTCAACGTCGCTCCTCATCAGGGAAATACAAATCAAAACCACACTCAGATATCACCTCATGCCAGTCAGAGTGGCCAAAATGAACAAATCAGGAGACTATAGATGCTGGCGAGGATGTGGAGAAACGGGAACCCTCTTGCACTAATGGTGGGAATGCAAATTTGTGCAGCTGCTCTGGAAAACAGTGTGGAGGTTCCTCAAAAAATTAAAAGTATACCTACCCTATGACCCAGCAATAGCACTGCTAGGAATTTACCCAAGGAATACAGGAGTACTGATGCATAGGGGCACTTGTACCTCAATGTTTATAGCAGCACTCTCAACAATAGCCAAATTATGTAAAGAGCCTAAATGTGTGTCAACTGATGAATAGATAAAGAAATTGTGGCTTATATACATAATGGAGTACTACGTGGCAATGAGAAAGAGTGAAATATGGCCCTTTGTAGCAACATGAATGGAACTGGAGAGTGTGATGCTAAGTGAAATAAGCCATACAGAGAAAGACAGATACCATATGTTTTCACTCTTATGTGAATCCTGAGAAACTTAACAGAAATCCATGGGGGAGGGGAAGGAAAAACAAAAAAAAAAAAAAAAGGAGGTTAGAGTGGGAGAGATCCAAAGAATAAGAGACTCTTAAAAACTGAGAACTGAGGGTTGATGGGAGGCAGGAGGGAGGGGAGGGTGGGTGATGTGTATTGAGGAGGTCACCTTTTGGGATGAACACTGGGTGTTGTATGGAAACCAATTTGACAATAAACTTCATATATTGAAAAAATAAAAATAAAAAAAATAAAAGGCCACACCTAAAAAAAAAAAAAAAAGAAAATAGCATAGAGGTTCCTCAAATGTATAGTTTCAGTTTTCAAGATGTAGAAGTTCTAGAGATTTGTTGTACAATAATGTACGTGTAGTTAACATTACTTTGTTGTACACCTAAAAATAGTTATGATGGTAAATTTTATGTTATATGTTTTTACCACAATAAAGGAATGCATAGTTGTATACTGACCATTTCCTTTGTTTTTTGTTTTCTTCTTAAATGTTTTTATTTATTTTTGAGACGAGAGAGACAGAGCATGATCAGGGGAGGGGCAGAGAGAAAGGGAGACACAGAATCCAAAGCAGGCTCCAGGCTCTGAGCTGTCAGCATAGAGCCTGGCGCAGGGCTCAAACTCATGGACTGTGAGATCATGACCTGAGCTGAAGTTGGACGCTTAACTGACTGAGCCACCCAGGCACCCCCTGACCATTTCCTTTGTGACCAATTCATTACTAATGTATTGGTCCTCTTCATGTGTTTAAATTCTTGATTTTGTTTTAAATAGCAACCATGGAGAGAAGTTTTAGGCATCTTACCTTTAATACGTTCATGTCATTAATACGAACGATGGCGCCATAGTCAAGGATTATAGAATCCTTGATTATTCAGGAATCCTAAACTTATTTTGGTAAGAAAGTCACAGTTTATATTGTACCAAAGCCACTTCTACTACTCTCTCTGTTTGAAAAGACATAAACCTTTAATTTCTGTATAAAATTTCCAATTACCTAGGAAGTATCAAAGAGATAATGTATATTTTTGAGAAAAAGTTTGGTTGGTTTTAGGTAGAGGGTAGTAAAAGTGAACTCTTTGACAGGAAATGGTGTATTTAAACAAAACAGGCAACTACATAACACATCACCACATATGTTTAAAATGTCAAAATAAATTAACAAATGTATCTGATAACTAGACTGAGCTAGATGAATAAACCCATTTTAAAAAACAACAATACTTGCGCTATTGAGGCAATGATAAGGGATTATTAATTAAAGAATGGTTAGAAGGGGCACCTGGCTGGTTCAGTACAGCATGTGACTCTTGATCTCAGGGTTGTGACTTCAAGCCCCATGTTGTGTGTAGAGATTACTTAAAAATAAAATCTTAAAAAAAAAAAGGAATGGTGGGGAGAGACTTTATCTTGGACTTTGCTAACAACAACTAAGCTTTAACCCTATCAATTGTGAAATTAAAATAAATCTACCTTTCTTCGATAACTAGTGCACTTTTTAGCTTGGACGGAGAGACTGATGCAAGTTGGTTAAAAATGTCTGAAGTGTATTATTGAAAAATTTTAGTGGGAAGCACCTAGAACCCAATAAAGGAATAAGAGTGCTAAACAATACAAGGATCCAGCTGGCAGAATAAATACATATTGGGATAAATTGACACAATTGTGTAGCTTTTCCAAAGCTCAATTATTGCAGAGAAAGAGAACAAAACTTAAAGGTTTACTTATGTTGACCAGGTATGTGTTTGGAAACGAAATGAGCATGTTAGCAAGATGACAATGGAACTGAAATGAGCATGGGTCTATATTGAAATGGACATCAACAGGAACCAGAAAGAGGCAAAGTAGTAGACTAAAAGGGAAGAGAAAATGAAACTGTGAAATAAAGATAAAATAAATGACAAAAAAGGAAGGCCAAGATAAGGTGGTTTTGACCAGTTATAGGAGGTGGATGTCCTTTGTAATCACTGCTGCAAGATAACACTATACTAATAGGTGGCCCAATAAGGTGGAAATAAGTACCATGAAAAAAATTTTAGGAGTGTGAATTCAAAAGTTAGAAAAGCCTTCAATGTGAATGATGATGTTCCCTGGATTGAAAATAGGTAACAGAGGGAGGGAAAAATCTGGATTCAAGTAATAAAATCACTAGGATATGTTGAGAAGTGTGCTGGATATATTAGCAGTAAGGGAGAAATGAACTTCCTTGGAAAGTATTGTAAGTGAAAGAAGTAATCAGGGGAGCCTGGGTGGCTCATTCGGTTGAGTGCGTGATTTCAGCTCAGGTCATGATCTCACCGTTCCTGAGTTCTAGCCCCACATCAGGCTCTGTGCTGACAGCTCAGAGCCTGGAGCTATTTCATATTCTGTGTCTCTCTCTCTGTCTCTGCCCCTCCCCGACTTGTGCTCTGTCTCTGTCTCAAAAATAAATAAACATTAAAAAAAAACTTTAATAAAAAAAAAGAAAGAAAGAAGTAATCAGGAAAAGAGCTTAGGAAGCTAAAAGTAGACTAACAGAAAAGAAGAAGGTGGAAGAGATTATAAATGCTGATAGAGATACTTGGAAAGAAGCAAAAAATTAAAATTATTATTTTAATTGACTAATTATGATAGAATAGTAAAATTCCCCTTTTTAAGAGATTTCCAGGGAAGATGGCAGAGTAGGATGACCCTATGTTCACCTCATCCCATGGATATAACTAGATAACACCCACATCAGTGTAAATAACCTAGAAAATGACTCAAAGCCTGGCAGAACGGACTCAGAAAGTTGAATATAGAGAAGAGGTCTCATTGCTTGAGGGATGCATGGGCATGAAGAAGAGGGAGACACCATACCCTCATGCCAAGAATTCTGGGCATGGGGAGCCTGCAAGGGAAGACAAGTCCCCATGGCATTTGGCTTTGAAAACCAGAGGACTAACTTTGTGAGTTCTTATAATCAATGGAGCTTAACACCTGGAATTTTATTTTTTTTAATGTTTTTTAAATGTTTTTATTTTTGAGGGAGAGAGAGAGAGACAGAGCATGAGTGGGGGAGGAGCAGAAAGAGAGGGAGACACAGAATTTGAAGCAGGCTCCAGGCTCTGAGCTGTCAGCACAGAGCCCAATGCAGGGCTCGAGCCCACAAACTGAGATCATGACCTGAGCTGAAGGTGGAGGCTCAACCGACTGAGCCACCCAGGCGCCCCAACACCTAGAACTTTAAAGATTGGTGGGCTTGGCTCTGGGAGAGTCAGAGGGCAATAGGAAGCTGAGACCTTGCCCTTAAAGAAACAGCACAACAAACAGCCTTGCTGAGATACAGCATAAAAGAAGCAGTTTGAAAAGTGCCTGGGGTATACCAAATGATTTATTTATTAATCTCACAGCCTGTACTGGAGGGGTGGGGATCTTTGGGAAACTTCTCTAGGAGCAAAGGGGCTGGTGGGGGAGCCAATTTCCTCCCCCACCTCTCAGCCTAAACACATGGACACCTGTGGGAACCGCAGAGAACCACCACTCTCCACCTAACTCACTAACAGCACACTCTGCCCCCATATTCTCCTGTGGACATGCCCCTCCAGCCCTGCAGTACGAGTTTTCTAAAGCAGTTCCGGTTTCCCTTCCACAACAGATCTGCCCACCTTCAATATGCCCTTGGCTGGAGCCCATCCAAAGGGGTGCCACAAAACTGGGAGTGTGCAAGCAGCCCTGATAGAGACAGTACTACTCCAAAGTGACCTCTGCCCCTGGTAGAGGGGGAGATAACAACACACACCAGTTCCACTGTGGACTCAGCAGTGAGCTTGGGGCAGACATCTGGTCTGACTGCAGGCCCTACCCGCCAACGAAAGCTTCTCAGGGGCTAATGTAGGCAAAGCCCCTTGCAGTTCAGTGATACTGCATTTTTAGCAAACACCTTGTCTCAAGTCAAGCCCACAGTGGCCTGAGACTGGCCCACCAACAACCCAGGGACAAAACCTTGCCCACAACAAGCAAAGAATACCATCACAGACGACTGGACTGAAAGAAAAAGCAACTCTGCCACAACAGTAGGGTGCATGCAACACATACAGGAAATACCTCAAAAGTGCCAATTTCTGGTGAACAAGAGATATTGTGCTGCAGGGTACTAAAGGACCTTTTCTTAATAAGGCCACTACTTTCATGAGCAGGAGATGTAGCTGTCTTTGTAACACACAGAAACAGACACAGAGTTAAACAAAAGGGAGACAAAAGAATATGCCCCAGATGAAAGAACAAGACAAAATCACAGCAAAAGAAACAAATGAAATGGAGATAAATAATATGGCTGATAGAGAATTTAAGTAAGGGTCAGGAAGATAGTGGACATGAGAAAAAGGTGAAGGATCTCAATGAGAACCTCAACAAAGAAATAGAAAATGTAAAAATTAATCATAGATGAAGAACTCAATAACTGAAATAAAAAATACACTCGATGGAATAAACAATAGACTAGAGGAAGTAGAGAAGCAGATTAGGGACATATTGGTCGGAGTAATGGAAAGCAATCAAGCTGAACAAGAGAGAGAAAAAAATGAAAATAGATTAAGAGAACTCAGTGACAGCATCAAGCATAATAATATTTGCATTCTAGGGTTCCCAGAAGACAGAGGAAGGGGGCAGAAAATTTATTTGAAGAACTAATAACTGAAAACTTCTTGAATCCGGGGAAGGAAACAGAAATCCAGATCCAGGATGCACAGAGAGCCCTCAAAAAAATCAATTCAAGCAGGTCCACACCAAGATGCATAGTAATTAAAATGTTAAAAAGTAGTGATAAAGAATTTTAAAAGCAGCAAGAGAAAAGAACACAGTTACATACAAGGGAAACCTTATAAGGCTATCAGCTGATTTTTCAGCAGAAACTTTGGAGGACAGAGGGAGTGTCATGACATATTCAAATTGCTGAAGGGAAAACAAAACAAAACAAAACAAAACCTGTAACCAAGAATACTCTATCCAGTAAGGTTGTCATTCAAAATAGGAGAGATAGTTTCCCAGACAAACAAACATTAAATGAATTCATCACCACTAAACCAGCCTTAAAGAAATGCTAAAGGGGACTGACTTGATGAGTAGAAAGGAAAGACCATAAGTAGAAGGAAGAAAAGTAGGAAGCACAAAAGCAGTAAAATTAGGTATATCTATATAAATCATTCAAGAGATACACAAAATAAAAGGATGTAAAGTATAACACCATACACCTGAAATGTGGAAAGGAGAGGAGTAAAAAATGCAACAAATTTAAGTGACCATCCACTTAATGTAATCTGCTATAGGCATAACATGTTGTATATATAAACATTATGGTAACCACAAATCAAAAACCACTAATAGAGATGCAAAAAAAAAAAATTAAAGAGAAAAGAATCCAAGACTATTACTAAAGAAACAGAGAAGAAAGCGAGAGGAAATAGAAAAGAACTACAAAAACAACCATAAAACAAGTAATAAACTGGCAATAGGTATGTGACTTTCAATAATTACTTTGAATTTAAATAGATTAGATGGTCCAATCAAAAGACATAGGCTAACAGAATGGATAAAAAAAGCAAGACCCATCATATGCTGCTTACATGTGACTCATTTAAGACCTAAACACATGCAGATTGAAAGTGAAGGGACAGAAAAAGCATTTACCATGCAAATGGAAGCAAAAAGAAAGCTGGGGTAGCAATGCTTGTATCAGACAAAACAGACTTTAAAACAAAGACTGTAACAAAAGACAAAGGACACTATATAATCATAAAGGGAATAATCCAACAAGAAGATATAACAATTGTGAATATTTATGCACCCAACATGAAAGCACTCGAATACATAAAACAGCCATTAACAAACATAAAGAAAGGACTTGATAATAATACAATAATAGTAGGGGACTTTAACACCCCGCTTACATCAATGGATAGATCTCCCAAACAGAAAATCAATAAGGAAATAGTGGCTCTGAATGACACATTGGATCAGATAGCTTTAACAGATATATTCAGAACATTCTATCCTAAAACAGCAGAATACACATTCTTTCATGTGCACATGGAATATTCTCCAGAATAGATCATGTCAGGCCACAAAACAAATCTCAAAAAATTCAAAAAATCAAATTCATACCATGCATCTTTTCCAACTACAACACTATGAAACTATAAGGGAACTAGAAGGAACAAATCTGGAAAAAAACACAAATACCTGGAGTTTAAATAACATGCTACTAAACAATGAATGGGTAAACCTACAAATCAAAGAAGAAATTAAAAACTACATGAAGACAAATGAAAATGAAAAAATAATGTTCTAAAATCTTTGGAATGCAGTGAAAGTTGTTCTAAGAGGGATGTTTATAGCAATACAGGCCTAGCTCAAGAAGCAAGAAAAATCTCAAATACAACCTAACTTTACATCTAATGGAACCAGAAAAAGAAGAACCAACAAAACTATCCAGTGGAAGGAAGGAAGTAATAAACATTAGAGCAGAAATAAATGAAATAGAATAAAAAATAAAATAAAATAAAAACAATAAAAAATAGAACAGATCAAGGAAACCAGGAGCTGGTTTTTTGAAAAGATGAACAAAATTAATAAACCTTACCCAGACTCACCAAAGAGAGAGAAAGAGAGAGAGACAGAGAGACACAGAGAGACAGAGGACTCAAATAACAAATATAGAAAAGAAACGGGAGAAATAAAAACCAACACCAGAGAAATACAAAGGATTCTAAGAGAATATTATGAAAAAGTATATGCCACGAAACTGGGCAACCTAGATAAAAATGGATACATTCCTAGAAACATATAACCTCTACATCTGAATCAAGAAGAACGAGAAGATTTGAACAGACCAATTACCAGTAATGAAATTGAAACAGTAATAAAAACTCCCAACAAAATTCTAGACCAGATAGCTTTACAGGTAAATTCTACTAACCACTTAAAGGGGAGTTAATACCTATTCTTCTGCAAGTATTCCAAAAAAAAGAAGAGGAAGGAAATCTTCCAGATCATTTTATGAGGCCAGAAATATCCTGATACCAAAACCAGATAAAGACATCACCAAAAAAGAGAAGTATAGGACAATATCTCTGATGAGCATAGATAAGAAAATCCTCAAGAAAACATTAGCAAACTGAATCTAAAACTACATTAAAAAAATCATTCACCAGGGGCATCTGGGTGACTCAGTCAGTTAAGTGTTGGACTCTTGATTTTGGCTCAGGTCATGATCTCACAATCTGTGAGATTGAGCCTCACACTGGGCTGGGCTCCATGTTGACAGTGTGGAGTTTGCTTGGAATTCTCTTTCTCTCTCTCTCTCTCTCTCTCTCTCTCTCTTCCTCTGTCCCTCCCTCCCTTTCTCAAAATAAGTAAATAAACTTAAAAAAATCATTCAGCACAATCAAGTGGGATTTATTCCTGGGATACAAGGGTAGTTCAATATTCACAAATCAATCAGTGTGATACATCACATCAATAAAGAAAGGATAAAAACTCCATGATCATTTCAACAGACACAGAAAATGCATTGGACAAAGTGCAACATCCATTCATCACAAAAGACTTCAAGAAAGTAGTTTTAGAGGGAACATACCTCAACATAAAAAAGGCCTTATATGAAAATGCACAGCCAACAACATCCTCAATGGGGAAAAACTGAGAGCTTATCCCCTAAGGTAAGGAACAAGACAGAGAGGTCCACTCTCACCACTTTTATTAAACATAGTACTGGAAATCCTAGCCACAACAGTCAGACAACAAAAAGGAAGAAGTCAAATTTTCACTATTTGCAGATGACATACTATATATAGAAAACCCTAAAAACTCCACCAAAAAAAATACTAGAACTGATAAATGAATTCAGTTAGGTTGCAGGAAACAAGGTCAATATACAGAAATCTGTTGCATTTCTATACACTAATAATGAAACAGTAGAAAGAGAAATTAAGAAAACAATTCCATTTACACCAATATAATAAGACCTAGGAATTAACCGAACCACAGAAATTATATATTTTTAAGATTTGATTTGGTCTCATATTTGTTATGCTTACTTCATGACACTGCATTGGAAAGTTTTCTCAATAAAGAGAGGAAATCAGTAAAAGTGAACATATATCTAAGAATTAAAAAAGAAAAAGAAATTCCTCAGAGGTCAGTTGACTTTTCAAAATTAAAAAAAAAATTGCCATCTGGCTTTTTCTCAAGTTATAATTTTAGTTCAATGGAGGACAACACTTTGTAGCTATGATAGAGATTAGTACTTATGACAAGAATGGCTGGGGAAGCCAGTTAAAAACACAAAACAGATCTGTTGGAAGGCATCGAAGGACTATCAAGGCAGCCAGGCATTGAGGGGCAGACTCCAGAGAGAAGGAACTATGGCAACATTCTTCTAGCTTCTTTACCTTCTGGAGCATTTGTTGATTTTCAGAGCGGGAGAAGAGGCTGAGAACCCTAGAAGAAAAAGAAAATCCAGTAGCGCTTTTGACAATATCATGTGTACTGGAAAACAGAATTCCAAGCTCCTGATTGTCAAACTGGACAATACTTGAGGAATAATATCCTGAAAACATAGATGGTGCAGAGATGTGAAACTAAAATTTGGGGTTTTACCCGTCTAGGCATGTACTGTTTACTTACACTAAGCAGAGCAATGAGACAAGACACTCAAAGTTTCTGGAAGGGAGAATGGAGGTTTTGGCAAGCTCACCATCCCAAAGAAGCCAAAATTTAGAGGTTAGGATATATCAGTTTTGTAGAGACAAAATAAACACTGCAGAGTCTCAGATAGGACTTCTAGAAAGGAATATTCTCAGAGTAAAGGCTAACCACAGATAGACTGAGAACTAGAAAACTTCAATCCAGCCTGGAGACAGTCAAGTCCTGTATTTGATCAAGACAGTTAGAAACCATTCTAGCTTCATATCAGAGGTTAAGATAAACAATTTCTGGGTAAGAAAATGGCACACAGAACTTCTATAATTTTTATACATGACATTCAACAATCAATAAAAATATCACCAAACATAAAAAATAAGGCCAATAGCAAGATCAGATCATAGAAAAGACCCACAGGTGACCAAGGTTTTGGAGTTATGAAACACAGACTTTTTAGTTAATATGTTTAAGAGAATGGATATTCAAGATACAGATATAGATAGACACAGAGTCACAGAGAATAGTTGTGTATAATAAATAATCAAATGGAAATTCTAAAATTAAACAATACATTAACTGCACTTAATCATTAGACAAAATCAGCCACATAGTGAAAAAAGAAAAATATTAGTGAACTTGATGATGGGGTTGTGTAAAAAATGTCCAGTAAGAAGCGAAGAGAGCAAATAAGGATTAGGCATGAAGATAAGAATACTACAGGTAAAAGTGTGTGAAATTGGGAGTCCAGACAGACAGGAGAGAATGGGGCACAAGCTAGATTTAATGAGAAATTACTACATGTTTCTAAAACCATAGAAACACTTAGCTATGAGAACAGTAAATGCTGAAAACCAAAAGTGGAATGGATACCTTAACATAAAAATTTGTAACAAACAGACAAAAAAAAACCAAACAATAACAACAAAAGACAGGAAAATATTAAAAGTGATTAGAGAAAACAGATAGAATGCATTCAGTGAAAAACATTATAGTGATTTCCCAAGAGTCAAGAGAAAATGGAAAGATATCTGTACAATGCTGAAAAAAATTCCCCAAACAATAACTGTCTAGAATTCCATAGAAGAGAAAACATTCCTCAAAGTTAAGGCTATAAAAACTCATTTCCAAGAAAAAAAGAAAACTTGAGAGAATTTGTTGCTAGGAGAACTTCACTAAAGGAAAAAAAAGAATTTATGGGAATTTCTAGGGCAAAGGAACAATAGTTGTTAAAGGAAACAAGGAAACACAAGGAAAAATAAAGAGCAAAACATAGTCAGATCTAAGTGAGTTTTGGCTCTATCAAGCAGTTGTAGGGAAAGTCTTGTTTGGCTCAAAAATATATGTAAAATTAAACACACAATAAGAAGAAGCCAGGAAGTGTGTAGAGGTGAAGTGTTCTAAGATCTTATGTTATCTTAGAAGAGAATAAATTTGTTAATTTATACAACATTACAGTCAGTCAAGTTATCTTAAAGAACCATTAAAATAGCAACAACAGGGGTGATTTGGTGGCTCAGTCGGTTAAGTGCCTGACTTTGGCTGAGGTCATGATCTCATGGCTTATGGGCCCGAACTCTGTGTTGGGGTCTGTACTGACAGCTCAGAGCCTGGAGTCTGCTTTGGATTCTCTGTCTTTCTCTCACTCTGCCCCTCACCCCATTCACACCCAGTCTCTCTGTTTCTCTCAAAAATAAATAAACATTAAAAAAAAAAGCATAAATAACAAACTAATTGATATAGCCACCTTCAAAAATAGTTTGGTACTTTAAAAATGTTAGATACATCTACCACATGGTCCATCTATTCCATTCCTAGGTATTTACTTAAGATAAAAATTATTATGTTTTGGGGTGCCTGGGTGGCTCAGTTGGTTAAGCATCCAACTTTGGCTCAGGTCATGATCTTGAGGTTTGTGAGTTTGAGCCCCACATCTGAATCTCTGCTGTCAGCACTGAGCCACATCAGATCCTCTGTTTTCCTCTCTCTGCCCCTCCCCCACTCATGCAAAAACAAACATTAAAAAATTATTGTTCTATGTTATAAATGTATATTAATATTTATTATATAATAAAAGTAATATATATTAAAGTATATATCTTTATAAAATCTTGCATATAATGTTCATAATAGCTTTAGTTGTAATAATCACAAACTAGAAACAACCCAGATGTCCACTAATAGGTGAATGAACAATTATATATTCATATAATGAATACTAAAAAAAAGGAATGGACTCTTAATAAATGCTATAATGTAATGAATCTTAATTATGTTGAATAAAAGAAGGAAGACATAAGAATATCTATTATCAGGTGGCTTTCATATAAAATTGAAAAAGTGCATATTAATTCTCTATGAAGGAACTAGGATGGGGATTGTGAATGGGGGAGGAGAGAGAGGGAAGGGCAGAAGGGAAAGATTCCAAATAGGTCCTAGGAACCTTTTGGAGATGATGGATATGTTCATTATCTTGATTGTGTTGATGAGTTGCTGGCATACATATGGCAAAACTTATGATGTAAACAAATATGTGGCCTTCATTATATGCCAATTATCTCAAACTTATTTAAATCAGGAGATGTCTTTATTATAAAATGTTCATACAAAAAATCTAAAGCAAATGTCATGCTTATTTTTCCCTATTTTTAAAGTTTATTTATTTTAAGAGACAGTGAGAGAGTCAGGGAGGAGCAGAAAGAGAAGGAGAGAGAATCCCAAGCAGGCTCCATTTTGTTAGCATGGAGCCTGACTGGGGACTCGATCTCATGAACTGTGAAATCATGACCTGAGCTGAAATCAAGAGTCTTATGTTCAACTGAGCCATCCAGGCACCTCTTTTGCTTTGAAATAAAGAAAACAATGCCTGATACCCCTCTTACTAAACATTTTAGGAAAGTGTTATTCTTCAGAAAATTTAAAAAATATATAATATTTAATCTCACTAAAAATATTATTACCTACATGAGAAAATCTTTACACACACACACACACACACACACACACACAAATTATCAAGAGAAATTATGGCAGGCCTAAGTAATGGTGTGATATATGACGAATATGAAGATTCAATCTTTTATTGATGTCAATTCTCTCCACATCAGTCTAGAGAGTCAATGCATTACAATTAAAAATATCATGGACAGTTTTTCAAAATTTATAATCTGCTGTAAAAATTTCATACTAAATAAATCACCAGAAATGACCAGGCAATCTTGAAGAATAATAACAAAGTTGGAAGACTTAGACCACCGTATGTTAAGACATACAGCTATAAAGTTAATAACGCAAGAATAGAAAATAGACCAATGGATAGAATAGAGGATCTACATATTGCTTGATTTGTTTATTTATCATTTTTTAATTAAAAGTTTTTTTAATGTTAATTTAGTTTTGAGAGAGAGAGACAGAGACAGAGCATGAGCAGGGGAGGGGCGGAGAGGGAGGGAGACACAGAATCTGAAGCAAGCTCCAGGCTCCGCGGGGTCAGCATAGAGCCTGATGCGAGGCTCAAACTCACAAACCATGATATTATGACCCGAGCCAAAGTAGGACATTTAGCTGACTGAGTCACCCAGGCGCCCATTGCTTGATTTAAATAAAGGTTCTCTCTTGTCAATTGGGAAATTGTTTCAATCACCTGGATGCCCGTTAAAAAAAAAAGACCTTTTTCCACACCATTAACAAAGTAATTCCAGATAGATCGTTGAACTAAAATGTGAAATTTAAGATAATAATAATTCCAGAACAAAGTATATAAGAATACATAAATGACTTTGGAGAAGGAAATGTTTCTTGAACTGGGAAAGAGTTTTAACAATAAAGTTAGAAATTGCTAAATTACATCACATAAAATGATGGACTTCTGTTCACCAAAAAAACATCAAGAGAAAGAAAAGGTAAGAAACAGAATGAAAAATGTTTACAATTCATATATCTGACAAAGGTATTATAAGTTGAATAAAGAACTCCTACCAAAAACAAAATAAATAAACAAATGAATAAAAAGAAAGAAAGAAAAAGAAAGAAAGAAAGAAAGAAAGAAAGAAAAGGAAAGGAAAGAAAGGAAACCCTCTGGACAAAAACTTGAATAGATCTTCATACAAGAGGATAAATAAATGACAATAAATGTATTGTTTCTCTAGTATCAGACATTGGGAAATTGTAACTTAGAAATACAACGAGAGGGTGCTTGGGTGGCTCAGTCATTCTGAGTGCCTGACTCTTGATTTCAGCTCAAGTCATGATCCCAGGGTCATAGGATCAAGTCCCGTGTCAGGCTCTGTGCTGAGCATGGAATCTGCTTAAGATTCTCTATCTTTCTCTGCCCCTCTCCCCCACTCACATTCTCTTTCTCCCTCTCTCTCTCTTTAAAATACAAAAGAAAAAAAGTTTTTAAATACAATGAGGTACTACTACACACACATAATGTAATAAATGTTCAAACCTCAATGTTCCTCCTCAATATGGAAAGCATTGAAAACTTTGACATCTTAATTCTTCTCCACTCTTCGCTGTAACTTTTTAATATGACTTTTAATTGTGATTCTGTCTCAAAAAAGTATAAAACGTTATAGTTTTGTCATCTGAGAAAAGAATCAGAAATTGATAATGAAAATTATAATTCAAGACTTTATGAATCATATCGTATGGTTGTAAACAGAAATATGGCAGGGTATAAATAAGCATGTATTCCAGATTTTATCCATTGTCTCCATTTGTCTAGGTAGCCTGTTAATAATCATGTCTCCTGCAGCTAGGGAGAACTGTAGATTGGACTTCCAGCTGTCAAAGCTTTAATAGTGCTTTTTATTTTCAGAGCAGCTACAAAAATATTTGCTCCATTTCATTTGCAATGTTCATTTTGCTGAAAAAAAAACTTCAGGAAAAAAACCTGGAGTAATTAAAATGTTTGGGTAAAATGTTTATATACATATTTTTTCATTCTCACAAATGACTTCACATTTGATTGGACTTCGATGCATTCTATTGCAGGTTTTTAGGTCCCCTTCAGCAAAAGGTGTTCATATTACAATGTTATTGCTTTCACCAGTAACAGTTTGGTTTTGAGACATACAAGTTACTTTTCCATTAAATTACAGACTCAGACTAAATGTGCTACATTTTCACCATGGAATGAACACTGTGGATTCATAATTAGTAGAGCTAGACCTAAGTTAGTTTTCACAAGCTTTTTGCATATCTATTTTGTCCCCTCGAGACTGCAAACTTCAGAGGTGGGGCATGGGACTGTGCATATCTGAAATTATTTCTCAAGAGAATTGAAGACAACACTCCTCTTTCAGGCATGTATTCTTTTGATCAATGGTCCTCAATATTGGCTACACAAAGTATCTCCAGGGATACTTTTAAAACTCCCTATGACTAGGTATTATAGCAGACCAATTGCGTTAAAAAATACTGAGTGTGGAGCCCAGGCATCAGTATTTTGTTTTAAAAATACTCCAACAAGGTTCCAATGCGCAGGTAAAGCTGTTAACCAAAACTGTTAGATGCTTTTGTGAGTAGTTATTTCACCTGGCATAGGGAATGACGGCCTGCCTGCATTTTAACAGAGGATAAAATCGAGTTTCAGAAGAGAAATACTTTGTGTAAATTCCTGTTGTGAATCTCGGCTTTATTAGAATAGTGAGGGCACCAAATGAGAGGGTTCAGTCTTCCTGGTTATAAAGACAATCTACCTACCTCAGAGAGGGCCAGTTCTATTTATAAAAAGCTACAGGTCTTTTTCATGACTAAGAATTGCCAGGCAAAAGGTAACAGTGGACCAGTTGGCCATTAATAAGTAGAAAGAGTTGCCTAAAATAGAAGCCATAGGAGCTGTACATGCCTCAAAGGATGGTTCCAGAGGTTACTTGGGTCTTGACATGGGATATCTCACCTTCAATGACTGAATGAACTGAAGTGATATATTCTACAGAATGCTGAGAGATAATAGGACTTTGTGAGGCCTCAGGAAACTGTAAAAATTGCGAGACTTGAAGATCCTTGTTTTCACTTTATGGGTAACATAAAGTTGATGTTTAATGGGAAATATTTCTCTTTCTTAACATAACGTTTGAGAATCTGTCAGGCAGAAGTTTTGGAAGTTTCAACAAATGTTGAAGGACTGGCTGTAGCTACAAGTGAATATGACATAACCCTTCTATAAAGTAATCTCAAGGGCAAATTTTATTTTGGGAATTCCTGACACAGGATTTGGAAAATTGAAATTTATTTGTCCCAAAAAGTCTGTAAAAATGTTCAGTACAGGGCTTTTTCTGGAAAATACGGTGGGTTTTTTTTTTTTTTTTTTTTTGCCTTTACCTTTGCAGTTGAGTAATTTGAATCCTTTCTCTTGAAATGGAAGATCCAGTCAGGCCATGCGCCATCAATCCCGAACAACTTAGGACAACTCAAGCAATGTCATCACTTACAATTCACCACAAGCAATTCATCTTTCAGTCACATTCTTACATGATCATCATCTGAATGTTCCCATTTTTGAAATTCTTTTAAAATTTCTATTGTATGACCATACCCTTTTAAAACACTCCCCCTACCCCCTGCCCATGATACCCTCTTCCATCTGTGTGGAACTTCGTGAGCAGGTACTTCTTACCCTCTAACAGCCCACTCTTGTCTTCACCCCCCTTGCAGTTCAGTTTGGATTCTAAGGCTCATTTAAAAAAATTTACTCCCCTGCCACTATTCTAATGGTCTTTAACCCAACGAAACTCCAAGCCTTAATGAACTCTAGTAACTACATTCTCAGTACTTGTACTTGAGCAGCTGATGACATCTAGAGGAAATGGATGGCAGGTTTCAATGTAAACCGTGCTACTAACCTCAATCTGACATATGGTACTGCCAGTCACAACTGACATATCTTTCTAGTTACCTCCATGGTTTGGATTGGAAAATCTTTAGAAATGGTTACTGGTGGTTCTCTCATTTAGAAGACCCTCAACTTCCCTTGTAGTCTCATCCAATGATCCTGCTCCTTGTGACACAGAAAAAGTAAAATACATGCTATTATTTTGTTAACTATCATATTGACAAAACCAGCTGTGGCTACACCTACTTTTGAAAAATTTCCTCCATGTTACAATAGAAGAAGTTCTCTTGTTTATCCACATCTAATTCTTTTATGTGTGCCTTGGGTTCTGTCACTTACCTTTTCAAGGTCATTGAATTATCATTTATTCCCCCTCTTATAAATCTCTAATTTCTCTTATATCATCGTTTAGAGCATATAAACAATTTACTAGGAAGGAATTTGGCATTCTCAAGGAACTGTGATGTGATGAGCCGGTCAGAGAATGGCACGGAATGAGTTTAAGACATGGGAAGGGGGAGACATATGTAAGGACACATAGGCCATGTAAAGTTTAGATTTCATTCTCAAAACAGGAGAATACACTGGAAGTTTCTAAGAAAGGAAATGATATGATCTGGTATAGATTTTAAGAAGAGCACTCTGTATTTTGAGAAGAAGGTGAAGGAAGATAAGAGCAGAAGGAGTCGAGAAGTTAGGAGGGTGCTACACTAGTTGAAACAAGAAATACTAGTGCTCCCTTAGGAGTGGTAGCTGAGAGACAAGTGTCATTGACATATTTTAAATATATGTTCATGGAGGAACTAAATGCCATTGCAGATGGTTTAGATACATATTGGGAAGGAAAGGAAACATCTGGAAATCAGACGAGAAGTATGAACTGAGAACACAAATTTGAAAGCTGCCATAAGGTATAGTATAGTGTTTCTGAACCCTGACCACCATTAGAAAGAATAGAGAAACATATAAACAAGAAAAACAAAGAACAAAATTAAAAAGCAATGTCTTCTCTCTCAACATGCACACACAGATTCCTAGAACACTTTCCAAAGCTTTTGATTGAATTGTCATGAGATGGGAAGGCTTAGCCATGGGTATTTTTTGTTTTTGTTGTTTGCTTATTTATTTTGAGAGAGAGCACAAGCAGGGGACAGTCTGAGAGAGAGGGAGTGGGAGAATCCCAAGCAGACTCTGCACCATCAGGGCAGAGCCCGGCACAAGGCTCCATCCCACAAACCACGAGATCATGACCTGGACTGAATTCAAGACTTAGATGCCAAGCCGACTGAGCCACCCAAAAGCCCCAGTCATGGGTATATTTTAAAGCCCCAGATAATTGTAATGTGCAGTCAGTATTCAGAGCTACTGCTGAGCATTGTAAAGAAAGCCATGGCAATGAAAGGCATCACCAAGAAAGCACTTAGTGTTAAAGAGGAAAGAGGACCAAGTCAAGGGCTAGAAGAGTATCAACACTTAGACACTTGTTACAGGAACAGAAAACAAGAATAAACAAAAACCCAAAGTGGAATACTCTGAAATTAAGGTGTCATGGAAGCTAAGAAAAGGAGGGGGGTAATGTTTCAAAAAAAAGAATTAGCAAGCAACTGAATGCTGCTGAGAGAATGTGGGGACAGAGTCTATACATAACAACTAGCAAGATGGACTGGAGTGGCTTTGACAAGAACATTTCTGCATAGCAGTTATAGGCCAGATTGGCATAGATCTAGGTGAGAACCTGGGATTGACAAAGCAGAGAACTCTCAAGATGTTTTGCAAGAAAGAAGACAGGGAGAGGATGTGAAAGCAAAGGAACGTTTTCTATATGTTTTTGCTAAAAAGCGGAAAGCATTAGGGCATGTTCCTAGGCTGATGGGGATGATCCAGTGTCAAAGACATTGATGATGTAGAAGAGGTGAGAGTAGATAAAGAGGTCAAGCTGAGAGTCTGGCCTTTCACAGAAACTGGGAGAGAAAGAGGATGGTGGAGTGTGCAAGTAGGTTTTGCCACAATGGTGAGAGGATGAGGGAGTTCAAACCAGGTAGTTCTATCTCATTGAACAGGAGGTAAACGTCTCAGTTGATTGTGACAGTTGTAGAAGGGTTGTGAGAGATTTTAGGAAAGAAGGCATGAAATAGAGATTTATGGGATATCTATATCTATAATGGGATTGCCATGTGGTATCATGCTCTTGAAGCTTATTATCATACATTTAAAGTAAAAATAGCTTGTGTGCGCGCGTGTGTTTTCCAACAACGTTCAGTGTTTCTGGAGAAAACATTGGTATATTCTGGATTTTTTCTTCTTTTTAAGGCAAGTATGATGGGTTAGAGAAGAGCAAGGAAGTAGAAGTCATTTCTCACAGAGGACTGACAATAAGGATTCATAGAATTACAACTGGTAAAGGTACAGACATAATTGAGACAGTAGTAGGGTTTATAAATATGATCTATCAGTAATTAGTCATCGTGACCTTGGAATATTTGAATAATGTGAAGTAGAAGAACAAGAAGGAATGCTTGGAACGTGCGTGTTTATGTTTCACATTTAGGTACACATTACTATGTTGACAAAAGTCTTCATTTGTCTGGTGTAAAGGTCCAGGAGTGTAATTTCTGGGTCATGTGGTGGCTGCGTAGTTAAGAAACTGCCAAAATTTTTTAGAATGGCTATATCATTTTACATTCCCACTAGCATTATATGAGTGATATGGCTTCTCCACATCCTTACCAGCATTTGGTGTTGCCAATTTTTAAATTTTATCTATGATAGGTATATAGTGATACTGTAGCTTTAACTGGCATTTCCCCAGGGGCTAATGGTGTTGGGTATCTTTTCATGTGCTGATTTGCCACTTATATATTTCTTCAGTGAAATATCTTTTCATGTCTTTTGCTCCTGTTCTAATTGTACTGTTTTTATTTTTATTTCCTGTTGAGGTTGACAGTTCTTTATATGTCCTAGATACTAGTCCTTTGTCAGATACGTGGTTTCCAAATATTTTCTACCACGTTGTAGCTTTTCATCCTTTTAACAATATCTTCAGCAAAGCACACGTTTTTAATTTTTATGACATTTAATTCATCGATTTTATGAATTTTATGACTTTGAATTCTGGTGTCAGTAATAAGAACTCCTAGTCCAACATCCAAAGATATTTTTCCCATATATTTTTTCAAAAGTTTTATACTTTTACATTTTACATTTAAATCTGTGATGCAGTTTGAGCGCATTTTTTTTTTAAATACGGTGTTAGGCTTAGGGTGCAATTTTTCTTTTCTTGCCTGTAGACCTGCAGTTGCTCCTTCGTCAAAAAATCATTGGGGCATGTTTGTGAGAATTGTGTATGCTTTGAAATAAA
This sequence comes from Panthera tigris, assembly GCF_018350195.1. Lineage (NCBI taxonomy): Eukaryota > Metazoa > Chordata > Mammalia > Carnivora > Felidae > Panthera > Panthera tigris. The sequence goes on along the minus strand of NC_056663.1, from coordinate 24,721,286 downwards.
TATTTTAAAACCTATTTTTCCCATGAAGGGTATATCACGTGGACAATATCTTGAGAGTAGATAGATGAGGTGGAGAACTAGTTCTCCGTAAATGAGGAAGTCATTGAATCAAAAGTGTGAGGCTTTGGTGGGTAGCTATCCAACAAGGATGTTAAAGGCATTGATAATATTGACGAGAGCCAAATGAGAAGTAATCAGGAGATCAATAGGTGGTAACCGGGAGGAGGGTTGATACCATATTTGAAAGAGGTTAAAGTCAAAGGGCCAGGGCAGTCTGCTAAAGAAAAGAGGAGCAGGGGCTGAAAGACAGCTGTGCAGAATTTAAGGAAAAAAAAAATCCACTTGAGATTGGTTCCAGGAATAGTTAAGTGCAACTCAAGGCAAGGACACCTAAAGGGCACTTCGGAGGAAAGACTAGGGATGGAGTAGAGTTTGCTAATCAGAGAGAGAAGTTTCTGGAGAAGGAGAGGGAGTGAGAGATTGTGTCAGAGTTGGAGGCAGCTGTCTGGCATTGTGAGTCCAGGTGATAACAGGTGATAGCAGAGAGAGGCTGGATTTCCAGGAAGGCCTGAGGGAAAGTTTTGTGGGACATGGAAGCCATCTCTGAGACGTTCTGTTCTCACTAGGGCCTAAAGTGATCTAATGGCCCACCCCCAAACCCCTCCCCAAGCACAACCATTTGTCCTCCATGTACCCTATCTTGGTGAAGGGTGCCATCTCTCAAGCTGTTGCTCAAGCCAGGAATCCAGGGTCATATCGGAATGGATGTTCCTCAAACACATATCTAGTCTTGCTCTTTCCACTTCCAAAGTATTTCAAAATTTTGTTTAATTTTCTGTATTATGGCTTGCGACCTAATTCAAACCATCATTTTCTCCCACCAGATCATACTTGGTTAGGTTTTGCTCTCTATAAATCCATTATTACTCACATTGTAGCCAATGTGGTATTTTAAAAGTTAAATTTTGATCATTTTACTCTCTTAATTAAAACTATGCAATTGCTTCTCTTGCTCCTTAAGACAAAATCCAAAATCTTGACGGGGCTTACGATGCAAGGCATCAGGTCATTTTGCAGAATCATCATCTTTAAAAAAAATTTTTTTTAATGTTTATTTATTTTTGAGGGGGTGGGGAGGGGCAGAGGGAGAGGGAGACACAGAATCCGAAGCAGGCTCCAGGCTCTGCGTTGTCAGCACAGAGCCTGACGTGGGGCTGGAACTCACGAGCTGTGAGATCATGACCTGAGCCAAAGTCAGACGCTTAATCGACTGAGCCACCCAGGCGCCCCTGAACCATCATCTTAACCCATCTTCCCTTCCTCAGTCTCTGCTCCGGCTGCCCTGGCCTTCTCTTCCCTTCCCCAGATTGCCATGCGTGTTGTACTCAGGATTTTCATACGCACTCTTCCCTGTTCTTGGAACATGCTCTCTGTTCCTCTTTAGTGAGGTTACCAGATTTAGGAAAATGTATAGGATGTTCAATTGAATTTGCTTTTCAGATAAAGAGCAAATCATTTTTTAGTGTTAAGCATGTCCCGTGAAATATCTAGGTGGCTTCTATTTTATCCGGCAACCCTATTCCTTAGTCTATCCAATTCCTCACCTTTCAAATCTCAGTTTAAATGTTACTTCCTCCCTAGTCTTTTCGGACTAACTTAGGTTTCACTTCTTACACATTCTTATAATATGCAATATGGATATTTATTTAATATTTGTCTTTCTCATTAGATCCCAGGCTCCATGATTTAAAAATGTTGTTTGGAAAAAAAAGGAACTATAAAATAAAATAAAATAAAATAAAATAAAATAAAATAAAATAAAAATGTTTGTCCTCCAAGTGTCTAACACAATATTGACACAAGCTAGGAACTCAATAAATGTTTTGGAATGAACATTTAGCAAATAATAATTAAGCCTGGGCCTCACGGAGTATTACCCATGCAATAGACACTCAGGTAATCCTGTGCTTCCATTCCAGTGTTAAGGACCATCAAGTGAGTAATCCGGGATAAATCTATGTTTGTTCGATATAAAATTGGGATGAGAATACCCTAATCACAGGGTTGTTGTGAGAATTAAATGTGAAGGTACACAATAAGTGTTCAAACAAATGTATAGCATTCTTCTTTCCTTATTCTCAATTTACAGAACTTTGAGGCAGCCTCATCATCCATCTCCTGTAAGTTATTTGAAAATCCCCTCCGATGCAAACGGCTTCGTGTTGCAGCAATCAACACGCTAAGTCCCTGCCCGCCCTTTCCCTCTCATTCTGTTGACTCACAGATCGGGGCTCTCATGACTCACAAATATCCTCTGTGCCACGAGTTTGCTGCGGTAAACGCATGTGAGGAAGTGAGGATTTGGCCCTGTGGGGTCCACGTGCATAAAACTGCTTCACGTCTTTTGGTTTTGCTTTATTTTTAGTCACTCTCCATGGCCCGTTGTCTGAGGCATGGCAGCAGGGGCTCAGCTTTCCCTGAACCTTCCTACGTAGCACATCGAGTGAAATCTACTCTACTCTGTGGTCTTGAAATTCCCTCTGTGTCCCAAGTTCCTAACTAACTGGCACTGGAGTACTGCTCGCTCAATTTCCCAAGCTCCTTGCCCTCCATTCCAGGTCTCCCAGGAGTCCAGGGTACAGTGTGAGATGGAATGAAAATGGAATCTGTGTGTCAGGCTTCCTATTCTGTGCCTCCTGTCGGAGTGATAGGCTTCAAGAATTGGTTGTTTCCGTCTTTACTCGTCCATACAGGTAGTCACGGAAGAAGAGAACACGGCACCTGAGTTATTAATTTAACAAAAACGGATTCCTCACAACTGTCTTGCTACATCCATCCTGTTCTTTCCCTTTCTTCCTTCCTTGCTTCCTTTCCTAGTTCCACTAGATCCTTCTTCCTCTCTTATCTCCACTACCATTTTTCCACATCCCATCATCTCTCCCTTTCTCTCTTTCCATATCTTCTTTCCTCTTTTTTCCTTCCTTCCATATTACAAGAAAACCTATGCCTTTATTTCAGACTTGTAATTTTTTTTTATAAAATACCCAATGCAAAAAAATCTATGTATCTCTAACTCTGTCAGATAGTAGAAGAACTTCCCAGCCAAAAACTCTGCTGAGCCCAGTCCTGAGAGTCACTGCAGCCCAGCCCTGAACGTCACCACAGCCGCTTTACTGTCAACGGCAGCATAGCTTTCTGCTCTGTAGCTGTGCTCCTGTCATCTGTTAACTGTTAGCCTAATATGACTACACTGGAAACCATGTCAAGTAACATAACTAAAGACTAGGCTAATTCAACCTAAAGTGCAAGATTCAAGAGTAGCACCACCAAAAGATGAAAACTCTTCACCAGCAATTCCCAATCCTTTTCACCCAAATACTGGTTGAAAAATCTTAGTGCGTTGGGAAATACAAGATATGATAAGATAGCTGAAAAATGAACTGGTCTCAAATGAATATACCATGTGTGTGTGTGTGTGTGTGTGTGGCCAAATGAGTATTGTATTGTCTTTGGCCCTGAACTACTCCTGCACTTCCCCACTGTGACAGGTGCTTTATTAATTTGCATCTAAAACCCGGCACAGCTGGGGATAACACATGCATTTCCTCCACCTGCAAAAGCAGCCCGGAGAGATACAGGAGGGAGGACAGCAATTTTCTGAGGCTATGATATCATCACTGAATGCCCAGTAATACTGCAAGGAGAAGCCTGTATGTGAAATAGGCAACAACCTCTATATAAAATAGAATGATCCCAGCGATAACCAGGCAGATTAATAAATCGCTTTTACAACAGAAACACAGGAACATGGGAAGGGAGGTCAGCATTTTGATGCCCTCAAGATATGCTGAAAATGAGAAAAACGGCAAGTAATTTTGTAAGCTCTTATCATGGAAATCAGATTTGACCAGGGAATGGTTCATGGTCTCAGACCGAGGCCATCTGATTTCTTCTTCCTTTATTGCAGACTTCTCTTTGAACTTTCATTTTAAAAAGCAGTGTTACTTGTGGAGGCACCTCCTTTCAATCATTTGTAGGGTTTTCAAGCCTGGCACCTTGTTTGGAATATGCAATACAGGTATATATTACATGTACTATATTTAGGCAGAAAAGATGGACATACCTTCCCCAATATCACATACTAGGGCTATTTCCATAGCTTCAGAAGGCTTGCCATTATGATAGATTTTTCTTTTCTCAGAAACTTAAAAAGAAGGTTAAACTAAAGGAGTTCCATTCCAGAAATTACCCCTGCCATTTAAGATACTCCCTTTGTATCAAAGTTCCCTTCAGGAAACAGAAAACACATTAAGAATTTTAAGCAGGAAGGTACAATATAAAGAGGAATACAGTACAAAGAGGTTGGTGTTTACAAAATAGGAAGAAGGACCAAAGGAGAGGACTCTAAGCAGGACCTGTAGGGATGACTTCTAGAACAATTCAGGATGGACTCATTGAGAAAATCACTTCTGGGGTTGTGACTGAAGCCAGGCCAGAATTGGGAACTTACTCCCACAGCCTTTGAACAGCCCAGAAGCTAGAGAACTGATATCTGTGTCTGCCACCCAAGACAGAGAAGATTTCCGCACAACTTCCTCTACACACAGGAAGCTGGAGCCGTGCTACGAGAGGCACGTTTGTAATTTCAAATCTTCTCGTAGCATCAGTTTTGAAAAGGTAAAATGAAACATCTAAGTTCATTTTAACCTGCTTTATTTAACCAAATCGAAGCACTTCGAAATATAAGCCATATAAAAATGTGTGGAATACTTTATTCTCACTCTTTTTTCACTCACCTTTGTTTGTTTGGGTTTTTTTTTCTTTTTTTTGTTTTTGTTTTTGGTGGGGTTTTTTTTTTGTTTGTTGTTTGTACAAAGACTTCAAAATCCACTGTGTATTTTACCGTTACAGAACATTGTCATTTGGACTAGCCTCAATTTGAGTACTCAGCAGCCACATGGGGCCAGAGACTACATAGTGAGCAGGGCAGGGCTGGGAGAACTTGCTGCTTCACTGCTGCAGAGAAATCTTTGTTTTCACCATGTATTTCTAAGCAGAAGCAGACAAAATGTGACAGGGTGATAGCTTCTGCCTCAATGCTGCCTTCCAAATCTCCTGCCATGCACGTGATTGGCAGATCTAATTTGCCTCCAGAACCTTGCCTTCAAAGGGATCCGGAAAATGTGTTCTTTCTGTTTGTTTTGATTTCTAAACTCCTCAGTGAGAATGGTGAAATGAAGTTGGAATAAACCAACCTATGGTATCCGGTGGTTCTTTGGAAAATGGGGAAGAACAATTCCATGGGAATCTATGCATCTCATTTCTGTCATCCTCCAAATAATTTAGGATATGTTACTTTAACCAAAACCACAAGCTTGGGGCACCTAGGTGGCTCAGTCAGTTAAGCATCTGACTTCTGCTCAGGTTACGATCTCAGGGTGTGTGAGTTCAAGCCCTGCATCGGGCTTTGCACTTTTGGATCCTCTGTCTCCTTTTCTCTCTGCCCCTGCTCGTGCTAGCTCTCTCTCTCTCTCTCTCTCTGAAAAATAAACATTAAAAAAAATAAAGACTTTGAAAAAAAAGAAAGAAAAACCACCAGTTTATTTATCTTCTATTCTGGAGCACGTGTCATTAACCAAGACCTGTTTCATAAAGTTTATTGTGTTTTTATAAGCAGGAACACAATGGCGTACCTCTACAATTGTTTCCTGTAACTTACTCTGTCCTAACGTTACCCCCAACATACAGTTTTGGAGGTTCTGATCACAACGCAGGAGAAGGGCTTTCCTAGTTGTTTTCTTAGGATCCCTACACAAAAGGGCATCGGCACGCAAACTAAATCCGTTTTTAAGTGTTTAGATCATTTACAGCATGTACACATTCTAAGAAATTGCATGGGTCCAACTGGTAATTCAACCTGACTTTGTAGCCAGCATAACTCATTAAAATGCACAGTAGCAATGGAGAAACCAGAAAATAAGATGCACGCTTCTGGTAAAGATTCCTATGATGAGAATAGAGGAGCTCTTAGGGATTATTTATAACAAAAGTAATGAAATGTTAGTGAAGTTAAGGGCACATTTTCTCAGAAAAATATAGTACTCTAGTAAGGAGTCTACAGTTTCATCTGCCCAAAAGCCAATCGATGAGACATTACACCCTGCATCTTTACTCCCACACTCAGCACTTCAATTTATCGCCTCTGCTCAGTGCAAGAACGAGCTAGTAGCTCGAAAACCTGGATAATTTGTTCCGTTTAGACACCCAGAGTTTCATAAAAATCGAGGCCTGTCTCCAAGTCATAAATAGTGACTTTAGATCATCTGGCACTGTCTTGTACCTTGTAGTGTCCTACGTAAACATATTTGGTAGATACTCAAGTTCATATACGATTTGTTAAAGTGAGTACATACAGGTTTTTTTAAAAAAAAAACATTAAATTGATGCTTAATGCCAAATGAATGAGGAACGATATTTGAAAAGAACATGTGCTAGGCTGATTTCAGGGAAGGATTCAATGGCGACACTTCTCTCCCAGAAAACTGACATCTCCAAGATCTCTTCATAGGCTCCTGTATGGTCTTTGCAGAGGGACCTTGTCCATGACTGTATTTGCAATTAGCGCTTCCATGTGGGTGGACTCTCAGATCGATGTCTTTAACTTGACTTCTCTTTTTAAAATTCTCTCTTACATTCCAGATTCACATTTCCAACCAATGTGGTGATAATCTCTGCCTTTCTGGCAGGCAAAACTGCAAAGTCCAAAATTATTCTTTTCCTTACACCCAATGCAATCCTCTGAGTTCACTATTTTTGCATATTACCATCACATGAAATACTTATCTTCCTGCCTATGTTGAAAGCTCTGAATAATCTTGATTTCTGTCTCCCTCTTCCTTTATGCTGAACTATTAGCTTAATCCAGTATATTACTCTTAGATATCATATTCACATCAATTTTTCTCTCCTTTATGGAAGTTGCCATCCTAATCCACACATTGTTGTCATTAAGAAAATCATACAATAGATTTTTTCCATCAAGTATACAGTTCTACAAGCTCTAGCACATGTAAAGATTTGTGTAAACACCATCATAATCAAGATTCAGAACAACTACATCACCCCCAAAAAATCCTTTATGCAATTTCTTAGAAATCATACCCTTCCCCCATTTCTAAGCCCTGAGAACTACTTATCTGTTTTCTATCCAAAGTTTTGTATTCCTTAGAACGCCATTTAAAGGAATTCTACAATATGTAATCCTTTGAAACTGACTTCTTTCACTCAGCATAATGCCCTTGAGATCCATCAAGCTGTAGCATGGATCATTCATTTATTTCTTTTTAGTGCTGAGTAGTATTTCACTGAATGGATGTACCCCCATTTGCTTTATCATCTTCTGGAATACATGAACTTTTTCTAGTCTGCTGCCCAAGGACCCTTGCCATACATCTCCACCTGGTGGCATTGGTGCCTTGACTCTCTGCCTTGTACAGTTTCGATCAGAAAGACTGTGCTCCATAATGCCATTATATCAACACTTCCCTTTCCTTTTTATTTTATAAAGTTTCTTCCACTTTAAAAAATAACTTGCCCCTTAATCTCTATTCTATTAAAATCTAACCCATTCATCAAGACCAATTCCAGAAATCTTTTTCTGAATCTTTTTTTTTCCTCATTGATGTTTATTTATTTTTGAGAGAAAGAGGGAAAAAGAGAGAGAGAGAGAGCACGCACGAGAGAGCGAGCATGAGTCAGGGAGGGGCAGAGAGAGAGAAGGAGACACAGAATCTGAAGCGGCTTCCAGGCTCTGAGCTGTTAACACAGAGCCCCACGTGGGGCTTGAATTCATGAATTGTGAGATCATGACCTGAGCCGAAGTCAGACTCTCAACTGACTGAGCCACCAAGGTGCCCCTCTGAATCTTCTGAAGAGTTTGTCTCCCTGAAGGCTTTATGTGTAGTGCTTTGTTTGTTACTTATGTTGATTCATAGCCATGCTTGTCTTATAGATTGAACATGGATATAAGAGATGAATCATAAAGTAAACATGATGTCTGAGAGTACATATTACAAACCAAGATATAATGGATTATTAGACATGCAAAAGCCCTTTAACTAGAGTTTTCCAAAGGCTTTCACAAAGTGGACTGAATGTACATGGGGTGTGTTTATTTAGCCTTCTGTAAACATTAATATTTTCTGATGTCTCTTCTTTGAGGGATTTCTACTTCAATATCCATTCAAATATCTTCTTACAGGATAAGTTCTCTGCCTTATTAATGAGATATGCCCTATCAGTTATATCCTCACTGGATAAAAGGCGTCTAACTCATAGAATTTGAGTCCATTAAAATCTAATTTGTATGTCTAATTACATTTTTTTCCCTTTCTGTATTAGTTTGCTAGTACTGCCATAACAAAATATCATAGACTAAATGATTTAAACAACAGAAATTTATTATTTTAAGTTCTGGAGGCTAGATGGCCAAGATCAAGATGTTGGCAGATTTGGTTTCTTCTGAGGCCTTTCTCCTTGGCTTATAGAATGTCACCTTCTCATTGTGTCCTCACATGTTCTTTCCTCTGTGTCCTCATATTCCTGGTGTCTTTTTGTGTGTTTATTCCTCTTCTTATAAGGACATGAGTCAGACTGGATCAGGGTCCACCCTAAGGCCTCATTTTAACTTAATTACCTCTTTAAAAGCCCTCTGTCAAAATACGGTTACATTCAGAGGCCCTGGGAGTTAGGACTTCAACATATGAATTAGAGAAAAGGGGACATAATTCAGTCTATAACACTTACTTACCAAGCAATTTCTTGAGAACTTGCCTTCCTATATAACTTACTTATGGGGGAAAATAGATTGGTCAAATTCATTCAATTACAGAGACCTGACAGATATACTTCTTATGACAAATTAATAAATTGACCTTCTAGAAAGTCTCTTGTGAGCTTTGGTTACATAAATCAGCATTTACTTGCCAATCAACTCTGGAACATGTATAAAATAAAATTTTTGAATTGTTATGGCAGATGCTAGAACCAGAACTGTGGCAAATGCTGGAAGATAAATGCTTGTTCTGGGAATCTGTTTTGGAAGGTGGCCCACTTTCCCCAGTTACAGTTCTTTGCATTGACTCACACTGTGTAAGTTTCCATTTGAGAATTCTAGTCTCAGTCCCCCTAGACATTTAAGCTTGAACAAGCTATTTCATTTCCTTGATTACAAAATAAACATTTTTCACATTTTACCACATTTCTAATTAGATGTATGAATTATTAAGTGGTATTTCATGGTTCATTGACTTTCCTTATTCATACATAAAATTAATGATGAAATTTAAAATTTATAGCATCTTTCTTTCAAGTTTGAGAGAAACAGAGCAAGTGAGCAGGGAAGGGGAAGAGAGAGAGAGAGAGCAAGAGTCCCAAGCAGGTTCTGCATTGTCAGCACAGATCCTGATGTGGTGCTTGAGCTCATGAACCCTGAGATCATGACCTTAGTTGAAACCAAGAGTCAGACACTCAGCCGACTTAAGAAACTCAGGCGCCACTAAAATTTATAGCATCTTAAGTTTGTTGAAGTAGGAGAGCTCTTCTCTAGCCCCCTTTTCAGAATGGGGGAAAAAAAGTACCACCTCCTTGTATTCTGAGAATGAAATAAGTACTCCATTGCTTAGTATAGGTCTTGGTGTGTGATATGCACTCAAGAAATATTAACATTTTTATAATATAAATTTCTTGAGAAAATTTCTTTTTCTTGTACAAAGCCTCATGCATAGAAAATGAATAATAAATATTTATTTTATTTTTTTTAATATTTATTTTCTTGAAAAGGAATTAAGATTCCTAATCCTAGGAATTAGGATTTACTTTTTTTTTTCCAATGACAACAACCTATAAACACAGAGAAATGGTTTGTTTATAAAGGTCCATTTCCCCTGATCCAGAACTTGTCAGTCAGAGGGGGAAAATGAGGATCAACACTTACTACTCCGATCAGGTGCTCAAAGAATAACCCCAGATACCTACTTATTTCTGGGTCATGATAAGAATTTGTAGTCCAATGGATATAAAAAAATAGGGCAATGAATTTGATGATATCCCTTTGGTGTTCAGGGGAGATCCCCTTCAGGATATCTTGTTCTTGGAGGAAAGGAATTGGAATGGGGCTAAATTTGCAAACTGTCTTTCAATAATGCTCCTGAATTCATTTTTTGAGAGCTATAAAGACTAGGAAGCAAATGGAAACTTTCGTCTGAAGATGGTCAACATGGGATGTGAGCAAAGCGAGCACTGGATTCTTCACAGGTAGAGAGTTCACCATCTTTGACTGAACGTTGGAAGTCAAAGGAACCTCCATGTTCAGGTGGATTGGGAGGTGGCTGAGGGCTGGAAGGAAGGAGAGATGCATAGCTGCTATCGCCATGGTGGCACAGGGACCAGGGTCATGCAACAAAAGGTACTCCCAAATTGGTGAAATGGTGTTAAGAAAATATTTACTAGGTTTATAAGTAATTAAGAAAAGTCTCAGCAACATCCTCTTTTTATTCTTTCTGGAGCTCAGATAAATTTAAATTGTATTTTCCATTTACTCATCTGTAAAGAAATAGCCATTTCCATGTTTCAATATTTTCTTCTGTCATTAACATTTCTCCTTATTGGCCATTAGCTTGAAGCTTAATGAAAAGCTAAAGGTTTTATTAATACTGATCTTCTAATGGATTCTACTCATAATCCTGTATTTATAGGTTTTATCCTTTAGCTGCTGACCTGAAGGAAATCATTTTGCTGAACCATTTCTTGGCAGTCATCATGCTAAAGAATGACAAGGAAAGGTAGATGACACTGAACTTCTGTCTTTGAATTTATTTACATATTCCTATAACCCAGGTTCCCAATTGTCCTGATTCATTAGTTCCCAAAAAACAAGGTTGATGTAGATTATTTAGCACTGTTTGGATCCTTACTAAACATATAATGTCTGCTTATGCATAAAATAAAAGACATTTTGGTGAAGCAATTTCTGGATTGAAAATATTATAATGTTATCTCATATTTGATCTGGTCCTAAAAATAAATGAGTGAAGTCGCTTTGCAAAGCAATATAAAATAACTTATCTCAGAAAGTTGCCTACTGATCCCAATACTAATAAAATTCTCCTAAGGGGGTATCTTAGGATCAGGAGCTCAAGCTGCTGTAACAAATTACTATAGACTGGGAGGCTTAACAACAAACACTTATTTCTCACAGTTCTAGAAGCTGGGTAGTACAAGATCAGATCCAGGTACTGACAGATCCAATATCTGGAGATGGCTCACTTTTTGGTTTATAGACAGCCTCCTTCTTGCTGTGTACTTACATGATAGAGAGCTCTAGTATCTCTTATTTTTCTTATAATGACATTAATCCCATTATGAGGACCCCACCTTCACGACCCCATCAAAATCCAAAAGCTCCATCTACAAATACTATCATATTGGGGATTAGGTTTTCAACATATGAATTTTGTGGGGGATACAAGCACGCTGTCCATAAGAGATGGATCCCAACTGATAGTTTGCATATGCTTAAGGTGTATTTTTTAAAACTTTGTGATATTTACCACAAAATACATCTGTGTCAGCCATGTCCTTCTCCCAATTTCCTGGCCTCTCAAGGAAGAGAGAAGCACATAACTGATTGTGATATTCCTGACCATGTTCTACTCAGCAATCTTACTTTTCTCCTGTACCCCAATTTATCTCATTGTCTTTTGGATATTATTGTCATCAAACACCACAGTACACTTATTAGTAGTGGTAATAAGTGACAAAAAATGTGAGGCCCTCCACAAAGAAAGGATAGAGATCCCAAAGATAATACAAGAGTATTATTCTTGGACTTCCAGGGAAGATGGTAGAGTAGAAGAATCTGAGGCTTACCTCCTCTCATGGATACAACTAAATAACACTCAAATTGGTTTAAAGAACCGAGAAAACAACCCGAAGACAGACAGAACAGACTCTCTGTAGCTAAATGTAGAGAAGAGGTCATTGAAGAGGGCCAAAAGGGCGGAGATGTGGTCAGGAGACAAACTGACCTGCAGGCCTGTCCAGAGGAGGGAGGGATGCTTCTGGCACAAAGAGAATAGAGGAGCAGACCCCAGACCAGATACTCCAGGTACATGGAATCTGCAAGGAGGAGACAAATTCCCGTAACATTTGGCTTTGAAAACTAGAGGGCCCTAACTTTGTGATTGGCTAGCTCAGCTCTGGGAGAGCCTGAGGGTGAGAGGAAACTGAGACTCTGCCCTTAAAGAGACAGCACAACAAATAGTCCTACTGTTTACAGAATAGAAGCAGCACTTTAAAAAATGCCTGGAGTATACTGGAGTCAGATCTGTTTACTACTCTAGGAGAATGTGTTGGAGGGACAGGGATCTTTGGGAGACTTCAAAAACAACAAAGGAATTTGTATGCACCATTTCTCACCTCCATCTCCCAACATAGATACAGGAACAACTGTTGGAACCAGCCCAGCAAGAACACTTTCCATCTAGCTGGATAACAGCGTACCCTGCTCCACACTCTTCTGCAGACACACCCCCTCCATCTGGGCCTGGGCAAGAGTTTTCCCAGGAAGCTGCAGATCTCTTCCCACAGGAGACTAGGACAAACCTTACTAACACCACACGCCTTGCCCCTGATAGAGAATTTAAAGTAATGTTCATCAAGGCACTCACTGGACTTGAGAAAACAGTGGGGGACATCAGTGAGACCTTCAACAAAGAGATAAAAAACATAAAAAGGGACCAATCAGAGACGAAGAACTCAATAACTGAAATTAAACATACACTACACAGAATAAACAATAGACTAGAGGAAGCAGAACAGATCAGTGATATGGAGGACAGAATAATGGAAACCAGTCAAGCTGACAGGAGAGAGAAAAAAGAATAATAAAAAGTGAAAATAGATCAAGAGAACTCAGTGACACCATCAAGCATAAAAATATTTGCATTATAGGAATCCCAGTAGGATAAGAAAGAGGAAATAAGGCAGAAAATTTATTTGAAGAATTAATAGCTGAAAACATCCGAAATATGGAGAAGGAAACAGAAATCCAGATCCGGGCACAAAGAACCTCTAACAAAATCAACCCTAGGAGGCCTACTCCAAGACACATGGTAATTAAAATGGCAGAAAGTAGTGATAAAGAGAGATTTTTAAAAGCAGCAGGAGAGAAGAAAACAGTTGCATACAAGGGAAACCCCATAAGGCTATTAGCTGATTTTTCAGCAGAAACTTTGCAGGCCAGAAGGGAGTAGCAGGCCAGCAGGATATATTCAAACTGCTGAACGACAAAAACCTGCAACCACTCTATCCAATAAGCCTATTGTTCAGAATAGGAGAGAGAAAAATTTCCCAGACAAACATTAAAGGAATTTATCACCACAAAACCAGCCTTAAAGAAATATATAAAGGGACTGATTGAGTGGAAAGCAGGGATAAGAAAATTAGGAAGCACAAAAACAGTAAAATCAGTATATCTATAAAATTTAGTCAAGGAGTCCACAAAATCAAAAGATGCAAACTGTGAAACCATATCCTAAAATGTAGGAGGAATGGCATAAAAATCCAGTGCTTTTAGAACTGGTTCAAACTTAAGTAGTCATCAACTTAATATAGACTGCTATATGCATACCATGTTATATATAAACTTAATGGTAATAACAAATCAAAAAACAGTAACAGATATGCAAAAATAAAGAGAAAGTCATCCAAATATATCACTAAAGAAAGCCAGCACACCATCAGAGTAGAGAGCAAGGGAAGAAAGGAAGAGAAAAGAACTATAAAATCAACCATAAAACAAGTAACAAGTTGGTAATGTGTACATAGCTATCAATAATTACTTTGAATATAAATGGACTAAATGCACCCTCAAAAGACATAGGGTGACAAAATGGATAAAAAGTAAGAACCATCTATATGCTGACTCATTTCAGACCTAAACACATGCATATTGAAAGTGAAGGGAAAGAAAGCTGGAGTAGCAATAGTGATATTGAACAAAATAAATTTTAAAACGAAGACTATAAAAGGAGGCAAGGATACTATATAATCATAAAAGGAATAATCCAACAAGAAGATAGAACATTTGTAAGTATGCATCCAACCTAGAAGCACCCAAATACATAAAGCAGCTAGTAACAAACAAAGGAAGTAATACTGATAGTAACATGATAATAATAGGAGATTTCAACACCCCACTTGTTTCAATGGATAGATCATCCCAACATAAAATCAACAAGGTAATATTGGCTTTGAATGACACATTGGATCGGAAGGATATAACAGATATATCCAAACATTCTATCCTAAAACAGTAGAATACACATGGAACATTCTCCCTAATAGATCACATATTTGGCCATAAAATAAGTCTCAACAAATTCAAAACCATGAAGTCATACCATGTATCTTTTCTGATCTCAACACTATGAAACTAGAAAAAAATCTCAAAAGAACACAAATTCATAGGGGTTAAGTAGCATGTCACTGAACAATCAAATGTCAACCACGAAATCCAAGAAGTTAAAAAAAAATACATGGAGACAAATGAAAATGAAAGCACAGCAGTCCAAAATCTTTAGGATGCATCAAAAACTATACTAAGAGGGAAGTTTACAGCAATACAGGCCTGCATTAAGAAGCAAGAAAAATCTTAAACACACAACCTAACCTTACACCTAAAGGAGCAACAAAAAGAGAACCAACAAAACCCAAACCTGAAAAAGAAAATAATAAATATAGGAGCAGGAATAATGCCAGAAACTAAAAGCAGTAGAACAGATCAATGCAACAAGAAGTTGGCTCTTTGAAAGGTCAACAAAATTGACGAACTTTTAGCCTGACACATCGAGAGAGAGAGAGAGAGAGAGAGAGAGAGAGCTCAAATAACAAAATATGTAATAAAAGAGAAATAACAACCGATACCACAAAAACACACAGGATTGTAAGAGAACATTATGAAAAATCATACGCAAAAAAATTGAGCAACCTAGAAGTAATATAAAAATTCCTGGAAATATATAACTTTCCAAAACTGAATTAGGAAGACACAGAAAATTTGAATGGACCAATTATCAACAATTAAGTCGGATCAGTAATCAAAACACTCCCAACAAACAAAAGTTCAGGACCAGATGACTTCATACGTGAATTCTACCAAGCATTTAAAGAAGAGTTAATACCTATTCTTCTCAAAGTATTCCAAAAAATAAAATAAGAAGGAAACCTTCCAAGTTCATTTTGTAAGGCCAGCATTATCTTGATACCAAAACCAGATAAAGACACCACAAAAAAGAGAACTAGAGGACAATCTCTCCGATGAACATAGATGCAAAAATTCTCAACACAATGTCAGCAAACTGAATCCAACAATACATTAAAAAATTCATTCACCACAATCAAGTGGGATTTATTCCTAGGATGCAAGTGTGGTTCAATATTCACAAATCAATCAATGTGATATGTCACACAAACAAGAGTAAGGATAAACACCATATGATCATTTTGATGCAGAAAAAAACATTTGACAAAGTACAATATTCATTCATGATAAAATCTCTCAACAAAGTAGTTTTATTTTTTAAAGTTTATTTATTTTGAGAGAGAAAGAGAGATCATGAGTGGGGGAGGGGCAGAAGAGAGAAGAGAGAGAGTGGATGCCAAGCAGGCTCTGCACTGTCAGCACAGAGCCCAATGTGGGGCTTGAACCCACAAACTGTCAGATCAAGACCTGAGCCAAAATCATGAGTCAGTACCTCAACTTAATAAAGGCCATATATGAACAACCCACAGCTAATATCATCCTCAGTGGGGATAAACAGAGAGCATTTCCCCTAAGATCAGGAACAAAACAAGGATGTCCACTCTTAATACTTCTATTTAACAACCAGACAACAAAAAGAAATAGAAAAATATCCAAATTAGTAAGGAAGATGTAAAATGTTCACTATTTACAGATAACATGATACTGAATATAGAAAACCCTAATGAGAAATTAAGAAAACAGTCACACAACCGTACTCAAAATAATAAAATATCTAGGAATATACTCAACCAAGGATGTGAAAGACATGTATTCTAAAAACTATCAAACATTGATGAAAGAAAACGAAGATGACACAAATGAATAGATATTCAGTGTTCATGGAGGGGGAGAACAAATATTATTAAAATGTCCATACTACCCAAAGCAATCTACAGATTTAATGCAATTCCTATCAAAATACCAAAAGCATTTTCCATGGAACTAAAATAATCAATAATCTTAAAATTGTACGAAACCACAAAAGATCCTGAATAGCCATAACAATCTTGTAAAAGAAGAACAAAGCTGGAACTATCACTGTCTCAGATTTCAATTTATACTACAAAGCTGTAGTAATCAAAGCAGTATGGTACTTGCACAAAAACAGACACATAGATCAATGGAACAGAATACATGCATCCCTATGTTTATTGCAGCATTATTTACAATAGCCAAAGTATGGAAGCATTGCAAGGGTCCATCAATAGACAAATGAATAAAGAGGAAGTATATATCTAAAATGGAATATTAGTCATAAAAAAGAATGAAATCTTGCCATTTGAAACAACACGGATGGCTCCAGAAGATATAATGCTAAGTGAAGTAAGTCAGTCAGAGAAAGACAAATACCATATGATTTTACATAAGAAATAAACGAAATGAATGGGGCGCCTGGGTGGCTCAGTCGGTTAAGCTTCCGACTACAGCTCAGGTCACGATCTCGCGGTCCGTGAGTTCGAGCCCCACCTCGGGCTCTGGGCTGATGGCTCAGAGCCTGGAGCCTGCTTCTGATTCTGTGTCTCCCTCTCTCTCTGCCCCTCCCCCGTTCATGCTCTGTCTCTCTCTGTCTCAAAAATAAATAAATGTTAAAAAAAAAAGAAATAAACGAAATGAAGAAAAAACAAGAGTGACAGAACCCCCAAATAGACTCTTAACTATAGAGAACCAACTGGTGGCTACCAGAGGGGAGATGAGTGGGGGGGATGGGTGAAATAGGTAAAGGGGAGTACGAATTCACTTATCATGATGAGCAATGAATAATGTATAAAATTGTTGAATCACTATATTGTACACCTGAAATTGATATGACACTGTATGTTAATTGTTCCCAAATTAAAAATTTTAAAGATACGATTCTTTTCCCAGCAATGTTACTCTTATTGAGTTTCCTACTAGCGGAAAGAACAGAGTTCATTTTTTTTTTTTTTTTTAATAAGCAAATCTTACTTCCAGCTAAGAATCTTATGAGGGAACAATGAAGCTGGAGGAAACTGTGGTCACACTTGTGTCCTTAGGGTCACCTGGAAAATTTCATCCCTTAAATTGCAATCTCCATGACCCAGAAACTCCACTCAGTGATAGAAACACGCTGCGTGACACAAACCTTCCGAGCTCTGAGTCTTGCTCTTACTACAGGGTGACTTTCAGGCTGGATCAGGGTTTCTGGCTTAGAGTTGTGCATCATCTATTCTTGATCTGATCTCATCAAAATGATATTCAAATCATTGCTTAATTATATGGGAAATACTTGTGTTCTGCCCTGGACATGAGAGTGGGTACCAGGGAGAGGACAGTTTATCTCGAGGGGCTCCTCACAATATTATTGTTTGGCATGTAATCTATACTCAATGGATATTTGTAGTAGAATGAATAAATGAGTGAATAAAACATGAATGAAGGAACATACACAGATAGTCATCCATTCAAGAAAACCCACTAATTTAAAAAAAAAATTATGAAAAATGTTTCGAAATACAGCAAATGGCTTGACCGAATTATATTTAAAATACTGATACATTCCAGGGCTGCATTTTCTAATCTTTCCTTTCAAGGGACATACATAAATCAAGCCAAACAGTTTCGTTGATGCGTGTCTACACATGAATGTTAACTGCGTCCTTTCCAGTTAAGAGCAGTGGCCTCCCTGAGACTGCCTCCTCTGATTCTCTACAGCCAGGGCCATCTGGCCGCCTCAGTCCTGCCCAATTTACTCAGTGTGTCTGCTTCCACTGATAAAGTGATCTCCCCTCTACGTGGCAGCATGTCTCTACTGCATCACCCAGATGTTAAGTCACTTATAAAGATGAAGAGAAAACTCTTCCATTGTGATATGATTTGCCAACCAGTGATTTACATTGATTGAATCACAACCGAGATCTTGTCCCAGCAAATAGCCATTTAGAGTTTTTCTTCAACTTTAATTTATAACTACGATGCCTGTCTTCAAATTTCTGTGGTCGTGAGCATTTTGAAAGAAAAACAACTCCCATTCTTGAGGTTTTATTAATATTAAACAAAAAGGCAGTCAGCTGCCAAACAAGTCAGTTACTTGGACATTATAAAGGATAAATGATATTTGCCTTCCTATCCAAAGTTAATTTTGTAATTGACAGATTTTTCCATATATTTCTTATGGTTTTATTAGCATTTTATAGCATGTTTTATATTTGAGAAAACTGCTTTACACTCATTTTAATTAGTTATTTCTCATATATGTATCAATTAGTTTCAGTAATGGAAAGAGTAAAGTCAAAAAGATTTTGAAAAGCAAGATGTCACATATGCATACAAATTAAAATTTAATGACTTCCATCTGGGGATTATTACCCAACATCACAAGCAGTTTTAGAAAAAAATTGTATGAATGACAAATGGGCCTTGCTAGTTTTCCCATCTCATCCAGAAGAGGGTGAAATGACTCAGTTTTTAAACATCTTTTAGGTTGCTTATGAAAATTGGCATGCCGGGTAACTACAGGTAGGTGGAAAGAAGAAATAAATGAAGCAAAACCTAATACCTGTGCAGAGTTGGTAGCCAATGTGATAATGAAACATCCAGTTAATACTCAGTAACACAGGCTTTTGGAGTCTCTGACCTAGGTTTGATCTAGGCTTTACCACTTACTAGCATGTGACAAAGCAAACTAGTTAATTTCTTTTAACCATGCTTTTCCCACATGCTTAATAGAGATATCAACAACCATCTTGTAGGCTTGCTTTCAGGTTTGAACAAGCTCTTCTGTGAAGTGCTGAGCTCAGTCCCTGACACACGGCATCATGTCTAACACCTAAATAATGCTCACTAACATTACTTGTATTAGTCATCCTAAGATTGCTTTTCTGTACGATGTTATTATTGATCTTCATTCCTGCTCCAACTTGATTTTTACCAGAGGCTATGAAACTGCACTGCTTGTAAATGACAAATCATAATGTGACTTGATCACTATGGGCTGGAATCTAAGATTATTCACCTTTTATCACTCATAAAAGGTGATATATCCCTTATCTCGAAGGAACTTTTGGCTATTATTAAACTTTCTTTCCATGTCACTAAACTTGCCCCATGGAGGAGTATAAATACATTTACAACATATCTAAACAGATATAAATAGGTATATGGAAAAGCTCCAAAACTTCCCTGCCTCCTAAAGTGAGCAGATGCTTCCTCTTAAAATGGCAAGTGTTGTATGGGACTTGTGAGGAGCATCATCATTTAATGTGTTGTTGATGACATTCTGTTGTCAAATTAAACCAGGTTCTGTGTGGTTGTCAAATAATCAATTCTTAGTACCTCAAAGTTCTTCTAATTTCAGGATTTGCATGGTTTGAAATTCAACCAAGAATTAAAAACCAGCATCAAATTAGAAACAGCAAGAACATTATTGTCCGGCTGGAATATATTCCAGGCTGGACAGCGTCACATCAATGTTTATTTCAATTTTATTTTTGAATATTTATGCATATTTTCCAGGCCTCTGAAATAGCCAAAATACTCAATGTGTGTTATATTTTATTAAAATAAAACAGATGCTTTCATAAGACCCCTCAATATATCATAAAGACATCATCATATGTAATTTTTCTTTCATGTATTGTTAACAGTTACCGGGGTAAGAAGTGGAAATGAACCCAACTAGACAAAGACATATGACCTTTTGAATTTATTGTTATAGATATGTGTTTGGGTCACGTGAGTTTTTGCTTCCTACTTATTGTTCAAGTAGCCTTTGTATTTCAGGAAAAGCACAGAGATAATGCATTAAAGCTTTTATGTGAATAATTGTTACACTATAAATCACAAAAGTCACTGAAAATAATGTGTAGAAACAGCATATACTGAGAACCCAAATGTTAACATGAATCCATCTATAGACAAAACATATTTAATGTACTAGCACTGTGCTGGGCACAGTGGAATGTAAAGAGTAAATTGTACAAAAGAATGTGTCTTTAAAACTGATAGAGGGGTGCCTGGGTGGCTCAGTCCTTTAAGCATCAGACTCTTGATTTTGGCTCAAGTCATGATCTCATGATTCACGAGATTGAGTCCCACATTGGGCTCTGCACTGACAGTGGAATTGGGATTCTGTTTCCCTATTTCTGTTTGTCCCCCACTTGTGCCCTCTCTCAAAACAAATAAATAAACTTAAAAAAATTAAAACTGATGGAAAGGTGTCCAGAAGCAGGATGCTAGACCAATTTTCTCCCTGATAACTGGTGACCATTCACACGAGTTAGCGTCTATCACTACAGGCCTATGCTAAGCCCTGCCTTCTCGCTCTGTAGTTCTGGCTGGTGTTGATACTAGGTTTGTCCACGAGCTTTCAGCCTCCTATTTGCCTCTATTTGCATCTGGCATCTACCTTCCTGCTACTCTTGTATGTGGATCTTGCATGCCCGGCTCCATCCATCTCAAGAGGTTGGTTTTCCCATTTTGCCAAGTCTCTTGGTGTCCAGTGCCTGGGTGGACCTTGATTGCCACTTGGTTGGTCTCATCTTTACGTCGCCTGAGTGGCTTCCTTCTTCTATGTGACTGTGACAGGTCAAACTACTGAAGAGTCTGGAATTCAAATGGACTGAATATACCAATTTGGAAAGCCTAAATAATGTGTAAATAATGTTACGTTGCGTGGCACAAGTGACACTTATTGTAGGAATTGAAAGAGGCTGTGTATGCATGTGTACGCATATGTCTTTATTCATTTATACACCGTTTTCAGGAGTACTGTGTTTATATACCACAGGCAGATCTGATGAATCGGATAAGTGCACACACACAAACACAAGAAACACACACAGCTATGGATGTATATAAGATGGGCACATATATCATATAGCAGTGTGTATATGTTCAATAAAGTTTACAGCTTTAGCATAGTTAAATAAATCACTACTGGTCAGCCACCCCTATTCCCCTGGTTTTCCTTTTGCTTGTCTATAGGGACGCTTTCAAATAAGCCCTTGAAAAACAAGGCTATAAGAAGTTATTTTGCCTTGCTCCTCTCTACAATTTTTCTCTTTCTGGCAGCGACATTACTAGATTATTTATTGTCCCATACCCCTTCCCCTGGAGAATAGGAAATAGCCAAATGCTCTCAAAAGAGGTCTGCAAAAAATAGGCATGTGGTAGAATTATATACCACTGATGTCCTTAGGATATTTGCATGAGATCGTGATAAGGAATCTTCAAGGATATAAATCACAGATATTGAGGAAATAAGTGAATTTCCTGTTTGTAAGCCTGGTGTCTTAGCTAGAGCTGTAGTAACAGAATGCCATACTCTGGGTCACTTGAACAACAAGCATTGATTTCTCACAGTTTTGGAGACTGAAATTCTGAGATCAAGGTGTCAGCATGGTTTGCTTCTTGGTGACGCCCTGGTTTACAGACAGCCATCCATTACTTGTATCCTCACGTGGCAGAGACAGGAGAGAGATCCCGTTTCTCCTCCTCTTTGATAAGGCCACTAATCCTATCACAGGGGCCCTACATGAGATCATGAAACCTAAAATCCTCCCCAAAGTCCTGCCTCCAAATATCATCACACTGCAGGGATTTCAACATACATATTTGTGGAGGGAAATTCAACAGTCAATTAACACCCGGGAAAAAGAGAACTCTGTCCAAGAGAAAAGATAGAGGGAACAGTGTGATTTGCTCCACTTTGAAGAAAGGAGAGATTTTCCTACTTTAGTTTCTATATGTAAGATTCCCCTCGCATGACTTTTCCAGGGAAGACTGCAGGAAGTCAAAAGCATAGGGATTTATACTTTGGTAATTCTTTGGATGGAAGCCACTAGGAACTCTCAAAGGAATGTTCATGCACATTATTCATAAAAATGATCAAATATACAGGGCTGACAGATAAAATGCAGGATGGCCATTTAAACTTGAATTTCATATATAAACAATGAGTAATTTTTTTAGTATAAGTATGTTCCAGGCAATATTTTTATTTGCTAAATCTGGCACCCCTATAAGTGGGTAATTAATAAATTTATAGGCAATTATATTCTCAGGCAAACCATATGGAAGGGGAGGTTTCCATTGAAAAAGATAAACACTTGCAAATCAAATATTACTAACCTAGTAAAGCAAAAATTTTCATAGGAAGATTTTGAGGTACTTGGCCAAAATAGCCAAATGAGAAATATTATGGAATGAGGACACTGTAGATATAATTATAAAGAAATCTACAATTAGTAATAATCAGTCTACAATTGAATAGAAATAATAAATGTGGCCATGTTTCCATAAATGGTCACGATTTGTGAATGCATTTCTTCCCAGTGAAACCTTTATACACATAAAGTTTGCCTGAGTAAGAAGCAGATTAACATAACCTGAGTGCTTAACTATGGTCTAAGTTCAAAATATCATATTCAGCAAAGTCCTTACAGTAGAGAAAACTTTTGTAATGGGCCACTAGGTTTTTGACTTATAGAATCTATGTTAAGACCCTTGAATTATGCATGTATTGACACTGAATCATACAAAATTATTACTATATTTCTACAGGCTACTGATTTTATTAGCATGCTCATCATCATTAATCAGGTTGAAGATAGGGAAGAACTTAAGAACACACGGACCAATAAAGAGTTTTATGACTTATTCATTAAAGAGTATGCTTGAAAGCATTCATCACGGCCATTGGTTTTGGACATGAATCTTTTGGTCTTCTGTGAATATGAAAAAAAAGTTTCTCATAGTCTTTCCTTTGAGCTGCTAGCATAGCTAGGTATATGGGCTTGTTGTTAGTGTCTAGTGATGATATTTTTAAAACAAAGTTTCAAATGCAATTGCCTAAAATTTCTGTGATAAAAACTAGAATTAACTTGCAAAAACAAGTGAGAGAAAGCTTAAATTAGGACCAGGACACTGGATAAAGTGAAGGAGGAGCATATTTTAAGCTTTGGTTAACCCTGTTCAATAATTTTAACCTATATTCTTGAACTAGGCTAATCTAATAAGAAAGATTCTAACTGTATATAATTATAAAAAATATTAACTAAATAGCATTTGAAGTAACATTTTAATAGCATTACATTATATCATATGAGCTTTGGGGGCCATGTGTTCACATTCAGGTTTATGATTATGAAAATTATTCTAGGTCAAAAGGTCATTTTTTTTTTTTTTTTGAGCTCTGGAATATGCTACATAACATTACTTCAAGGAAAATAACGTGTCTTATTGTACTTGAACAGCATGGATATTGCTTCTATTTTTCCTGTTGGTGTCAGTAGCTTCCATAGTTCCCTTAAGAAGCTGAGAATTATGCCATGCTGAGGGAAAGTGAAAATAAATGGCATCTGAAACTGAATTGAATTACAGGGTAGTATTCTGTTGGGGCTCCAGGGTTACCCTCTTCTGCCCTTCCGGTTACGTTGCAACTTTAATTGTTGCTCCTACTTACAAGGTTCTCAGAACCTGTGGTCCAAGCCATTGTTTGAGCCTCGCTCTGACTTGTTTACTGGACTCATGGTTCACGTTCCTCCCACAGCAGCTCTCGTCTTTACCCTTGCATTTAACCTTAGTAAAAGTTATTGCATCCATTCGACATCTTCCATAGCAGCTCTTACAAGCCACTGCAAGAAGATCTATGCATTTTCTCCTCAGCCTGCTCCATCTATTCTCCGTGAATTTAGTTCCAAGCCAGCCAATCACCTTTGGAGGGTGCTTTACTGGGAGTAGATACTGGACTCGAGAACGCGCCCTTCAGGGCTGAAAGTTGTCCTTAAGAATAATTATGAGCTAAGTTTTAGCTTAGCTTTAGGGTTGTCTGTTTCTCTCAAGGTCGGGACTGCCTCCTGGCCACCCAGTAACCTAGGATTTAATGGGTTCCATGACCAGAAACTATTCTTACTTCTTTGCTGATTTGCATTTGTTGGCACTGTCTCTTAAAGAGTTAATCAGATAAACTAACTGGTCACAATACGATATGAACGCCTATACTTTATTTGATGTTTTATCCTAATTGAAAGACATATTTTCCCTAAAGTATCACAGGGATTCTTGTAGGAAATACAGGATGCGTTGAGATTCCTTCAGTGAGATATTTTTAGGCAGGCAGGTCTTCCACTGCTCCTCACATCATACCTTGTAATCAAATATCTCTGCTACAAATGTGTGAGCCAGCCCGGAGGCTATAAAATCCTCTGGAAGTGAGTCACAGAGTCCCTCGGTTTTATAACTTTCCTCTGCTCTCTCAGCCAAAGACCCTCTCCTCCTACTTTCCACAGTAAATAGAAGAAAACAAAAAACAACGTCCTTAAATTTCTACCACCAAATCTAAAAATTGACCTTTCTTCATTCATACGTATTTGTTTTTTTTTTGGTTTGAGTATAATGTAATATAAGATTATTCCTTCTCACTCTGCGGTACTTTCAACTTCTCCCTCTCCACTGGCTCCTTCTCATTTGAAATTCTAAAGTTGGTCTAACTTAAAATAACCCTTTTTCGATTTCATATTCCCTTCCACAATCTGCTCTCTACTTTCTTCCACTTTGGAAGCAAACTTCATGAGCAGGTTACGTATGATCACTAGTTGCATTCTTCAGTCTGCTAAAATCTGACATTTTCCCCACAATCCATTTGTCTGGTCCAATATGCAGCCACTCATCACCTGTGGCTATTTATGCTAATAAACAGATTTATAAAAAATAAGAATTCAGTTCCTCAGCACCACTACTCACATTTTAAGTGCTCAATAGCCACATTTGGCTATCAAGCTATTCTAGATAAAATCACCATGGTCTTCATGTTACTTAACTCAATGGGCAGTTTTCAATTCTCCTATTGTTCTGTTAGCAGGATTCAGCACTCTTGACTCTTCATTGCTTTTCAAAATACATCCTTTCCTTAGCTTCCCTGTCCCCACACATTTTCTACCTCTGAGCAACTTATCAGTCTTCTTTGGCATTGACACTTCTCCTTCTCGGCACTCGGTACACTCTTATTCCAATCCTTTGGATTAAATTTCCATTTATATACTGCAGTGTTCCAGATTTTTTTTTTTTCTTGCCTAGACTCTCTTGGTTGAAACAAACATCTCTAAAATTGAAAATGGATTTTTTACCTCTTCCCCCAAACATAAAAACAATCTTCTTACCTTTCAGCCTTCCCTAAGTCAGTCAGTAGGCATCATCCATTCAGTTATATTACAAACAACTGGCATTTACCTTGTTACCGTGCCCACACCTAAGCAATCTCCAAGTCAAGTCAACCTCAGGTATTACAGGGGCTCATAATTGTCAGCTTCTCCTTTTGATCTGTTCCTATATTTCTCTACACTTAATCCAAAATATTTTTCAAAAATCATATTGATTCTATTACTTTTTTCCTTGAATCCTTTCAATGGATTCCTGTTACTTTTAAAATAAAACCCCCAACCTGAACACTGCCTTCTAGGACAGTCCACACATGCACTCACCTTTCAGTTTCTCTCACAAATCAAGATCTTCAAACATTCTGTGACTTTACCCAAAATATTAGCAGCTTGCTCCTGCCCATCTGGTTCATTCTTTGGGTCCTAATTTACGTGACAGTTTCTCCAAGAGACCTTTCCTGACCACATCCCTGGTTAGTTTATATCTTCTTGTTCAAAGCTCCCCCACATTCTCTATTCATCTGTGTTATCAATTGTTTAACATTTCTTATAATTCGTTCAACATTTGGCTGTGAAGGTAAATCTGTTTTGGTGAATGAAAACATAAGTGGAATGGATCTTAACTTTAGTTTCCAGATTAGTCAACTGCTTTCCCCTGTAGTAATATACTATGGTGTGACAGAGCCATGACTTTTTCCCTCTGTTCCTAACGAGGAAATTGAAGTCTTGAAGTCTTGTGACTTCTGAATAGATGTGATGAGAGAAACATAAACATGCCAGTAGGATTCTTCACTCTGTTGTCAGAACTCCCAATCCTCTGTCCTTTGGATTCGCTTACCCAATGAATCCTTGTATGAAACTAAACATTACTGATGAAATTACCCATGCCTCCCTCACTTCTGTTTGTTGGCATCTTATTTTCAGCTTGGGTCCATTTCAAGGATTGCTATACTTGACCCCACTGATAATTTTTGTTGGAGGAGAGGAAGGGGAACGTGAACAAAATATAACCTTTGATGTAATCTTTGTTGGAGACAGAGGAACATGAACAAAATACAATCTTTGATGCAGCAGAATATAAAATAAGCAAATACAATTTTTAACAAGCTTTGGCTTGTTGTTCAAACATTGACCATAAACACTAGCCAAGAAAACATAATTATAATCTCTGCAGAGATGAAGCAGTTGTCTGCCATGCCTGTGATGAGTTTCCATATGGATTAGGATATACGGAGACTATAGATTCCATGGAAAATAGGTTATGAGCATATGCTGACTATGGGTTCAAAACCCAAAGCATCTTGATTAGGGTTTGTGTGACCTTATCTATAGTAACTGCTTTTACTTTTTAAATCTCCAAAGACTGCCGTACTTGACTGCAGCACAATTACAAATATTTTCGTAATTACTGGGGGAAATGATTTGCATTTATTTTCAAAAATGCCTTTCTCTCTTTTTGAGGCGTTGTTGTTGTTTCCCCTTGTGCTCCTGCTCTCTGTACTGTGTGTTGATGCTGAAAACAATCACATGACAAAGCCGCTTTCTTATTAAAGACAAGGTCTTATTTCAAACTGAGAAAATAATTAGAAACCTGACAGGAATTCCTTTGGGTACAATAGTGTTTGTAATGAGAAAATTGTACATCATTGAAGTCAAAGGGCTTGGCCTTGGGAGCTGAGAAATGCTCAGCTTTTGTCCCAAGGGCTGAACCCAGATGCCTATCACAGCTCTACTGGAAGCTTGTTGTTCATTTTCCTGCCCAAATATGCCAATCAGTGCCTTTCTGATATCTTGCTGCAATGCTTCTTAGGTAAATCCTGAAGTGGTTACCCATTTCATTATGTCTGGAAAAAATCCAGATACAGGTGCATGAATTAAATCACTTACTTGTGCATCACTTCAAGCATGAAGTTCAAACTCATTGGAAGCCACAAATTATATGCTTGAGAGACTTCTGCAATTTCAAAAAGGACTATACTTGACTGCTGGAAGAAAGGAAGGACACACAAGTGCTAAGTTCTATTCTGTCTGCTGGCATCTTGCTGATAGCTTAGTTAGCACTGCAAGGAGAATTCCAAAGGTCAGAAGAAAAAGCAGGGGAAATAGTGCTGTGACTCATTCCCACACTCTTGTCTGAATAACAAGAAAAAAAAATTGGAGGAAGAAATACAGAGATTCTTCTACGAATAATTTAAAAAAATCCTAGCAGTCCTGGAACACTCCTGTTACCGGAATGTAGCACAGTGCAATAGTGAATAGAAGGTAAAAGGTAAAAAATGTGTTTCATCAATGAAATTAGTAAATATCTAAGTTACCCATTGTAGCATTATTCATTCACCAGCACCAATACCTTCTGACTGATGGAAATATGAATTTGTCAAGAACAATATTGTTTTAGGAACATATTCGCTGAAGTTCCTGTCATGAATAATGGAAAAACAATAAGCTTGCAAAGTGTTGTAGCTTAATGTAATTGGACAACCATGTGATTTTTAAATGTTGCAGTTAGCAATTCAGTTTTCTCTCTCCTAAGTCATTTGTTAGGATAAGAAAAGTCATTACCGATGAGACATACATGACCTCAATTTGCATATGACCTACTGGTTTCCAGAGAGAGCTAGTTAGGAACCGGTATGGATAAGAAAGGAAGAATAACAAGTTGATTTTTTATAATGTGTTTCTGGATCTTCCTGTACCTTCCAATTCTAAAGGAAAAGAAATTTTGGCTTCTTAGAGATAATTAAATAGAGCTAGAAAAGATACAAGACATCACTGCCAAATTCTTCTGTTTTTAACTTTGAGTATCCTAGTCATGCTCTAGCAATAGGAGATGGGTAAATCCCTTGATCAGATCAGCTACTCAGGGAATCTCTTCTTGCAGTTCTATGCAGTAACATCAGTGTTTTGGCTCAAGCTGCACGAGTGGGCCAAAGAGGAAGATATTCTTCCCCAACAACTTATGCTTTTATCCCTTTCTTTCATCTGTTGAGGATGCTGGGAGAATCTGCCGGGTTGGTTATATTTATTCATGAGCATGTTTTTGTTTTCTCATTTCTCTTCCTCTTCCTCCTTCTTGTCCCCCTCTCTTTCTGGCGCACGTGCGTGCACACCCACGTAAGATAGAAGCAGTAGTACAAAAGGACACTTGTTAGAGAGATGATTGTAGGACATGAGAGTTCCCACAATGGACTCAGACAAGGAAAGATCCCTGGCATGTGAGGAGGATAGAAGAGAAGATGCATGACTTCCATGGCTTCCATATTTCTTTACTTCTCTTTTTCTTATGTTTACTAAGCATCTACTCTGGACTGGACATTGCAAGGGCAATACGATAAAACAGAAAATGATATTTTAAGCTTATTTATTTATTTTGAGAGGGAGAGAGAGAGAGAGAGAGAGAGAGAGAGAGAGAGAATATGAGAGCATGAGCAGGGGAGGGGAAGATAGACAGGGAGAGAGAGAATCCAAAGCAGGCTCTTCATTGTCAGCATGGAGCCCAATGTGGGGCTTGATCCCTTGACCCTGGGATCATGACCTGAGCTGAAATCAAGAGTTGGATGCTTAACAGGCTGAGCCACCCAGGTGCCCCCAGGAAATGATCTTTTAAAATGCTTTGTAATATAGTAAGAAGGTAAGACTTGGCCATGATTAACCCTGCACATTTCAGGAGAGAAAGATGTTTAGGAATAGGAGAGAAGTATAATTGTGACTTTTAAAATAATTTATTTCATATGTTTAAATATATGTAGTCTAACAGAGAAAAAGGAAACAATGGCATATAAAGGAATATGTTTTGGACTTTATGAAAGAAGAAAGTCTGAGCATAGAGAGAAAAATTTAGTTTACAAAAGAAAAGAAGGACTTGAGGACCCCCATGCTTCCTCGAATCTGTGTATAGAGAGTAGCTGCTGGTGCCTTTGTAAGGAAGGTCTGGCTTGAAATACAATAAAAATCAAAATATTTTTACATTTATTTTATATCAAAGTATTTTGTACTCTTAAAATTTTTTCAGTTTATTTATTTATTTTGAGAGAGAGAGAGAGAGAGAATGTGTGTACATACACAAGCTGAGAAGGGGCAGAGAGAGAGGGAGAGAGAGAATCCCAAGCAGGTTCTCAGCTGTCAGCATGGGGTCTGATGCAGGGCTCAATTCCACACACCTTGAGATCATGACCTGAGCCAAAGTCAAGAGTCAGATGCTTCTCTGACTAAGCCACTCAAAGGACTTTTTAAAATAATCTTTCTTTACATAATTTTGGGGCTGCTTCTTTAGGCAGATGGGAAGACTGTCCTGTTATAGGACTAGTTTTAGTGCAAGCTAAGCCAGCCCTGAAGGCAGAGACTATGGCGCAATAATACCTGTTAGGTATGGGCACTTATGTTGCTTCACATAGAAATATTAAGCACTATGCCACGAGTGTAAGCATCGGAAAAAAGTTTCCATTAAAAGAAATTTCCTCTTGCTGTTGATATAGACCAGTGCTTTCTAGCCTTTTCAAATCATTCATTAATTTAACAAATGACCATTGAATACCTAATGTCCGGTCACCATTGTTCCAGGACCTTGGGATACGTGTGTGAACAAAACAAAGATCCTTTTCTTTATGAAGTTTATAGTCTAGCCCTTTTAGAAAAAGGAAATGTATACAGTGATGATTGGCAGAATGGGATGAGGCTGCTTGCTGTTTCAGGTAACTGGTCAGGGGATTTTGGAGACTGGGCCCTGCCAGGATAGAACTGTGGGATCAATATGTAGGCACTCCAGTATGTCTATTTAAAGTGTATGAATGTGCTTTGGATGCTCTGGTCTAGACCACACTGTGAGGGTATGTATCTGTGTGCCGACATTTGTACATGTGCATGCATATATTGGAACTAAGACAGAGCTACCTTTAGTATTTGTGGAATTGGAACAAAGCCCAAATTGAGGCTCACAGCCTAAGTGCCTATGTCTACATATTCTAAGTTATGTATGAAGTCAATAAGCTGTTTAAAAAATGTTCTATCTTCATATCTTACCAGACAAAACTTTGTTGACACCTGGATGTCCAGGTTCAATTTTGATTTCTCACAGCCTTTGGAGATCAGGATTAAACATGGCAGTATAGGGAGAGCCACTCCTAACCCCTGCCTGCAGCCCTCTCCTCTTTCCTTCCCCCCTCTAGTATACCACAAGAGTCTCAGCACCTTGTATTTAGATACGGTAGCCATGATTCTTAATTCTGTCCACAACTGTCTTGTTCATGTCCTTCTTCCTTCCTCCTTTTCCTCTCAAAAAGCCACCCTGTAGCTACCTACACCTTAAACCTAAAGCTAAATAAACTAGTTGTGTGATTATTGACTTCAGCAGGACAGATTCAGAAAAGCTAGACAAATCCCAAAATAGGCTTAAGAACTATTTGGCCAAGAAATTCTCAGTCTTTGAGCCAAAGACTCAAAGAGGAGTGCGGGCTCTGCAATGGCAATTCCCCTTGGTCTCTCAAACTCCTTACTACATGGGAGGAGGTACAGGGGAGAGGGCAGAGTGGAGTCACAGAAGCACTGGTCCAGGTCAGTAACACTCTTGCCCAAGTCTAAAGACAGTACTGACTAATGCATCTACTGGGTTACGAGAAAACACTCTACTCTGTACCTCATATCTGTGGGGAAAGTCAGGGAGTCTTAGAGTACTGAATTCCACCCAAGATACCCGTTTTGAACCCTTCTGATACCTACCTTCCACCACCCTTGCTCTCCCAACAAAGTTCTCATCACTCTTGGTAGAGCAGCTCTGACTGGGAAAATGGTACTGCAAATATCTCAAGGCCAAACAATTCCAGTGTTTAACAGGGTTTGCTAAACCTAAAGAGGATGGGATGGTGATTTGTACTCCAGAAACTTGAGAAAGTCCTTTCTCAGAAGCCAAAAGATCTGAGAACTAAGACGACCTAAATCAACAAAACAGAACTACTGACTGGGATTGAGAACTGAGATAACCTGTGTCAACATGGGTTGACTACTTGAGCCAGGAAATATTTCTCCAGGAAGATGAAGATGTAAATCAATAAATTGCTTAAGTGTTCACTGCAGGCAAATGTAAACTAGTGTCCGGGCAAACGTCTTGCTCACCTGGAAAAACGCTTGCTTAACTTGCTTAGCCATCAATGAATTGCTTCAGGAACTGCACCACTGTGTCATAAACTTGGCCCAATTGCAACCAAGTTCTTATGTTTGAAAGACCTCCCTTTCACCATTTGAGCTAGACTCCCAAATACTAAACTTGTCCTCCTTGACATTTCCCTTCTGAAATTCTACTGTGACCTTAAACCTCAGCTAGGAAATGGAGTGTGCCCTTGATGGGACCCGCATAAAAATTTTTCCCTTGAAACACCCCAACGCATATTTAAAGCAAGAATTTTAAATCCTTTTTTCTCCTATGTTTTATTCCCTGAAAGTTGACTCATTTTTTAGTATAGTCTGATATAACCAGGCAATATGTCATGGCATTTATAATAAAGTGGTAGGAGAGTGAAGAAAATCACAGCTTGTTTTCTATATTTACCCCACTGCTGGCAAACGTGTGATATACATGGAGAATCGCATCCAGAACATTCAAGGGGTGACTAGCATTGCGGGGAGGGCGGCCTTGATGGCAGCTGGAAGGAAGTAGCAGGGAAGAAACAGCCATGGGCTGTTGACTCAGATGTGGACCTGTGGACTTCACGTCCCTCCACCTACCACCAAACGGGTTAGGAGAAGGTGAGAGGCTAATGTTGGAGCTCACACAAAGTTTTCTAGTATAACATCACCTTTAATTCACTCCCATTTAAATGTTTATATTCATATCTTGGCAGTGGGACTCTTTAAAGAGTGTAGATGAAAACCAGCTTTTCAATTACTGTAGTTAAACAAGTGTTTATTCAAAATGAAAAAAAGATAAAAAGAATTTTAGGCAATTATCTCTTAAAGTAAGCGGCTTATTTAGAACCATTGCAGTTGTTTGGCAAATAGCTTTTCAGAGGAGAAAGCTGTGTGGATCTCAGCACATTCTTCTGCTAATTAAACAAAAGGTGGTTGTGTTTTGGAAGCAAACTCTATCTTTCGTTCCACATTTTCCCCAATTCTGTAAGCTTTCTCGAACTCTCCCATTGTGGATCAGGGGAAGATGGGAGCTTTATATTCCTCACAGGGGGCCATCTCATCAGGCTAGATTTTAACTTGTGTTTAACCAAATATGTAGCACAGTGTCCCTCCGCTCCAAAGTTCACCATTGTCGTTTCTGCTCTGTCACTCTATGACAGATGGCTAGGAAACTAGAAAAGTCCATCTGTCGTTCTCCTGTTCTCTCCCATCTACATTGTGTTTCACTGGTGTTAGAGAGCTAGTCAAGCAATAATAAGGGAAGCACGTATCCAAAACAAGAAAAGGAAAAGATTGCATAATAGTGACTGCAAAGGAGGACATCCTGGGAAGTAGTCCTAGTCACAGAAACAAAAGGTGGAAGGTTACACAGCTAGGAAAGTGACATCTCAGGAGTTTCAACGTAGATCTGTTTTCTGTCTCATTCCCAAGTCTGTCTCCCTCCCTCCCTCCTCCCCTCCCTCCTTCCCTCCCTCCCTCTCTTCTTCCCTTTCTTCCTTCCATCTTTTAGCTATTGGGAAGACTTGTAGTACAAATCTGCTGAAGAAAGGAGGCAATCTTGACTTCTGGTGAGAACATCAGCCTAGAAGATTTAGAGTTGCACTGCAGAGCTACAGGGGGTAAAGAGAATTCTAGACGGTCTAAGGTGACTAGATTTGCCCCAGTTACTATAACTGGAGGCAGATCTAAGGCACTCGTGTTCTCTACAACAAAGGTTAATCATAACCTAATGTACATGCTCCAAGTCATTTCATTCCCTGCTTTTTCAAGGACATATCTGGCATAAGCGTCAGTGGTGTGGCAATTTAAAATTGCTTTTGGAAAATCCTTAACGCTCTCCTATTATTGTAATAAAACCTAAACTACAATGTCAAGCACCAGTTGTAGGCACTTTACGCTACCTTCCCATGACTTGGGTGCTTCTAACTCCCATGTCTGTTTCATAGAACTGAGAATTCTCAATTGTAGACACTGTAATGGTCTTTAAAAGTGAAAAGATGAAAATGAAATATGCTACTCTGGACAGCAGAAAAGTACCCTACAAGTTCATGTGCTTTTATTGAACAGCACCAATAGTGCGATAAAAGGAAAATTCTGTCACAAGTTGAACGCATATGTTTGAAAACACTTAAATATGCAGTGACAATATTGTGTGAAAAGGCCCAAGAGGAATTTTATTGAACAGAACATCTGAATGAATGTAGCATTTACTTGGCTTATCCTTCGTGTTTGAATGAAAATGTTTTGCTTACCCAGCACTTGCAAAAGGAAGCGAAATGCAGAGCTATGCGGAGCCAAAATTTGGAAAGGCTTCGTGCCCACAAACGCAATTTATTGATGAGGAGGCGCAAGAGAGGATCAACAATGTTACATAAACTAAATCCTAGGAGGGCCAGTTCAGAAGTATGATTAATTCAGTATCCAGGAATAGAATGAAATATAACTACCATATCATGCCAAAATCTCAGGTTACGTCCACTTTTTGTAAGTCATAAAATATAATCTCTCGATAACTGCCTTTCAAATAACATTCATGTACTGAGAGGACTAACACGTAAAACTAGGAAAATATCACCTTGAGACTTCCAACAGGAGCAATGATGAAATGGCACATCATTTATCAAACAGTCATATGTCTATCTGTGGATTTTTTATTTCTTTGAGAGTATCTGGAATGGACATAGTAAAACAATTTACCGATAATTTCCAAATACGATCTTTCCCTTGGAATTCTTAACAGAGAAATAACACCAGCACTTTTCCTATACCTTTCCTATACTTACTATAGGTCTTGCTATACTCATGGAAGTCTTCCAACTCTTTTCTGAGAAAGATCTATATTGTTTAAAAGACCCAGGTAGGTAGGTGAATGTTTTGATTGCCCTTTCACAAATGATGTTTTTCGTTTATAAGATAAATAGCTCTGTTGATTTTGAGGTTTCAACCTAATTTACATACGAATCTTACAGTCTTTAAATTTCCCTTCTTTGAAGATACTTAGTGATAATTTTATGTACTGACGTACATAGAATTTTTTAAAGGTTATTGAAATATAATTTACAAGTATAATTATAATGTATATCACATATCATATATACATATATAATAATATGTAACACATGCAAATATCGACCCTTCTTAGTATATAAGACTTAGGAGTTTTAACAAATTCATATAGTCATATAACTACCACCATAATCAAGATATATTTCTATCAACACAAAATATGCCCATGGGCCAGTTTGTAGTAAATCCCTCCCTTAATCTATAGTCCCCAGCTAACACTGATTTGTGTTCTGTCCCTATATTTTTTTCTTTTCCAAATGTCATATAAATGGAATCATAGAATATGTAGCCTTTTGATTCTGGATTTTTTCATTTGCTATAATGCATCTGAAATTCATCCACAGTATTGCTTATATCAGTTATATATGTATACATACACACACACACATACCCCTATGAGCAATATATATGTATTATACACACACACACACACAAATATACACACATACACACACCCTGAATAAAGAAAATTACCAAATGTAATTTGGTTATTTTGGTAATTTTGTTACTGGCTAACATTTTTCCATATCTTTCTTTTTAAACACTTTTTAAGTTTATTTATTCATTTTTGAGAGAGACAGGGACAGTGCAAGTGGAAGAGGGGCGGAGAGAGGGAGAGAAAATCCCAAGCAGGCTCCTTGAGATTGGTGCAGAGCCTGATATGGGGCTTGACTCACAAAACCATGAGATCATGACCTGAGCCAAAACCAAGAGTAGGAGGCTTAGCCAACTGAGCAACCCAGGTACCCATTTCTGTAACTTTCTTATATAAAATATTTTTATTATAAAAAATCAAACAATATAAAAGGATATGAATAGAAAGCTAAAAGTAATCCTCTCCGTGCTTGTTTCTGCCTCATAGGTTACTGTTGTCATGCTAAAATATATTTATATATGTATTCAGAGTTTTTCTAATCACATAATATTATCTATCTAACTAGCTTGCTATCATGTATTTATACAGCATCTACTTTACTATGTAATTGTCTAGCTACCAAGCACCAAAATTTGGCTTTGAATACTCCTGTGTCATTTTTTGCATCCTTTAACTTGGGTCTTATTGGCCATCAGTGAACACATAGGTTAATATCATGCTTCATCAAACACTAGTGATGCATGCCATTCAGATTTTTTTGCTAATATCTAATGATTTACCTTCAATTTTATGTCAACTTTTAGACATAATTAGGAGTGAAAATATTCTTATGTGCTTTAGGTTTTGAAATTCTACCATTCAGTTATAGTCCAAATATTTATTTATTGCTGCAAGCGGAAAAGGGTAAAAAAAAACTGATGACTCTTATACAGACTGATAATTTTAGGTACAAATATGATTACAAACTTTCAAGTAGTTAAATAAACTAGAAAATAGATTGACAGGAAATGTGTGTGTGTGTGTGTGTGTGTGTGTGTGTGTGTGTTTATTGAGAGACTGGATAAGCCAAAGAATTGTAGGAAAATAGCATTTCCTTTTTGGGTGGACGTTCACCAAGGTTAAAAAGCTAAATGGTAATATAGATAGTAAAAATAGATCATTTAGATCATTTCACAATTCAAATTTGTGTCAAATTGCTGGATCCCCTACTATTCATAACAAACAAAATAAGCTTCTAAAACTGAATTTGTTATTTAGATCATGAGTTCCTCCATGAAAAAGTTCTGTTTGGCAATTTTTACAAAGTGGGAAGACAGATTAAAAGTATCAGGTTTACTTTGCCATTTCACAGTCATTGAGAGGGAAGATTTCCAAAATCATACACAATACATATGATAAATCACCTTTGTTTAGACGTAACAGAAGCATAAGGATAGACACAAGAATAAAGTAGATTTCGATTTCTTTAAATTCTAAGGATGATTTTCAAACTCAATCCCTTTTTCTCTTAACAAAATTTGACACAATTATCCCTTCCTCCTTTTTTGAAATACTGAATTCCACTTAAATTTCACCACATGCTTCCCGTTTTCTTCCTATTTGCCTGGCCACTCTGTTGAATCTCTTTGCTGATTCGTATTTATTTTCCTAACAATTCAATGTGGGATTTTCCATCCTCCTCCTATTCAGTACTTTCTCCATAGGTGATCCCATTTGTCCCCATGGCTTCAAATAACTCTGTACTGATAATTCCCAGATTTCTGTTTCCTGTGTAGATTTTTCCTTTGATATATAGAGTAGGCACATTTAACTGCATTTTTTATATATCTGCTAGGAAGTTACAAATGCACTTCAAATTGAAACTTTTTACACAGAATTTTATAATTTGTCCTATCGTCTTCCAAATTCTGCTGCTCAGTCCATGTGGTTGCAAAATAAAAGATCATAGGATCCTTCTGTGATGTCTCCTCCTACTCGTTCCTAATCACTAATCAATCACAAAGAACTGCTGCTTTCCTCTTACTTTTTTTTTTTTCATTTCTCTCACCCTCTCCTAGGTCTATAATCTGACATCTTTTGTCCAGAATGTTGCAATGGCCCCGTAACTCATCTCCTGTACAAGCCAGTCCTCCCTGTCTCCACTCTTTTTCTCAACTTAATAAAATGCAAATCTGATGATACAGTCTCACTGCTTTACATCCTTTGTTGGCTTCTTTTTGCTTTTAGATATAGAACAAGTCTATACATAATCTCATGTTATCCTCGCCATTAGTCTGTATTTTCTACCTGTTAACGATTCTTTTCAAATGACTTCTTTTTAGTTCCTTCAGTGTATTCTTCTCATTTGTATTTCAGGCTCTTCGCAGAATGTTTTTCTGTCTCTCTCCTCTCTCGTTCCCTGTTTGACTCTTGTTCACTTACCCTTCTGATCTCAACTGAGATATCATAGTACATTCTTTTCCTTTATAGCACTTAACACAGTTTGCAATTACAAATACTTAAAATTATATCCATTTCCCCATGAAACTCTTAGGGAAGCCTGCTCTATTTATTTTGTTTTCCACTCTTTGTTCAGCATCGTGTAATAGAGATAATTTTCAATAAATATTTTTGATTTGCATGTATGAAAAGTATGTACTAGAAGGACAGAATTTATAAGGAAAGAGGGTCAGGAAGGAGCATGAAATCCCTCTGTGGACTTAAGGTTCTCAGTTTTTAAATGAAAGGTCCCTTCTTGCTACAACATTCTATGCTTTCTTATCACCAATATTTGCTCAATTTTAGAAATATATATTCTTTAGGGGAATGAAATTTCTCTAGTAATACTAATATATCTTACAGGTTGATTGAATCTGCTGTTTTGTGATGATCACAACTCAATAAAGTGAGATGCTTGTCATCCCTAGCGGATAAGGTTTCAGTCTAAAAACATATACACAGCACACAAAGAAATATTTGAACTGTTGGGTAATTTTTTTTTCTTTCTAACTCAAAAAAATCACATCCTAGAAATTCCAAGAGTCAAAAATCTATCAAATTAAAAACAAAATTATTTTCAAAAATGAATCCACTATATGGATTTGCCATCTATTTATTAATTGATATTAACAGTACAGGCTGTTTCTTGGTTTTCTATTTTTTAAGTGAGGGTGCATATACATATTAATGGATAATCACAATTTTGCTCTTTATGCTTTATATGGCAAATTCAAAACAAATATATTAAGCTGTCTGCATCTTGAAACTTTCGAAGCGCAGATAAAAACACAACTTACTGTTGAGTTCCTGGCTAGCAAAATAATTGCCTTTTCAAAACTCTGAAAAATCTTGGCACCAACAGTGCTGCCCAGATTACCTGTACAGGTGGTAGCTGTTAAGTCCAGGCTTAGTTTTCTACAACTACGTGTTGAATATTTATGTGATCTAAGCGAGGAACATCATCACGAAGCTGAAGTTAACAGCGATACAGAACAATTTGATCTGGCATTCAACCGTTTGCTGCAGATCGTCTGCAACCCACCCAAAGTCTCTTAAAATAACTTTAGTGTATTCTCCAAAGTAGGGCAGATGACATTCTACATACAATTTTGAATTAGAGATTGTGTGTGCAAGACATCAAGTCAATCTTTGAGGAGAGTCCACCGCTAAATGCCATAGGATTAGAGGCAAGCTGTAGCTTGTAACAAACTTGCTACCTGACCTCAGCGGCCTTTCTGTTTTAGTTACACTGTTCTGCTGTTGAGGCTGGAATTAATGCCATCCTCCAGCCTATAAGATAAATGAGATATTAAAAATGTGTGGGAATTTGTCCCCTAAAAAGAGAGGGGGTGATTATGATTTTATAATGCATATTGTAAATGTCAATTGTGCTGGAAAAAAGCATGTAGGGATTTGTTTTCAGGAATTAAGAGGTTATTAAATTTGCTTAAACTTCATAGTAACAATGCCTTTATTTCAATTCATTAAATTATTGCCTAAGAATTTATCTGAGCTAGAAAGATATAATCTTTATCTGGAAGATCAGATATTATACTATCAATTCAAAGTAGTTAGTAACCATCAAAGAATGGCTAAGATATGAAATGCTGCACAAGATAATTAAAGCAGAAAATAGACTTCTAGGGATATCATATCAAAGATGAAGGGCTATTCACATCTGTAAAAAAACAAGATTCTGACAGTTGAATATTTTACTCTACATTACTGCAACAGATATTTCTATCACCCAGTTTTACTTAAGTACCATTTTATTTTTCTATCAGAATATGCACTGCATTTTTTATATTTTCACTTGG
The DNA here is from genome assembly GCF_018350195.1 of Panthera tigris. NCBI lineage: Eukaryota > Metazoa > Chordata > Mammalia > Carnivora > Felidae > Panthera > Panthera tigris. Next base: position 24,681,950 of record NC_056663.1, on the reverse strand, counting down.
AAGTAACTTTAGCTATTTAACAATTTGAAAATATCTCCATTAAAAACTTTGGGATCCATGTTACTTTACAAAATAGAATATTCTACTAATATTCCTACTAAATAATTTCTACAAAGTCAGTCTATGTTATTGAATCTCATATACTTCTAAAGTTTTCAGCTAATAGTCAAAAAAGAAAGCAATTGAAGACATAGTTAACATTGGATTTAAAACACTGTATTTTGTATTGGGATAGGATTTAGGTTGGGTATGTTAAATGTTGGTGCTTCTTACTTAACTTCCAAGATAGCAATGTTTTTTGGCCCACATTTTTCTCTCAGATTTTTTTCTCTTTTTCTTACAGACTTATTGGAATTATTAATATATTCTGATAACTAATTCTGTACTGCAAATTTCCTCTTCTGGTGTGAGTATAATAATCTTTTCCTTTTGATGTTTGAGATTTGTATCATGTCTATGAAATATTATCTGCCCACTCCCTGTAAAAATAATAAAGATATTCTCCTATAAACTTAAAGTTTAAAGTTTAAACTTTTAAAGTTTTTAAGATTTTTGTATTCAAGGTTAAATTTTGTATTCATTTGCAAGTGAATTTTTGCAGAATTAGAACCCTTTTCTCTTAAATGATGTTTAACTGTCCCAGCATAGATAACTGAGAGTTCTATACTTTCTCTACCGCTCTACAATGTCATATATCAGGTTTTGCAGGTGCCCTAATGGATAAATGACAGAGTCAAAGCAGCAAACAGAATACTCTGACTCACGCATACCTAAGGTGTAAGCAAATTGCTCATGGTTTTCCTAGAAGTGAAATTGACAGGAAGTCTACTGAATTCTTACTTGATCTGTATACACAGAAAAGTTCTAAGTCAAGTCAACAAAAGTCTAATGAAAATCATAAAAACAGAAATTTAGTAGAACTCTTTGTGTGTTGTTTTAGGAGAAGCACAGCACACCCCCCACCCCCGAAACCAGACATCTATTCCAGCAAAGACATATGTTCAGAAAGATGGACAACAAATTTCCGAAGAGGATCACTAGCAGAAAATTTCAAAAGACCATTCTGCTCCTATTTCTCAGTTCTAAGACGCATGTGTTCTACCTATTTTCGGAACACAGAATCATTTAATAACTTTTAAGTATAAAATGCATCTTGAAAGACAATACCCTAACCTCAGAATGTGTTATAGTCATGCTGCCTTTTGAAAAGCTTATTTCAGAAAATCCACGTTTTGAAATGAAGTAAAACCGGACTTGCCCTTTCTGCTGTAAATAATTACAGAAGTGGGAAAAATATATGAAGCAAGTATTTTTATGTACACCAGTTTCCCCTATCCATCATCTCAGTTTCCTGAGTGTCTGTTACCCATGGTCAACCACAGCCTGGAAGCAGATGATTCTCCTTCCGATGCATTATCGAAAGGTCAGCAGTAGCCCAACATTAGATCACAATACCCGCCTTATTCACCGCACTTCATCTCTTCATGCAGGCATCTTATTACCTCACATCATCACAAAAAGAACAAAGGTGAGTACAATACGGTAAGATATTTCGAGAGAAAGAGAACATATTCACATAACTTTTATTACAGTATAATGTTATAATTGTTCTATGTTTTATTATTACTGTTGCCAATCTCTTACTGTGCCTAATTCATAAATTAAACTTCATCCTGTATACATATGTACATATAGGAGAAAAAATATATATATAGGGTTTGATACTATACTATAGGGTATATATCTGTAGTTCGAGGCATTCACTGGGGATCTTGGAGTGCCCCCACTCCATGGATAAGGGGAAACTACCATATGGGACTGTGGTCCCTGAAATAAGAGAAACAATTATAGTGAATCTTCCAATCATTCCAGATTTCTGAGTGGAGGACGTTCCACAAGGGCAATAAACCCATGCAAATGACAATCTTACTGAAGTGGGGAGACCGAGATAAGAGATAACAGGAGCTAAAGTGGAGAAGAGGTTGCTATGTAGATAAAGATATCCAGAAATCTCATTGGAAATTCTAGTGTTTACTGCTGAATACTAAGCTATGTATTTATTTGGGTAAAATATCACAAGATTAGGTAAAGTATGGCCATGAAGCTATACACTGACCAATTCCCAGAGCTCATATAGGCCTGAGTTCCATATAGGTCTCCTCTGGCTGAGAGTCACTGAATTCACAAGACATTTGATACACCTAGATATGTAACACCTTAAATAGGTCTTAAATAAGACCCAAACTGGTCCTAAAGTAAAGATCACTGTAGACATACGATGGGGCACACGGCTGACTCAGATGGTAAAACGTGCAACTCTTGATCTCAGGGTAGTGAGTTTGAGGTCTACACTGGACACAGAGATTACTTAATAATTTTTTTTAAATCAACGTAGACATATTGTAATTAAATTTTAAAAAATTGAAATAATTAAATTGATCTGCAAGCAATTTAACACCTTTCCAGAACAACATCCAAAAACCATTAAAAGAAGAAAACAACATGTAGCATCCAACAATGCAAAATTCAAAGAGTCCAGTATCCAATTAAAATTTATGATGCATTTGAAGAAGCAGGAGAATGTGAGCCATAAACAAGTAAAAATAGTCAATAGAAATAGAAGCGGAAATGACAGAGATGCTTATATTATGAGAGCAGAAAAGGACTTGGAAATGCCATTACAAGTATATTCAGAAATTTTTAAAAAGCATGACAATGAAGAAGAGAGAAAAGAAAAATACAAAGTAGAAACAAATGAAACTTATAGAGCTGAAAAATACAATTTTTGCAATGAAAAATTCGCTGGGTGAGATCAATTACAGAAGAAATCAATGAACTTGAACACTAGCAATAAAAACTACTGAGACTAAATTACAGAATAAAATCAAAATTTAAAAGTAAAGTCTAGGCAATATTAGGAATTTTAAAATGTGCATAATTGGAACAAAAAACCACTTGAGAAATAAAGATAGAAGTTTTTACCAAATTTGGGAAAAACTATAAACTCATAGATCCAAGACATTCAAAATTGCAAGCAAGATAACCACAAACGGGAAGTCACAGTAATACACACTATAATAAATTTGAATACCAATAAAAAATAACAAGTTTTAGGGGCGCCTGGGTGCCTCAGTCGGTTAAGCGTCCGACTTCGGCTCAGGTCATGATCTCTCGGTTTGTGGGTTTGAGCGCCGCAGGGCTCTGTGCTGACAGCTCAGAGCCTGGAGCCTTCTTCGGATTCTGTGTCTCCCTCTCTCTCTGCCCCTCCCCAACTTGTGCTCTATGTCCCTCAAAAAATAAATAAATGTAAAAAAAATTTTTTTAAAATAACAAGTTTTAAAAAGAACCCAAAGTATCCATTTGATGGCAACAAAGAGAAAAAAATGCCACACTCCTCAACACAAGCCACATAATAGGATGATATCTTTAAAATTCTGAAAGTAAAAAACAAAAACAAAACAAAATCCCAAAAAACAAACAAACAAAAACCTCTGCCTATATTCAATGGGGAAAAAAACCCCAAAATGAGAGTTTGTAATAAAGACATCTTCATAAAGGGCGCTTGGGTGGCTCAGCTGGTTGAGCATATGACTTTGGCTCAGGTCATGATTTCGCGGTTTGTGGGTTCAAGCCTGGTGTAGGGCTCTGTGCTGACAGCTCAGAGCCTGGAGCCTGCTTCGGATTCTGTGTCTCTCTCTCTCTGCCCCTCCCCGCTCATGTTCTGTCTTTCACTCACTCACTCTCACTCTCTCTTTCTCTGTCTCCGAAATAAATAAACATTAAAAAAATTAAAAACAAAAAGACATCTTCATAAAAATCAAAACTGAGGGAAATTTCTAGTTCTTTAGGAGGAAGATAATAATACAAGATGTTAGTATCTATGCCAGAGAATGCAGAGTGCCAGATAGCAAATATGTGGGTAAATACAAACAATTTTTAAAATTTTCAAATTTTTAACAATTATTAGAGTGTTGAATACAAAAATGAAACAAGTGCATTCTATAACATATATACAATTAAAATGAATGACAACAGAACAATGGATGAAAGGAGAGATATGGATTATACTATTATACATAGGCTAGTATGATATCACTACATTATTCGTGATGTATTATATTATTTAAAGTTTGTGATAAATTAAGAGTACATATAGTAAACTTTAGGGCAAACACTAAGATTTTTTTTGAAAATGTAGAACAGTGGAGATAAAATTGAATAGAAGAAATATTAAGTTAATCCCAAACACAAGGAAAACTGGGAAAAAATAACAAAAAAATAGAGGGAATAGAACACAAAGAACCAAGTAGTAGACTTAAGCCCAACGAAATCAATAATTTCATTAAACATGAAAAGCCTTATACGCCAAACGAATGGGAGACACTGTCAGGCTAAATAAAAAAGCAACATTCAACTTAGGATATCTACAAAAAATGCATTTTCAGTAAAAAATACAGAGAGATTAAAGGTAAAAGAATGGAAAAACATATGTCAAGTTATCATTAATCGAAAGAAAAGTGGTTTGGGGGCACCTGGGTGGCTCAGTCCCTTAGTTTCAGCTCAGTTCATGATCTTGTGGTTCATGGGTTTGAGCCCCGCTTCAGGTTCTGAGCTGACAGTGCAGAGCCTGCTTGAGATTCTCTCTTCATCCCTTTCTCTGCTGCTCCCCTGCTTGTGTTCTTTCTCTCTCAAAATAAATAAATAAACTTTAAAAAGGAAGGAAGGAAGGAAGGACAGACAATGTACTACTGGATAGTCCCAGATCTCTGGCAAGAAATAGATGGTTCAAGAGCTAGATGAACAGGTTCAAGTATAGGACTGGTATAATCCCAAATGTACATTAATAAAGTTATTCTAGTTCCAATAATAGGTAAAGCAAAGTGACAACTTTACAAGTTTACTTGCCTTCAAATCTTACTTTTAGATTATTTCCTTACCATCATTTTTATAATATCCCACCAAATTCTAATGTTATTTTAATAAATCACTATATTTCTATAGAACTGACATGAATCATATTTCCTATGCTATTAATACTGGGATTTTGAAACATCACCCACATCATAACATCATTAGTTAATTACCTAAATAAAAAGGTCTAATTGTATGACATATAAAACAAAACTAAAAAGTAGGAACTTTAAAATGGTAAAAGCTACCAGAAGTCCCATAGACCTTAGAAGGAGATGGCCAATTTTTATTTTCTCTTCGTATTCAAAGTTATTAAAGTTAAGTGCCACAGCATGCTAATAACAGGATACACAGTGAAAACTAATAACAATGATGGAAAATTTGTGGTGGAATTTTTTATTTGTTTAGGAGAGTAATAATCTCTAGGCTCATTCACATAATTCACTGCTCTTTTTAAAATGATCTAAATTAAGAGATAAACTATACAACCATATAATTGAAATATGAAAGATTACAGCACAAGAGGATATTATAGCAATAAAATAATTTTTCAAAGTTAACTTATGAGTAGTTTTCTTAAATCACTTTTCTAATAGCAGCTTTATTGGAATATAATTCATATACCATACAATTCACCCATTTAAGCATACAATTCAGTGGCACTTAGTATATTCAGAGTTGGGCAACCATCACCACAATCAATTTTAGAACATTTTCGTTATCCCCAAAGGAAATGCTACAGCCATTACATCATTTCCTATTGTCTCCTACCCCCTCACCCCAGCCTGAAGCAACCATTCATTTTTTTTTCTGTATTCATAGATTCTCGTATTCTAGAAATGTTATATAAATGATAGCATACCACATGTGATGTTTTGTGTCTGGTTTCTCTTATTTACCACAGTGTTTTCAAGGTTATATATACTATAGCATAATTCAGTTCTTCATTACTTTTTATGGATGAACGACAGTCCATTGTGTAAATGTGCATGTGTATAGGCAGACATATACATATGTCTGTATATATATAACATATTTTGTATAAATCTTTCTCTGTAGCTTTTGAGTTTTTTTTGGTCTTGAGTATCAGAGGTGTACACACCAGACCAAAACTATAAATGCTTTTAATTAAAAACCCCAAAATATTTCATTTATTTTTTTGGCAGCAATACCCGATTATTTTATCACACCTAGTTAGATATGCTATTATTCTTCAAAAAAAAAGGTGTCAAATAATAAATTAAAATGCCTTATCTTAATTCGCACCTCGATTTTGAACAGGTCATAATGGGTAATTGTTTACTAATTATATTTCTGAATTTGTACATGATTTTCTATCTGGGTTTTAAATAAAGCCTGAGTTAAGGGATCATGCTGTGATAATGTACTAATTCTAAAATATATTTAACTATCATTCATCAGCCGATGGACATTTAGGTTGTTTCCATTTTTTGGTTACTGTGAATAGTTCTGTTATGAACATTTGTGTACAAGCTTTTGTTTATGTCTTATTTTTTAGAGAGAGAGTGCATGAGTGGGGAAGAGGGGCAGAGGGGGAGAGAGAGAGAATCTGAAGCAGTCTTCCTGCTCATCGTGGAGCCCAACATGGGGGGTTGATCCCACGACTCTGGGATCACGACTTGAGCCAAAGTCAAGAATCAGATGCTCAACCGCCGGAACCATCCAGGTGCACCACAAACTTTTGTTTAGATGTAAATTTTAATAATTGTTTTACTATATTATTTCGAGTTATTTTTAAATAATTCCTTTGGCAGTTACCAAATCCTCAATTATCAAAATCTTTTCAGATTTATACCAATTCCAGTGAGACATGGATATATTGCTCCTAATAACTTAATTCTATTTGTCCCCTTTTTTTGCTATTATTCTTATGCATTTAATAGCTATGTATATAACAACCATTGTAATTACTACTTTACAATTTTCTTTTAAAAAAGCTGAGGGGAAAATAGAAGAAGTATGTTTAGACTAAGTGTTCAATTAATCTTATTTATCATTTCTGTTTCTCTTAATTTGACCTATTCAGTCTAATATAGCTTTGCTTCTGCACATTTTCTTCATGCTCTATCGATAAATACATTTCTATATAAGTCTAAAAGTACATTTATGTTGTATTAATATATAATTGTATATATAAGACATTTATAATTATATATAGTTATGTCATATGCAATATATATACAATTGCATACACATTGTTTGGCACAGTTGATCTTAAAATCAGTTAAAAAGAAGGGAAATATACATTTATGCTGTTTTTCATAATTGCTTAATTACCTTTTCTTTTTTTTCTTTTTTTAACGTTTATTTGTTTTTTGATAGAGACAGAGCATGAGTGGGGGAGGTGCAGAGAGAGAGAGGCACACAAAATCCAAAGCAGGCTCCAGGCTCTGAGCTGTCAGCACAGAGCCTGGCGTGGGGCTCCAACTCACAGACTGTGAGATCATGACCTGAGCTGAAGTCGGACGTTTAATCGACTGAGCCACCCAGGCGCCCCAATAATTGCTTAATTACCTTTAACAGTGTTCACAGTGCTCTTCCCCCCCCCCCCCCAAGACCGGGGATTGGAAGTGTTTGTGGTCATGTGCTTTCAACCTGAAACATTTCCTTTTGTATTTCTTGTAAGATGGGTCTTCTAGCAACACATTCTTTCAGTTTTTATCTGGAAGGTCTTCACTAGCCTTCTTTTCTGAAAGATAAGTTTGCTGATATAGTATTCTTGATGACAGTTTTTTCTTTGAGTACTTTAGATACATTGCCCTGTTGTCTTCTGGCTTCCATTATTTCTGATGATAAATCAGCTGTTAATCTTATTAGCATTCCCTTGTAAGTGACAAGTTATTTTTCTCTTTCTTAACATTTTCTCCTTATCTTTGGCTTTCAGCATTTTTACTATGACTTCTCCGTGTGTTGTTATATTTGACTATCTTGAAGTTTATTGAGGTTCTTGGGTGTATACCAATGTTTTTCATCAAATTTTTTTTTCTGCTCCATTCTCATTCTGGCATTCCCGTAAAGTGTATGTCATTATGTGTATGTCATTGTATTTAATAGTATCCCACATTTCCCTGAGAATTTTTTTTATTCATTTATCCCCCCTCTGTTGTTTGAAATGCATAATCTCTCTTTAAGTTCACTAATTTTTTTTTTTCAGTTCACATGAACTATTGAGCCACTCCAATGCATTTTTACTTCAGTTATTTTGCTTAACTCTAGAATTGGCATTTGGTTCTTTAAACAATGATTTACATCTGTGAATATTCTTTATTTTATGCAATATTGTCATCATGCCTTATGTGATTCCTTAATCATGGTTTCCTTTAATTCTCTGAACATATTTACAGTAGATACTTTCAAGACTCTGTTAAATTTGGCACGTGATTGCTCTCATAGGCATTTTCTGTGGTCTGCTTCTCTTCTTATATATTGGTCACATTTCACTGTTTCTTTGTATGTCACATATTAAAAAACAGAAACAAAAACATTTTAGATGATACATTATAGCAACTTTGAGGGCTGCCCCCTTCCCCAACCTTTCCAGGGATTGTTATTGCTGTTTGCTTGTTCAGTGACTTCCTGGATTATTGTAGTGAAATCTATTTTCCCTGAAGTGTGAAGTCTTTACTGTCCTTACTCAGAGGGTACAGCCTTGGGAATTCACAGTCACCTGGAGAGAATAATGGTTTTAGCAGGGCTGTTGCTAGGTCTTTCTCTTACCTCTCTGTTAAACTGCCGCTATTGGTATCAGACACAGCTGTTAGTTTTCACTGATTGCCTACTGATTGCTCTATTGTTCTTGACAATGACCTAGGGTACCTTTCTCTGAGGTATGATACATTAAATTCAGATCACTCTGCAAAGGTCAGTGTTTGAGGTCAGTTCTGATCCCAGGAGTACTCTTCTTAGCTGCCTGTGCTCTTGATTCTCTGTAGTAAACTAGCTCACTTAGAGATTTTCGCTTGTTGATCTAATGGAGCCGCCAGCCTCCCTTCTCTTAAATGTTTACCGCCAGGGGCACCTGGGTGGCTTGGTCAGTTAAATGTCGGACTTCAGCTTAGGTCATGATCTCACTCACGATTTCTGAGCTCCAGCCCCACATGCCTGCTTGGGATCCTCTGTCTCCCTCTCTCTCTGCCTGTCCCCTACTTCTCTCTCAAAAATAAATAAACATTAAAAAAAACATTTTTTTGGGCGCCTGGGTGGCTCAGTCAGTTGAGCGTCCGACTTCAGCTCAGGTCATGATCTCGTGGTCTGTGAGTTCAAGCCCCGCGTTGGGCTCTGTGCTGACAGCATAGAGCCTGGAGCCTGTTTCAAATTCTGTGTCTCCCTCTCTGTTCCTCTCCCGCTCATACTCTGTCTCTCTCTCTCCTTCAAAAACAAACATTAAAAAAAATTTTTTAATTTGTTTTTTAATGCTAACTACCAAAATTGCCATTATTTTTTAAAGCACTTGTAGGCTCAAATTTCCCCACATTCTGTTTTATATAAAGTCTATTCCTTTCTTTGCAGAGAACTTCAGAGCTCTCTGTTGTTAAGTCTTGCCTTTCCCCTACGGAAAAATCCCTTGAGTTTTTTCTCCAGAGCTGGGATAGTAACAGGGACCCATGTCTCTGGGAGTGTCCCTCCTGCTTTACAAGCAGGGGAATGGGTTGGGATACTATCCTATCATCTTTGCAATTTACCTGTCCCAGTTTTGAACCTTCCCCATGCAAATGATCTGGGAAAATCTAAGCATTTGACATTCTTGGCATGACATGACTAGGGTAGAGTCTCTGTCTTTTGAACAGGGAATAGGTAGATGGTGGAAGGGAGACCTTGTCCTTGAAGCTGCGCTTGCTTGGAATTTAGACTTGCCGGCACATTGCCAGGAGAACGACACATAGCTTGGGGAAGCTATGGGGAAATGGAGCCTCATTTCTCGATCATCCCCACCCTATATTAGAGCTTATTTAATGTTGAGCCAATGAGGGGGAAGTAGGGATAGAATGGGTCATGGTTTAGGTGCTGCTGAATTCCACAGTCCTTAGTCTTCAGAGATGTGGTAAATTTCCTTGAATAAATACTTTTTTCATTTGCTGGATGTCTAAGGAGCTCTTCACACTGTCACTCCAAAAGTCATACTACTCTGAAATACTGTAATTTCTTTCTTTTCACCATACGAGAATTATTTTTCTCTATCATTTAAAATTTATTTACAATGGAATCTAGATATCTTCCTAGTGTTAATATGACTTCTTCCTCTATAAATGACACAAAGAAGCCATGAAAAATATGTAGCACTATTAAATAAAATTATAGTTATTAGAAATATAGAATAATCACCCTTTTCCTGGAACAGCATGATGTGTTTTTATATAAGCAGGCATAGAAATAAACATTTTGATTTGTATTCTTTGAAATAAATATCTTGCTAAACACCAGACACCAGAAGCTTTTTTTTAACATTTTTTTTTTTTTTTTTTTTTTTTTTTTGCCAATATGTGAAGCAGTTTTATGATATATACGATTTAGGAGACTATTCAAGACTATGATTTTCACAATATTTAGAATGGTTGATTTATATATGGTGTTTTGAGAGAATCAACTGACAGTTTCTCGTAATGAAACATGAAGTTCCTTTTTAAATAGGCCTTTAGAAACGCGAAACTTCTTGTTGTTAACAATTTAATGTACAACTATCTCTAGTTATTTAAAACCTGAATGTCTGATTTCCTCACCCTGCAATGTTGCCTTTTATAGAGACACCAAATCTAATGTGCACATTTTCATTTTCTTTTACAGAGCCTGCTTGTTGACTCATTAAGAGTATAAAATATCTGTAGAGAATTACCCATAAAGTCCCTGGATAAAAGCTTTGCAAATAACAGTTGATACACCTTACGAAGAAGTCTATCAGTGTGAAGGTATATAAAACTTAAATGTCAAAAGGAAAGTTCCCTTGTAAAGAGAATAGAAGCTATTTTGAAAACCTATTTAGTTAGGCCTTGGCATCTTTGCTTTAATGATTTTGAAGGGCAAAGAAAAAGTCATGTGATTTGATATCCATTATCATACATTAGAAGTCACTCAAAAGTTTTGGCCATGTGTTGTGAATGAGAGTAAAAATAAACCTAGTCGTTATGTCATACCTCGATTTTATATATTGGCTATAATGTAAATTAATCTTTAATTTGATTCATCCAAAACTAATCCTAAACAAGCCACAAATTCAAGTGAGATTTAATCATTTTAATTACTTATATATTCACTTCACAAGTATGTATTGAATACGTATCATATATTAGGCAGTTATTTTAACTCCTTGTTGTAAAAAAATTAAACTCTCATTATTTAAACTTACTCAACTTCTATATGTACTTCACATAGTTCTATTCATACACTTGGCCAGACTTTCCTAAATCCATATCAGCTGAATATAATAAGTAGGTAGAGTAATTATGCTTGTTAAGAATATTTGAAATAGCTACCTAGTTGACTAGGATCTCGTCAACTGGTCTTAATACTGGTCCTAATACTACATTCCTGAGAAATGGTTTTAGATTTACCCGGGTTTTTCAGGTACTCTGATGGATGTGCCATCCAGATTTTCTCTCAGAAATGCAGGATCTCTTTTTCCCCACATGTTTAAAGGGTTTTAAAAGATAGTTTTCAGCTTCAGCTCTTTTTCAGGACAGTCTTGATTGGAGAACACTGCCTTGCCCAAAATCATGCCTCATTTCAGGACAGACTATGTCCAATGACTGATCAATGAGAAGATACAGAGGCCTGGTCTTATCTCTAGCTCAAAACAACTCCGAGGCCATTCCAACCTCAAAGCGCTACATCTTCCGTTGGGATCACATCATGGCTTTACGTCACACTCTGTCCCACCATTTCTCCTTACCTTCCCTACATGCTAACCTCATCTTAGAGTCCACTTCCTGGAAACCAACTGGAGGCAGATATCAAAGTTTGATCAAGTGGACAGAGTCTATGGCCACATTTTACATAATGAGAAAAGCCCCTAGCTATGAAAGACAATGAAATACAGAGGGGTTGTTGTGAACTAAGACACTGTGAAAAGTGCTTTCTTCTGGAAGTGGCTTTCCAAATGTTGGATACCACAGATGAGTCCAATTTCACAAAACATTTTGAGGTTAACACTTTTTCAAAAGAATTTCTGCAAAGTTATCATTATTTCCTACTATTGCCACCTTTCAGAAAACCAAAAAATTTGATCCCCCAAAATGGTAGAAATATATTGTCTAAGAAGGTGATAAAAATTAACTACATGAACCCAATCATCATGTCACATTTATTAAAAATTTAATTCTTTTTACTATTAGTACAAAACAGAAAACACTCTACTGTGAAAATCTACAAGTTTAGAATCTATCCCTGCCTAATATTTAAAATTGCTGCTCTTTATCATCGGCATTGTCATCAAAATTATTACATTTTAAAAATATCATTTTTCCACATACCAATATCAGAAAATAGGTTGTTGTTCTCTAGCTTTGCAATAATACTTCCAGACAAGTATTCCAATTCATGTTAAAACTACTACTCCTTTGAGCATTATACTACCCTCTTCTTCATGTATTATTTAAAGCTATTATGATCATCTTCTACATTTACTGTAGGCTTTTGTATGTGGATCACACACTTGAGATTTGTACAACATCACTTCATTATTCAGAGGGCCTTTCGCATCATTACACAAAGCATTCTCTCTACAAGGCCAGATCCTAACCTGAACTGGTCAAGCTCAGAATTTTAAAATATAATTTCTTCTCTGACCATGACTTACTGTTTTTTTTTTTTTTCAGCAAATTGACTCCTTTTTTCCCCTCCACTTTATCTCATCAAATTTCCCAAATCTTGCTATCTGACTTCTATAAACTATCAGATGCCTTCCCACCTCTCATCCTTCCCTAACCTTTCCAAATCTCATGTCAAGTATCTGAACACCTGTTTCAGTAACCCAGATTCCTCTAAACATATTATTGTGCCACTTTCATTTATCAAAACTATGCTGAATAGAAGCTATGGTCTGTATTCTTGCTCAGATTCTTGGCTGAGGAAGTGTTGAGATGAATATCATGTCAGTGATAATATGATAGTCAGAAAGCTTGACTGGGACCTCAACATATCTAGTATATGTTTTTACTGATCTTTGTTAGCTCTCTCTCATTATTCTAAACTTTCATGACTTTCCCATGTATTCTACCTCAATTTCCTCCTCTCTGATTCTTCCTGGATAATTTCCCTTCCTCTTGAGAAAAAAAAACAATCAAACAAAAATGTTTGGACGCATTAGTGACAATCTCACTCCTCTTACATACATCTGAAAACATATCTGTTACATAGTCATTATTCTTTTCCCCATCAGTCTTAAGGATCAGTTTTTCTTGTTCTGTTTGAGGTAAACACCTTTACACATTACCTTAATTTCCTTTCACTCCCACGAGTGACTTGCTGACTCAATAGTTTCCTCTTTCAACTATTTTATCTTGAATCTCCTTTATCTTTATAGGCAACTTTTCATCAATGCATAGATATGTTTTAATATTTTCGTATTAAACAAGCAAATCAACAAAAACAACATTCTCTCCTTTCTGCTACTTACACTAACAGCTGAGTATTTTTCCCTCCCCTTTCTATAGAAATTAATCCAACAGTCTTCACTTATTCTATGTACTTCTTTATCTTCCATGTACTTCTCTAAGTCTCCTTAATACTGTGTTTGCTTTCTACATGACACAGAAGCTCTTTTTACTGTAACCACAGATGACATTTAATTGATATGTTTGACTGATATTTTTCTTGGGGAAAGGTCATGCTGTTTTTGAGTCTTCTGGATGTATTCTTCAGAGTGGCTTTCTTAAATTCCATGTCTTATTATTAATTGGAAAAATGGGAAAGCAAAAATCTCTAATTAGCTCTCTTGCAGCTATGATTTTGGTTGTGAAATGGGTTTTTCCACTAGGATGCACTCAAGGAAGATTAGGACAGAGGAAGTGGAGAACTGTTTCCTGTGGCCTGTGGCTATCACTGCTGATCAACAGGATTTGGAAAAGGGCAGATTGTCTCACATCTTGCTGTCAAGAAATGACATCAGCCACAAAACTCTTGATCTAATTTTCTAAACCATGGAGTGATCTGAGGTTTGTGTACCCATTCTCCAGCATTCCGGTTGTGAAAGTTTTTTGGAGAGGCACCAGTGTCTCCGTTTTCTTTATAGTTCTAGTGATGGCTTTGAAGACACTATCTCTTTTTGTGTTCAGTATCATTGGGAACACCTAGACTGGAACCTGGACCTTTCAGATTTCTGACAATTTTATAAAAACCCCATGATTGGGTTAAATACCTTTCTGCTTACAAAACCAATGATATATTCTGAAATATTTTAAAACAGGAAATGAAAAATCAGTGAACTTAAAAATATATATATATCTCATTTTTCCTAGATCTCTTAAAGTGCAAATCTAGACGGGCCAAATATCTTAAAAATATAATCTGTCATTCTAGCTAAAACTAGGGGTGCCTGGGTGGCTCAGACGGTTGAATTCCCCACTCTTGTATTTGGCTCAGGTGATCCCAGGGTCATGGGATAGAGTTCTCTGTGGGTGGGGCTCTGTGCTTAGTGTGGAGTCTGTTTAAGATGCTCTCTCTCTCTCTTGCTCTGCCCATCTCCCCTGCTTGTGCTTTCTCTAAAATAACAACAATCAAACCAAAAAATTAAAAAAATATATTTTTTTTTTATGAAGGAGGAGATAAATGTATAGGAGTCCTCTTGCACAGGAATAGTTTGACATGGTCTAGACACATGAGGACAGGTTTCTGGTGGGTCCTGAAGGAGACAAATTAACTTATCTGGCTTCATGGTGAAAGAACCACATGACCTCTTAGTCCTGAAAATCTATCTGGTGCGTTGTGATAACAATACGAGATTCTCAGGAAATTATAATTCCTTTTGGAAAGCTGAGTGATTCCTTTCTTTAGTGTATTGAAATTCTAGAACAGAATTAATCTACATGTTAAAGTACATGTTAAAGTCTTCTCAGAAAAGTCCAACCACACTTTGCTATTGTAGCCTAAACCACATCTTTAGAAACTTAAGAGTAATTTCCTAGACCAACAGGAAGCCTCTCAAATGGGGGAATCATTACAATAATTGATAAGGTAAATTGAATTAAGGATGAATAATGCAGTTATAGGACCATCAGGCACCCTAGGGAATAATTGCTCTTAACAATATCTATTGTGCAATTCCTTTATATCTGTGAGCAGCTTTAGGTACATTTTCTATTTAATCTGGATACAAGCCCAATGATATTTGTACTATTTTTGCAATATTAAATAATATACATATATTTAATTTAATATTTAACTAAATTAAAAAAAAAAACCTGATATATCATGGGAGTGATGATAGCAGGGTATGTTAGTTTCTTAGGACTGCCATAAGAAATTGCCACAAACTTGGAAGAATGAAAATAGCAGAAATTCATTCTAAGTTCTGGAGGCCACAAGTCCAAAATCAAGGTGTTGGTAGGGTTATTTTCTTCTGAAGGCTCTAAGGAAGACTCTCCCAGTTTCTGGTGACTGCCGGCCATCCTAGGCATGGCTGTCAGACCTCTGTGTCTCTGTGTCTTACCCTGTTCTTATAAGGATAATTGTCACCGGATGGAGGGTCCTCACAAATCAAGGATGATTTCATCTTGAGATAATCACAACGGCGAAGTTTCTTTTTCCCAATAACATCACATTCTCAGGTACTGGGGGTTAGGACTCAGACACCTTTTTAAGGGACACAATTCAAAGGATCAAAGGACACAAATCAAAGGATATCACGATGTTGTGGAAACATGCGACGGCTCTATCTATGCATAGCTACATTCTAAAAAGACATTATAAAGAGACCAGACTAAAGGCTTAGTTTTGTCACTGCTTTTTGGTTTAATTGTTGTCAAAAATATATTACCAGGGAGAGAATCCCAGGCTCTGTCAAACTGGTGAAAACAACAAAAACAGATTCCAAAGTTCAGAGTTAATAAAACACACATGCAGGAGTTACCGCATTTGCTAATTCACTTAATTTTGTATAGAATGAAAGGGAAATTCTTGTCCATAAGAAGATTCGGCGGGTTAGGAAATAAATGATGAGATGTAAAGGTTTTCATTCATTTAGGCTCCTGTTTAGTTTTTCTGACTGCAACTCTCTCAGCAAGATACACATGTTTTACTTACTGTGTAAGTATTCCCGGTCTCCCTCTCACTGTCATTTTTAACACCTTTTCAAAGAGTTTACCTTGCTTAAATATTTCTCTGATTTACCAAATACTCTACAAGAAATATGTATGTTTGCACGGTTTGCAACTCATAAAGTAGCTTTTTATATTCCAAGTGAGACTGAAAGAGTCATGATGTTAGGCATGGCCACATTGTGAGGGAAACTTGATACATGACAATGATATGTGGAACACGAATGACAAGATATCAACTAAGCTTATATATTTTACACCGGTGACAACATATCAAGAGTCAAAAATGAATCCTCCTGGACTTTAGTACACAAAAATATCTCACTTTGAAAACTGGAATAGCATTTTTAGTTCAGTAAGAATAGGAATATATTTGTGAAATATTACTCTTTTGTAGTATATAAAATCCCAAGTTGATAGGCTTATTGTCAAATGTTTAATAGAAAAAATATTCATCGTGATAAATTGTCAAGGAATGCATAATTAATCACAGATACTTTTTCATTGAAAAAGCCAAAATCATAGTTAATTTAGAAAGCTAATTACTTATAATTAATTTTTAATGTTTATTTTTGACAGAGACAGAGAGAGAGAGAGAGAGAGAGACAGACAGAGCATGAGTGGGGGAGGGGCAGAGAGAGAGGGAGGCACAGAATCCAAAGCAGGCTCCAGGCTCTGAGCTGTCAGCACAGAGTCCGACGCAGGGCTCGAACTCACGGACAGTGAGATCATGACCTGAGCCGAAGTCGAACGCTCAACCAACTGAGCCCCCCAGGCGCCCCTAGATACTTATAATTTTTGAGAAAATATGTTATAGATGCTGTAAAGGTAGGATGGCGAACTTAAAATTATGAATACCGTTAGAAACCGTATACATCTAAGCAAAGATAGTGTTTCTTAAAAAATGCTATCAGGGGGCACCTGGGTGGCTCAGTCGGTTGGACGTCCGACTTCAGCTCAGGTCATGATCTCACTGTCCATGAGTTCGAGCCCCATGTCGGGCTCTGTGCTGACAGCTCAGAGCCTGGAGCCTGCTTCCGATTCTGTGTCTCCCTCTCTCTGGCCCTCCCCCACTCACACTCTGTCTCACTCTCTCTCTCAAAAATAAATAAACATTTGAAAAAAAAAAAAAAGGCTATCAGTTCCTCACCTCAACTACTGAGATGCTGATTTCTAAAAAGAAATAGGAGTGGGGACAGCCACAGAAGCCCTGCACTTTCCAGTGATATTTAGCCCAGGTGTGGACTATGCGAATTTCAAAATTTCTAAAGCAATTCTTTTATCCAATTCATATGGTTCTCTCAGTGTGGACTATGCGAATTTCAAAATTTCTAAAGCAACTCTTCAATTCATATGATTCAAAAAAAAAAAAAAATATATATATATATATTTGTTATTAGTCATTGATACAGAGAACAATGAGAAAATGAGAAGTTGTTCTGGTCATATCCTTGCTACTTTAACATTCTATACCTCAAGGTCAAATCCATTATCTTGTCTTATCAATTTACCACTAGACATTTTCATTTATGTTAACTTCGCTCCACTTCAACTGCTGATGTATGCTTAAAACGTCTTTAAGCATTTTTTATCCCATACCACTCTCCCTCATTACTTTTGTATTAAAATAAATATCAACACCATTGTAAACTAGGGAAATCGTAGCCTTCTCAAAAGATAGCTATACATTTAATGAACTCATCAGCTAATTAAAACCCGCATGGGTTAACCATGTTATATGTAAAAGCCACTAGATGAGTATATGTTGAAGTTTTATAGGTGTATAAAACATAGTTCCTACTTTTTAAGGCAACACGTTTACAATTTTGGTAGTCTAAGATAGATACAAATGTTTTGCTGTCTTACTGCTCCTTATTATTTTCTAATAAACGAATATTCTATTCTTTACTAATAATTTGACCAATATTTATTGAACATCTTCTGTGTTCTAGGCGCTAGGAATATGACAACGAGGCATATAATACCCCTGATCTCCT
The DNA here is from genome assembly GCF_018350195.1 of Panthera tigris. Taxonomy (NCBI): domain Eukaryota; kingdom Metazoa; phylum Chordata; class Mammalia; order Carnivora; family Felidae; genus Panthera; species Panthera tigris. The sequence goes on along the minus strand of NC_056663.1, from coordinate 24,663,775 downwards.
ACAATTAAAATCTAACAAGAAAGTAGACATGTGGATCAGACAAATAAATAAATATTAACTAATAAAATCACATTTCAGTGCTGGGCAAGGACTGAAGATGATCACTTTCCTATACTGTACACTGACATAGTTTTAAAAAGTTTGCTCGTTTGCCAACTTGTCAGATAGATGGCGATCCTTTGAGTATTCTTTCTACACCCAACGCAAAGGCTACCTGTAGAGCCTGATAGGTTTCCTGAGGAACACCTTTTTTTACTAGGTCAATTGCATTGGATCTAGTTGGTGCAGAGTGTAATACTCATAAATTATTACTATGTTCAATTGGATTGGCACTTAATAAGCCTAATTCTCCATATCTTAATACAGAATTAATGGGAAGGTAAGTTGCAATAATTTGAAAAAAGACTTCTTAGAATTACACTACTATATCTTTGGGAAAAACAACAATCCAGACACCATTTTGCAATGTGATCGGTCTTAAAAAGAATCAGGTTGCACACAGGTAGGAAGCAAAAGACCTAGTGTACAAAGCTGAGGTAAAACAGTGTCTGGAACACGATGTACAATCATTTCTTGAAGCTGTTTGCCCTAAAAGACAATGACAAATGGAAAGAAATTCAGAGAAGACAGAGAAGGAGATTAAAACATTAAATATGAATAAGCTGTTAAGGTCAGATTAGTGCTTACCAACTGTTTGGTAGAGGAGAACAGAGGAATGGTTCAGAGACATTGGCACTGAAGGAAAATATTTTAATTTTCTTTCCATCAAAATGGCTAAACAGCCGGGCACCTGGGTGCTCAGTCAGTTGAGGGTCCAATGCTTGCTTTGGGCTCATGTCATGATCCCACCGTTGTGAGATCGAGCCTCATGTCGGGCTCCGTGCTGAGCATGGAGCCTGTTTGAGATCCTCTCTCTCTCCCCCTCTGCCCCTCTCCCCTGCTCGTGCTCTCTCTCCAAAGAAAAAAAAGGCTAAAGATAAAAAATATTTCCTAACATACACACGCAAAATCGTTACATATTCCCATTATTTTGTTTCTGTTGAATTTCCTTATATTAACTGACTTCTTTATCTATCTCTTCTTTGTTTTTTTCCCCAAACTTCTAGTATTTCTATGTTCAACGTATATATTTATCTCAAATAGCTTGTAAGACTTTTTTCTTTAAAGCGTGGTAAAATTATTTACTTTTAAGTTTTAAAGAAAATGCATGTTCAATGGAAACCAGCTAAATTAAGGAGGGGAGGGGTGATATTACAATGCTACAATGAATTCTGAGAGAAACAACTTGAACAGAGGTCCCAGTATGGTATATTAGAACTCTCCGACCATTGAAACCCTCACGAATTATTGACAAGAAAGCTGAATTAGAGTTTTGATAAAGTTGCCTAGAACTAGGTGACATGATTTGCTGCTCTGCCCTGTGCCTGCACAACTGGAGATCTCAAAATCATTAATCAAATCGTTTATTCACAACAGGGTCATACTCCCTGAGATCCATACAGTTTTACATACATACTTTATAATAATATCATTTCTTTTCTTGTAAATAAGTTTTTACTATTTTTGGTAATGCAAAACATAGAAAACAAGAAAATTAGAATTTTGTGTTGTAAAGCTAATATAGTGATTCTAATGAGGGGTATACTTTCTGTTCCCAAATTTGTTCTATAAAAAAAAATCCAGAAGCTTTTATGTTTATCAAATGTGTCAATGGACTTACAAATTTTTTTAAAAACACTGGTCTATATAACACAATGGAAGGAATCTTGAAGAGCTAGAAAGGATCAGAAAGGATCAAAGTAGATTTAGAGTCTCTAGAAAAAAGAAGCCAGACAAATGCTTAGTCCCAGGGTTAGGGGTTCAATTAGTATGATCAGGGAGAAGGGCATGCTCAATAAAATACACTGATTTACCTACTTTTCTTCTTGAGGCTAAACTGAAGTGGGAGAAAATGAGACTCAGTTTGCATCGGCCCATGTGGATGAGGGTAGAGAGAATATGACAGCAACAAACCTTAAAAGTGGATAGTAGAGGACATGTGTTACCTGACTTGTCAGGAGAAATCTTAAACCGACTCCGGAACCCCAGGAGAAGGCCTGAAGCAAGCAAATTAATAAATACACTGTCTTTCCAGAAGACTTGCGAATTGGGAGAAGTCAGTATTTGTAAACTTGGGGTTGGAGGTGAGGCTATCTATAAAGGAGAAGACAGATTCTAACTGTTTTTGCCAAAGAGAATCTTGATTCCTTTCTCCATCCTGTGTAGATAGGTAACTACCCTTCAACCTAGAATAACAGGAAGATTTGCTTTGTAAGGAAGCGTAACGAGAGAGACTCTGGATTTGCAGGCATTAGATACAGCTGAAGAAGAGGATTATGTTCTTAAGACAAGGGGGCTAAGTGAATATACAACTCAAGGTGCACTGTAGTCGACATGTCTCACAGCATGCTGACATCTGGGTTCAAAGCCTCTGGTGGAGAGAAGGGAGGACACGATTCTCTTCCGTAAAATAAGGACAGAAGAAAGAAACACCTACAGAAAATGACAGATTAGTTTTGATCGGCATAAGACTCCCAACGCTAGATCTACATAGTGAAAAGTGCTGTCCATTCAACGAAACAAAGAAATCACAGGAACAGAAGCAAACACCTAAAGATAGATTATATAATATTACCTTTTTTAGGTAAAAGAAGATACATACCTGCTTTGGAAAATCATTTGGTGATTTCTGTTAAAGCTAAATGTACAACCACCCGTGACCCAGTAAATACACTCTTAGATATACACCTAAGAGAAATGAATGCAAACGTAAGAGTTTTGGCAATACTGAGTGCTGAAATGGATGTGAATCAGTGGAAATCCATCTATACTGCTGGTTGTATTATAAACCCGTACAAGTGTTCTGGCAAAAAATTGGCACTATTTTGAAGTTGAACATTCTCATGCCCTCAGCAATTATTCCTTATCTAGGCAAACACCTCAAATACTTTATATAACCTCTTAACAGATATTTTCCAGATATGTAAGAATTTTCATAGCAGTTACCCACTGTAGGAAAACAAGAGAAAAACAACTCAATGCCCATCAACAGAAAGATCAGTAAATCAGCTGTGATATATTCACATGATAGACTCTCATAATCAATGAGAGTGAGTATATTACAACTCTAAGTATCAATGCAGTATTGAGTGGAAAAGCAAATATCAGAATAGTGCATACAATGTAACACTATTTTTTGTAAAGTTTAAAAAACAATGAAAAATATTGTTCCTGAGTGAAAATAAATTATAACAACATTTTATTTGGTTTTATTTTATTTTGTTTTTTTTTTTTCTTTGAGAGAGAGAATGCAAATGGGGGAGGGAGAGAGAGAAGGAGAGAGAGAATCTTAAGCAGGGTCAACACCCAGCATGGAACCTGAGGCAGAACTGTGAGATCATGACCTGAACCGAAATCAAGAGTTGGACGCTTATCCAACTGAGCCATCTAGGTGCCCCCAGAACAAAATTTGGAAAGCAAAGTAATTACAACACAAACGTTAAGAGAATAATTCTCTCTGGGGAGAAACAGGGGAAAAGACAAAGAAAGAGCCCATCAGTAGATGGAATGATACATGTAATATTATATTACTATGTATGATAGAGAGTTCATTAGAATTTAATTATTAGTATTATATATATAGTATGTATAATATTACCTAACTTTAAAAATTAAAGAAAATAGTACCAGTGGGGGAAAAAAGAGATTAAAGAGTGAGAATATGCCAATGGACTGACACACATCTCTAAGGTATATTCTTGAGTGAAAAGGGCAAGGTCCAGAATATTATCATTTATTTATATTTTTAGAAAAATATAGGATTACATATTTTTAAAAGTTTCAAAGTGTAAAAGTTTTAAAATCTGGAAGGGTACAAAAACTGTTAAAGATGTATGGTTCCAGGATGGAGACTGATCATTTAGGGGGTAGTCTGTAAGTCAGGAGACTATATTCTTTGCTCTCTTACCTATTAAAATGAAGGAAAATTGGAGACAGATAATAAAGGGACAGATGTCCTCTGAAATCCAGTGTTTTCAGAAGAGAGAAGGAAGAAAAAGAGGGGAATAAATAGAAATGGAGGAGAGGGAGAGAAAGACAGGAAGAGAGAGAAGGAGAAATTCCAGAAAAAGCAGACAAGTATCACAAGAATTCAAACACCAGCAACAGAACAGAAATCAATGCTTTTGGAAAATCAGACCCGACTGAAGAAAATTTTAAAGATTCTGAAGTCCAAAAAGTAAATGTAGCAAGATATTCAATTCAGTTTCAAGAAAATAACAGCAGGGATGGGGGAACTTTGTACTTGCTTTAAGGACCAAAAAAACCCTTCCCCCTTTACTAAAGAAAAAAAAAAAAGAAACACTGATTACTGTTTTCTTGGCATCTGAGACAGGACAGAATCACCTTTTCTATTGACTTGTGGTTCCAATAACATTCTTCCATGGCTTACTGTAATGAAATCTGGGGTATATTGATAACTTTAGTTTTATGTTCAGTAACTGGATACTTTTCTGAGTAAACAGCCATCTTCATTTGGAAAAAAAACATAGCAAGAATTCAATTATGTTTAGTTCTTTTGTAATCTCTGAGGCCCACAAGCATAGGTTTGGGTTTCGTTCCATTGACTGAGGTACACTTTTACTTATCACTTTCCCAGAACACCTCAGAAGCAGTCTGTAAATGTCTCAGAACCACATAGACAGCTTTTACTGCCAAACGTGATCATTTTGTCTGCATTGCTAAAAAGTGTCAACTTATAGCTAGTGTCCACTAAGCAATGCTCTTTCTATTTTATTCCACTGCATGAAATAAAAATATGTTCGGGTGAGGTGACTATGAATGAGGTGAAAGAAGTTCTTCCTCCTTTCAGTGGATGGTTAAATCTACTGAGATACCTGAATCTTCTATGACTCAAGTGTGTAACCAAGTAAAAGTATAGTTATAACGAGGGGGCCAGAGAGATGCTGCTCAGAATAGCCCCTGTTGACTTTTTAAATGACATTGAGTAGAGCAGACACACATTTCTACAATTGGGAGACTCTAAGTAATAAGAGAGGCAATGGGACCTGGTGGTTTTTCGAGCGTGGGCTCCAGAACCTGGTTATGTGGGTTCCCCTCCCAACCTCATGGCTACTCTGTGGCCTTGGTCAAGCTATTCAACCTTTTTATTCTTCATATCCTTCTCTGTAAAATGGAAATAGTAGGGATTTTGAGAGGATTAAACGGAATAATGTATATAAAACGCTTAGTACAGGACTCACAAAAAAGTGCGTAGTATACTAGCATTTGCTATTATCATCAGTAGCAGTAACAGTTAAAACTTACATTATTGGGGTGCTTGGGTGGTTTAGTTGGCTAAGTATCTAACTCTTGGTTTTGGCTCAGGTCATGATCTCAGGGTTCGTGGGATTGAGCCCCACGTCAGGCTCTGTGCTGGCAGCATGGAGCCTGCTTGGATTCTCTCTCCCTCTCTCTCTGCTTCTCCTCCCACTCATGCTGCCTCTGTCTCTCTCAAAATAAGTAAACTTAAAAAAAATTAAAATTTACCATTATTATCATTCCTATACACTGTAAGAAAAATAGATGAACTGGTTAAAATGTATATAAGTAATTTACCTTTGTCACCTTGGTATTGATAATACAGGGAAAATTTATGACTGAGACTTATTTAAAAATTTTTGGCATTTCACTTTGTTGATTTTATACATGCTCATAGCACTCAATACATTGATTTGTTCATTCCCACATTTTTAAATCATACAGTCACAAGTAACTTGTCTCCGCCCAGAGACAAGCAGATGCCATATGCAATTGAGTATCCTGTCCCAGGGTTTTAGGAGACAATTTATTGGTGATTGTGCTGAGCAAGTGTTTTGCACTGAGCTGATCTGCACAGTGATACTAAGTTGTTATTTAATCTTCTAGAGGCATCATCAGATAGAAACAACCCCCTAAAGCATGAGGTTCACTCTGTTACCTTAGTGGGGATGCAAAATGTGTAGGGAAGACACCCCAGTATTTATATAAAAGTGTGGAATAATATGGATTGTAATGAATGAGAAGAGATAAATATGACTGGAAGTGCCCAGGGGAGGGTTAATGAAGGAACTGGGGGGGTATGAACCGATCTCTGGAGAAAGGAGTAACCGGTGGAGATAAGACTGGGTGTGGAGAGTGGGTATGAAATAGTGTGGCAAGTTGCAAATAAATCTAGCATTTTGTGAGACTAATGAGCAAATTAGCTTTGGTGGACTTTGCATTGAAATTCCCAGGAGGATACTATTGGACTCAAAATAATAGGAGAGGTGAAAATAGTTCTGTGATAGAGATAAATAAGCCAAAATAATTTCAGTCTTTTTCTCTTCAAATATAGTTGACTCTTGAACAATGGAGTTTTGGCCTGTTCAGGTCCACTTATATGTGGATTTTTAAAAATAAATACAGTACTGTAAATGTATTTTCTCTTCCTTATTCTCTTCACATATTTTCTCTAGCTTACTTTATTGTAAGAATACAGTACATAACATATACAAAATATATGTTAACTGTTTATGTCATTGGTAGGGCTTCTGATTAACTGTTGGCTATTAGTAATTAAGTTTGGGGGACATGAAAAGTTACATGAAAATTTTCGACTAAGCAGGAGGTGGGCACCTCTCATCCCCCATTATTCAAGGGTGAACTATATTCCCCTATGCTCCTCTCCTTTATTCTTTTCTTAGCCAGAGTCATCTTCCAGAAATTCCACTTGAACTATAGCAGAATTATACTTCTGACCATTCTTGACCTTCTTTCCATATTCCACTGCTATTCCCAAACAGAAAATAAAGATCAATGATAGTGCTTTTGTGTCCCCAGTGTACAGAAGTGTGCCACTGCACAGTAGGATCCTAAATATATTTTAAAGGAAATTATTGAATGGAGCCCAACATTGAGGAAGGAAACACTGGACACATAATCTCAAGATAATGGAACTTATCATTAGTTTGCATTATAACCCAGGACTGTGATGGAAACAGATGGTCCTTTAACTCAATAACATTCAGTTGGAGGAAGTCATCTAAAGAATGTGACCCTGGTGACCTGAGAGCTGGAGCCTGGCAATCAGAGGCTCCTTACCCGCTTTCTTGTCCTTGGAATGTATGTCTGTCCACCATTCCATAATCAGAGCCATTCTCAGGGTCATGGCTTTGAAAGAGAGACAGACAGAAACAGAGAGAGACAGAGAGAGACTTTGGCCACGAGGCACAGAGATCTACTCATCTCATGGCTGCCCAAGACAAGCTTCATATGCAAGCTCCCTTGTTTGTTAGACCTGCCCCTTCTTATGTGGAGTGGACTTTCTTAGGTCTCTCCTTGCCATCTGAGGATGGAGGGTCAGTTTGTAAACCAATAGATTATAGTTATGCAAAGAGGGGAAAATGAACAGTGTAACAGAACTGAGGAGACCATAAGTCTATTTCCCCGTTTGAACAATGTGCCTAAATGTATAGATAATTTTCAGAGAAAATCACACTGACACTTATAGTGAGGAATTCATCAGTGTCTTATATCCATCCCATCTCAATTCCCCGACCTGAGATCCACAGCGTGTGCTCCTTCTAACCAGCTGAAAAAAAATTTGGTATGTAATAGTTTACACTGTGAACAACATACACCAGAGGACAGGTACAAATGAAGCTTCTGACTTCTGAGAACAGAGAAGCTACAAGAGGAGTAAGGGTGATTCCTGCCCTACAGCAGTCCTTGCCGGCCACCAGCGGTGACTAAAGAAACACTATGTTCGGCACATAAAAAGACACACTGTGTAGGTAATGAGCAAGGTCACTATTCTTTGCTTAACCTATCTCATGTATTTTCATTAAAAAAGTAACCTAAGCATAACAATTCAGTTATGTACAACAAAAAGCCATTTTTAGCACAACTCCATTTTCGTTTTTTAGATTTCTTAATTTATCCTATTGCAAAAATATCTGCCAGTACTATAGGCTCGAAAAATATTTTTTTCCAGGTGTATTAATCAGTACTCAAATTTGAAATAAAAGAATGGTTCTTATCAAGAATATTGGTAGAGAGCTCTAAGTTTGCTTGTATATGTTTATCCACTGGGATCAACAAAATAGGTCAGCTTTACTGCTCATCTGGGTAAACTCATGATAGATGACATTATAAGAGAGATATTTATCACTCTAGATGATGAGATCTTTGTTTCAGAAAAATTATTCCATTATACTCTATAAGTGGACCTTAAGAGAAAAACCACAACGATTGTCATCTATAAACGCATCCTATAGTCTAATAAGAGAATTGTTTGGCTTTTATTCCTGAGAAGTTTTGGTTAGATTTATCAGAGGTAGAACAGGGAAGTCAAATCCCTGCCCTGAGGACATAAGCAGAAAACAGCCAGTTTATCAGGAAAAGGCATAAACACAGACGTGAGGGATTTAATTGAAAACAGTGGCAGTAAATAAGAAGAAAACTTAAAAACCTAGGAGATGGTCCAGAGAAGGTTAAGAATAAATAAGCAGTTAAAATTTGTCCATTTTAGTTTTCCTGGCCAAATTCTCTGCTTCCTCACTTGGAAGAGAGTGTCAAGTAAAAATTATATCAGTATGTTGGGCCAGCTTGATTTATTATTATTCAGAGATTTACCTTCTTCTCCATGAGGTCTCCTTCCTCACGAAAGATTATTTCCTCACCACTTTGAGGTCTGGTTTTTTCCAGCCATTTTCTTCCAGATCTTCTCTTCTATCTTCCATGAGACCTGCATGGGCCCAGGTGGGGGCTATTCCTTCAGCCTCAGCCCCAGAATGACAGTAGCAAAGAATGACAGGAGCAAAGACAGAGCCTACATGCATGGCCATGTAGTGTGAGTGACAAACGTGTCGCGTCACTGTAAGCTGCTGAAATGTTGGTGCCAACTGTTACTACCTCGTTATTAGGCTGCACTAAATAGGATCATAAACAAGGTAGAAAAGAGTACTTTAGTAACATTTGGAAATGGAAATTTAAAGTAAAGCATGATTCAGGTATCTAGTAATTATATTTCCTATCTGAAACTTAGGTTTAGCTGAAACTTAGGTTTAGCTGAACAAGTATGGTAAAAATGTACACCTTTGCATATAAACAAGCGGCTTTTGTGTCCTTGAGGCCGAGTACTCTGAGTAAACCCACAGTTCTTCCCTAATGTTTGACTTTTAACTGAAGCATAATATGTGTGACTTGTGATTTTGATCTCTTATGCTAACGTCTTTACTTAGTTCATTTTCATGTGGTCCTAAAATTTTAAATGAATCTCCAGTATTATAAGTCACATTTTTATCATATGTGTGTGTTAAATCCAATATGCTTTGACTTTCAAAATTGCCTTCTTTAGATTATTTTACATATAAATTCCTAGAGAAAATGGATGTGCACGTGTAATATTCCATTGAGACAAACAGCTCTTAGCACACTATCTATTTTGAAGAGATGCTAAATAAAAAAATGAAGAGCATTGTCATGCAAAAATTTATTTACATAGTTCATATTTTATTGTATCTTATAATAATGTGTTTTATTTCTACATGTTACTCGAATGCTTTATTTCTTGGAGAATTACAACCATATAACTTGGTAATACTATGTATTTGAGTAGTATGCAAAAAAGAGAAAAGTTGCTAATAATGATCGACTTGCCTCTTTTACCTCTTGGGAATTGAAAATATAACTTCTATTATGGCTAAATATATTTCTTCTATGGTTGAATAAGCGTGAGTCTTCCCTAAGAATCCGTGAAGTGTGGGCATGGGAGAAAGTGCTTACTGACGATGCTCCCAAGGGCTTGGAAGTAATTGTCTGTATGATAGAAAAATATGTGAATCTGACTCAGCTTTAGGAAACGCTTTGCAAACAACTAATATTACCAATAGAAAGCCTATACTATCAAGAGTGGTCTCATTCAGTGAGAGCTTTATGTCCGGAAAAATAATGCCAATCGTATCCTAAGTGGATTTCACCAAAGACATTTGTTATTATTGTCCTCTAGGTGCTGGTAGAATATTAATCTTTCACATGACATGAAACTAGCCACATATCTGTGAATAAAATGCAGAGGTCCTTTATGACCTTTTTATACTGATGTCAGATACTGGGAGTGGATCCAGGCTAGATTCCCCTTAAAGTGCATCATGTGTTTTAGAAAGACATGTCAAAATTATGAACAACTGTAATTTCAGTACTGGAAGGACCATCCATAATATCATTTCCCTTAGTCTAGATAGCAAAATTAATGTGATGCTTAAAAGCAATATTTATTTACTCAACTAGCATTGTCTGCTCAGTTTTAAAACCATAAGTGGCTCTTGAGCTTTTCCGCCCACTGATTTTCAGTTCAACTGACATTTTAATTGATAATCAAATCCTATGTCTTTCCTTTGATGGTATTTATGTAATGGAAATCAACAGAAAACAACTTAAAAACAGCTTTAGAAAGGTAATGGGACTTAATGATAACTTATGTGGCAAATCCGACTTTGACTCAGAGGGCAAGAATATCTATGGGAGATATTTTATTGCAATTAAACAACAACAAATATCCTTTCACCTTTTGAGGAGAATATGGGGAGGAAGATAATCTCCCCGACATACAGTCATATTAGACTAAGGCAGGAAAGAGACCTAGATTTTCACACTAAAACTCAGTGTTATAAAAGCCTCTGAGTTATACATTGTTCAGTGTGTTAATTTGATTTAACTTATGTGCTCAAAAAGCTTTACCTCCTCTCCTCAACCAAACCCAGTCTTCCTCCGATGCTCCAACCCCACGTTGATCAATGTCCCATCAATTCTCTCATACAGAGGCCCTGCACCTCCAAACCTCACCACGGCATAGCTTTTGGAAAAGAGAATCAACATTCTCTTTGCTCTCTGCTACACTTTGTTTTACCTACTGTTGCCTGATGATTGGCTCCCCCCTACTTGTAGTTTAGGATTTTCATACCCCTTTATTATACTTTTTCTAATCTTTCAATTGCTAAGGTATATGTTATCATAACAACAAGGAACACCCAGAAGAGATGCCAGCATTTCTTCCCTCCATTCTCCAGGACTACTCTTTCCAGCTGAATCTGGCCCAGTCTTTGAATTATTCTTTTATTCTCAATACAGTGAGTGGTCCAGGCAACCGATATTAATTACTGTGAATTTGCATACAAGAACTTTCAGTCCCACTTAACACCTTCTTGATTAATTTCAGCTCAAATCTGAATACTCACCCTGATCTCCTGTCACCATAATTGGGGAATTAAATATTTATGTGTTAACTCTTTAATCACTCCTGCGCATAATTTTTGTTTGCTTGTTTTATCTCTTCAGCTCCAATGGATTTCCATGTAATTCTATTTTTGTCCTCACTGAGATAGCTACATTTGGTATCTAATCATCAGTAGGAATTACTGTCTTTAAGATCTTAACCTCTGAAATGCCTCTCTGTCCATACTCTGTATCCCTTAATTTTATGAAACATTTGCATACAGTACCCTTTACCTTCAATATTCCTCTCAATGACCTCCTTTTCATATTTCCCACACTCCGTAAGTACCTTCTTTACTTACCTCATCATCCTTCAATCCAGTTTGAACCTTAATGGGAATCTCAGTCTGCTCTCCTACTGACATTCTATCATGTCCAACAGGCAATTCTCAATTCTCAACCATGAGTTAACATTTATTTATGTAGGTCATTGCACATCTCTGTCCACTCAACCTTTGAAGAGACTGCATGCACTACATGCTTCAGCTATTCGACATATGCAGTTTATAAAGAGGTCTATGATTCCTTCATTTTCTGTATCATGGGTTTTTCTTCCTGATACCTTCGTAATCTCCTCCTCTAAAATACTATCTTCTCTATGGCTTTGAGGACTTGAATCTTTTAGGATGTTATGCTTGAACAGAGGCCTGCATGATAACAAGGAGTCAACCTGGCAAAAATCTGGAGGGAGAGTACTCTAAGCAAAGCAAAGAGTTTAAAGTCTTTGATTCAGAAAATAGTTTTGTGTGTTGGAGAAACACAATGTGTGGCTAGAGTATACTGTGTGAGGTGGTAAATGGGAGGTAAGTTCTGAGAAGTAGGAAGGGTTATGTAGAGCTCTCTAGTCCATGGTAAGGATTTTGGATTTTATTCTAAGAGTTACAGGTTATCTCAATCTTGGTATTACTAAAATTTGAGGTCACATAACAGATTTTTAGGACATTTAACATCATACTCCTCTTCTACACGCTAGATGACAATAGCATTTCCCCCTCACTGTGACAATAAAACATGTCTCCAAACATTGACACATTTCCCTTCAGAGACAAAATTACTATCCAGGAAAGCCATGGTTGCAAAGAGTGGAGGGAATTGAATTGTGTGCTTAAAAGTTGTCAATCTGGCTTTTTTTTTTTCTGGAGAATGTGCTATAAGAAGATTGGAAGCAGAGACAGTACAGAGGCAACATCTGTCCTCCAGGGGAGAAGGCGGTGTGATGGACTATAGTGCTTTTTATGAAGATTATTAAACTCAAATTATGTTTGAAGGTGTTCCTAGAACTTGGTCATATGATTACTGAAAGGTAGAGAAAGCATCCACTTACCAATTAAGGATGTGAGTATGAAGTTGTGTAGAAATAACTGGAGCTCAGAGGAGAGTTGAAGACTGAATTTACTAAAACAAAAAAGTTGCAGTCATCAGCATTTGTATTGTAATTGTTGAATTTACAGATGATGACCAGTGATTAATGGCCCTTTCTCTCTCTCTCAAGTTGAAGTGATTAAAATATCAGTAGAGGACTCCTTCCTCACAGCACAAACAAAATTTGACTCCAAATGGACCAAACACCTAAATGTAAGAGATCAGGATATAAACTCCATAGAAGAAAACTTAAGTGTACATCTTTATGGCCTTGGATTAAATGATGACTTCTTAGACATGGCATAAAAACTACAAGCAACAGAACAAAACAATATATAAGTCAATCAGACTTCATCTAAAATAAAATCTTGTGTACCTGAAAGTGCACTATCAAGGAAGTGAAAACACAGCGCACAGAATGGGAGAAAATGATGGTCAATTCTACACCAGATATCTAAAATTAGAAAAATTATTACAGCTTAAAAAACACATATAAGACAAATTAAAAATGGGCAAAGGATTTGAACAGCTATGTTTCGAGAGAAGATACAAAAATATCTTCATGTGAATAATCACATTAAAAGATGCTAGTACTTGTGCATAGGGGCACTTGTACCCCAATGTTTATAGCAGCACTCTCAACAATAGCCAAATTATGGAAAGAGCCTAAATGTCCATCAACTGATGAATGAATAAAGAAATTGTGGTTTATATACACAATGGAATACTACGTGGCAATGAGAAAGAATGAAATATGGCCTTTTGTAGCAACGTGGATGGAACTGGAGAGTGTGATGCTAAGTGAAATAAGCCATACAGAGAAAGACAGATACCATATGGTTTCACTCTTATGTGGATCCTGAGAAACTTAACAGAAACCCATGGGGGAGGGGAAGGAAAAAAAAAAAAAAAGAGGTTAGAGTGGGAGAGAGCCAAAGCGTAAGAGACTGTTAAAAACTGAGAACAAACTGAGGGTTGATGGGGGGTGGGAGGGAGGGCAGGGTGGGTGATGGGCATTGAGGAGGGCACCTTTTGGGATGAGCACTGGGTGTTGTATGGAAACCAATTTGACAATAAATTTCATATATTAAAAATAAAATAAAATAAAATAAAATAAAATAAAATATGCTCAACATCATTAGAGAAATAGAAGTCAAATCATGATGAAATACCACTTCATGTCCCCTAGAATGGCTATAATACAAAAGATGGAGAACAACAATATTGGTGTGGATTGGAAAAATTAGAACCCTCAAATATTGCTGGTGGGAATGTAAAATGTTACAGCCATTTTGGAAAAGTTTTGTAGTTTCTCAAAGAGTTAAAGAGAGTTACCGCATGGCCTGAAAATTCCACTTAGATATATGTTCAAGATAACTGAAAAAATATGTCCATGAAAAAAACTTGTACACAGATATTCACAGCATTATTCATTAAATCCAAACAATGGAAACAAATATCCATCAACTGATGAATGGACTAACAAAATGAAAATTTTGCAATGAAATATTATTCAACATAAAAAGGAATGAAGTACAGATTTATCTACAACCTGGATGAACCTTGAAAACACTATGTTAAGTAAAAGAAGCTGGGCCTAAAAGGTCACATAGTGTATGATTCTATTTTTATGAAATGTCCAAAATAGGCATATCCATAGAGGAAGACAGATTAGTAACTAACAGGGTAGAGGAGAAGGCAGAAGGAGAAGGATGAGAGCTAATGGGTATAGAATTTTCTTTTTGGGATGATGAAAATGTTCTAAAATTCTGTAGTGGTGATTGTTGTACAACTTTGTAATACACAAAAGCCCACTAAACATATGGTATTTCATTTATCTCAAAAAAAGTGCACAGACATACACACACAGATTTGGTAAACCTGTTATTTGTTATTTGCCTAAGACATTCTTTTCTCCCCCACCTCCCCAAAAAATTCACACACACACATATATACATATACAGAAAAACACACACGCACACATATATATATACATATATATAGAGAGAGAAAGTGGAGTTCAAAATAGTAATTATAGATAAAGCTGAAAAGAAGTGTGCTAATTACATATGTGGGCACAATACGCTTCTAATCTTTACCTCTGAATTAAACAGATTTACCCAAGCAGTCACAGGCAGAATTGTTACTGGGACATTTCCCTCAGAGATGCATTGTGGGAAATCAAATCTGAGAGCATCTTCCCCACAGGTAGGCTGAATAAAACAGAAGTCCTGAAGGAGCTCAGCCAAGCAAAGCAGGTTTCTTCTTGCAAATGCACCAATTACATAAGAAGTAGAAAGAGAGGGGCAGAAATGTGAACCCTACTTTGGTCCTTTCTTGTGGAAACATGAATTCAGGGGAACGGAGTCCTTTATGGACACATAAAGAACAGATCTGAGAGGATATGAGTTCTGTTTTGTGCACATCGGATTTGTGACCATGAAACTTCTCCAGTGAAGGTGTTGATAGAAAGATGAGTATATGGTTCTAATGTTATAGCTCCATGTGACCCTCTTAAAATCTGCCTTAGAAAATGACAGGAGAGGGTAACAAATGAGTCTCTCAAAAGTTGACTTTTCCAGTCCACCAAGTCAGGCCCATAGCCACCATGAGAGTAGTTTAACGGAAACAGCAATCCTCTGCTTAAAAGGATGGATAGGTCAATTTCGAAAGCGCAAATTCATGATGGATGCCTACTATAAGTTTTACTAGTTCTTATTCTATGGAGTTTACGGCTTTCCTAACATTTGTAGTTTTAGGTATGGAGACCTTTAATTTTTGTTTTGTTTCGTCCTTTTGGCAGTGGGAAGAATCCTTCTATATAAATTTATTGGCTTGGGAATGAGAACAAAAATTAAAAGTCATGATGCCTAAAAATTTTTCCTAAAAATGTTTGTTTGTGCATTTGTAGAACCAATAGGCATCATTTTATTACCATAAAAAGGAGGAATAAATAAAAATCATTTCAGATGTGGTCTACCTTTCCTAGGGATTATATTGAGTGGACTGTTTTATTATGATAAGCTAAATAATCCAAAAGCTTCCACACATTGAGAAACTTAATGGGTTGTGAAAGAAAGGTGTCCTGGGAGCTGAAATAAAAACATGGATATAAAAGCAGATAGACACTATGTCCTCACGTTCATAAGAAAATTATCCAATTCATTGAATACTGATTGCCATTTTATTATCTGAATCGATACCAGTGCAGTTAATGTGGCATTTAGAAATCATAAAAATAAAGATGGGGTAATTGTTCCCCTAAACAGAAGCCTTGCATGGGTATTTTAAACCTAAGGTAATGAAACCACACTGAAATTTTGAGAAAGGTGGACGCAACATATTCTGCGAACATGTAACCAACTCTAAAAGTTTCCTTTGCTTTTCTATAGACTTCACTTACAACTTAATCAAAAGGTTAGCTACTGCCAAGCCCGAAGGGATCAAGAGTTCAACAAATTATTTTTCTCTTTTGGTAAATACTTAAGAGATTATTTACAACTAAATAAAACATTGAATATTCTATTACCATTCTGTATCTTAATTGCATTAAAAATTAAAAGATTTTAAACTTATATTTCTCAGGTACAACAGATTCAAAGAATTTTAGAGGTAGAAATAATCATACAGACCAGCTAACATAATTATCTCATATTATGGGTGGAGATGCCAAGGTTTACAAATGTTAAATAATCACAGTTACATTTTAACTAGAGCTGGAGCGAAGACTGTAATGGCTCCTGAGCCCGGCTACAGAATTCCTTTTAAAAAACCATGTTGCCTCCAAAATTTTGTGGCAGGATGTTTTAAACAATCAACATGTTAAAGTCATCAATGAGACATTTGCTTTTTTAGGTTAGGGTGTTGAACACCTCTTTGCATTATTCAATATGCAACTTCACAAAAAGTTTTTTTTTTAAAGCTTAGATTGAGGTCTAAGTGCATGTGTATAGGCTGATAAATTTCCATATACTGACTACTCTTGAGTGATCTACCACAAAATCAATGAAAGATTCTTTGTGGTTCAGCCCTTGGAATCTCCTTTACATATAATTGGTCAACCTCTCTCCTTCTCTACTTGCCTCTTTATTTTTATTATTTTTAAATTTTAAAAAATATTTATTTATTTTTGAGAGACAGAGACAGAGCATGAATGGGGGAGGAGCAGAGAGAGACACAGAATCCAAAGCAAGCTCTGGGCTCTGAGCTGTCAGCGCAGAGCAGGACGCAGGGCTCAAACCCACGAACTGTTAGATCATGACCTGAGCCTAAGTCAGGTGCTTAACCAACTGAGCCACCCAGGTGCCCCACTACTTGCCTCTTTAATGTATAGATTGGCTTGATCTGTTTTTGTGCATTTTATATAATGATATTTTGTTATATATAGGGCATACACTCTTCTGTCTATTGGACTTACTTTGCTCAAAATTACGTTTGGGAAATGTACCCATTACATAGTTGCAAATCATTCATTTTCATTATTGTATAAAATTTTATTGTATGAATATATCATAATTTACCTATGCATGCTACTGTGGGTTGCATTTGGTTATTCTCTGACTTTTGCCCTTGACTAATACTGGTGCTATAAATCTTCCAGTAATTGACTCGTGGTGAACATGTGTATACACTCCTACTGGAAATATAACCAGGAATAAAACTGCTTGGTTATAGAAATGAATGTTTTCAAATGCCAGTTTTTCTAAGTGGTTTTAGAAATGTATATTGGTACTAATAGTATTTGAGAAATTCCATTGCTCTATTTCCTTATGAAAAACAGATATTATGCTCTTTTTCATTTTAAATAGTTTTTGGAGACAATATTATCTCATGTTGCATGCAAGCCCATATGCATTTGCATTCTCCCTTTCCCATCACATCCTATTTTCTATGAATTGATCTCTTATATGTGATAAGAAGCATGTTTTAAACATACAGTTTAGAGTCTCAACAAATGTAATAATCTATGAAACTGTCACCTCAATTAACATATAGAATGTTTCTGTCACCCGAGCAAGTTTCCATTTGTCCTTGTGTATTCAATTTTCTCTGCCCCAGGGGCAGTCACCACTCTCATATTTACTATTATAATAAATTATTTCTGTCTGTTCTTTAACTGTGAGTGAACGGACTCATACCATTTATACTTTTTTGAATCTGGCTTCTTTTACTAAATGCATTCTGTCAATTCATGCATGTTGTTACATGTGACAGTGATTTGCTTTGATTACTGAGTAGTATTGTGTTGTATGACTCCTGCATTATTTGTATTTATACATCCAATTGGCATTTGAGGGACATTTGGGTTGTTTCTAGTCTGGGGTTATGATGAAGAGAGCTACAATGTACACTGTTGTATAACAATTTTGGTTGTATATTTCTGCAGAAGTAGAGTAGGGTTATATTTAATTTATAAGACATCTTTTTCTAAAGTGGGTCTACTATTTTACATTCCCACTCAAAACACCACAGTGCCAATTGCTTCACCGACTGTTCAACATCAATGACAAGGTTTGGTATTATCAATCCGTTCAAATTTAACCATGCTTGTGGTTTTGAATTTTTTTGTGGCTGCATTTTTAACATTTTTATTTACCAGTTAGTTAATGATGTCATCTTTTCATATGCTTATTAGATGGCCATTCATGTGTCTTTGTAAAGTATCTGTTAAAGTCTTTGGCCCACCTTACTAATTGAATTACTTCCCCTTTTATTATTCAATTGTATACATTCTTTATATATTCTAGGTACAAGACAACAACACTATTTTATATATATAACATATATAACATGTATTATATATATATGTATATATAATTATAATCTCAAATATTTTCTTCTACTCTTCTACTCCATGTCCTACTTTTTCGTTTTTTAAGATATAATACGATGAACAAAAATTTTTAATTTTGAGAATTCTAACTTACGAATATTTTTATGGCCAGTGTCTTTTGTGTATTTCTAAAAGATCTTGGTCTATCTAAAAAATGGCAAAGATTTTTTTTTTCTCAAAAATTTAAAGTTTTAACTTTTGTTCTATGTTATCCATCTCAAATTAATTTGTGTATGTGTTGTGAGGTAAGGGTCATAATTAATTTCTTTTCCATATGGATATCCAGTTTTTATGTTTTTTTTTTTTTAAACTAGCTTTTTCTTATTGAATTTCCTTGGCACTTTTCTCAAAAATTTATTCACCATATCTGTTTTGTCTACTATAACTTATAGCTTTAAGTTTGGAGAATATCCTTTTTTTCAAGATTGAGTTATCCTTATTTTTCAAGATTGATTTGTCATTGAATCTGATTTTATTTTATTTTACATATATTTTTTTTAGAATCAGCTTATAAATGTCTCAGTTAATAATTAATAATTGATTTTTTAAAATATTTCATATTCTAATCCAGGAACTTGGCATAGATCTCCATTTATTTATAACTTTTCAAATTTCATTCTTGAAATTTTAGTTTTTAATTTTTCAATGTTAATATTTAATTTGCATTAGCTAAGAAAATCCCATCAGGATTTATTAAGGAATTCTACCTAATTCGGTATATATAAACCGTGATTTCAACTAGCTGGGCTATTTTTGAGAAAGTATACTTTCTCTGATCTTAAAAGAAAATAAAAGTGCAGTTCTATCATCAGTGCATGCATTTATAAGAGTCATTCATGACAATAGAACATTTTCTTTGTCTCAAGTTTGTTAGACTTTCATATTTTCTTTATAAACATATTTTTCTTTACAATTTTACCACATATGAATTATTATGCTTATATTGAGATCATTGAACAGAAAATACTTAAGAAGATAAAACAAAATTTACATCAATATTAGTGTGGTACTAAAGTCTCTGTTCTTACTTTTTTTTTTTTTTAATGGTCTACAACAGAAAAGAAGAGAGGGCAAGATAAGAAGGTAGTTAAGGGAAGCGGGGGGGGGGGGGGGGGGGGGGGGGGCGGGGCGGGGGGGGGGGGGGGGGGGAAAGAAAGAAATGCATGTTGATCTGTGTTTGTGGCTGAGATGACTGTGTTACTGAGATTATTGTGTTACGGTGTTCTCTTCAATATAGTGCATTGAATATTTGCAGTACACTGATTTTTCTTCTTAACAACTCTACTTTTAGATATACCTACCAATAAATGTGTTCAAAATATATCTCAATGAAAGGGAAAATACCTAATTTTCAAATGATATTTTGAAACAGTTATTGAAGTCCTTTGTGTGGATTTTCACTATTAAGGAACTTAAATGTTTAACATCACTCTTGATACTTTACTTCTATTATATTATTTTTATGATGACAAATACTATAAATTTTAGACTCCATCATGAGTTACTTAGATTTTTGTAGCCAATTCCTTAGGTGACGATAAACAATTATGTTTTTTGCAGCAATTAAAAATTAATCTTATTCTGAGATATTTTTCCAATCACATTATTTTAACTTGAGATAAATATTGATGTATAGTGGTTTTTTAAATTTTGGCTAGAATATATGACACATTATGCCTTTATGTATATTTGTGTGTATGTTTGTGTGCATGAGGCTATAAGAAAGTGGTCGTGTGAATGTGAGAAAATGAACTTATATTTAAGCAAGAGAAAGAAATTAACATATTAGTCTACTCTAATTTACATTATGTTTTTATTGTTTTATTATCTTTTTTTACATTGTGCTTTTTATTGGCCTCAATAAATACATGTCAAAATTTAAACTTTGTTTAAAATAAAAACTGACACAACAAAACAGAATGATCAGTTCATCAGTATGCCACAAGCGGGGGTAGGGATAGAGAGAGGGAGGTACAGAAGATCTGAAGTGGGCTATGTACTCAGATTAGCCAGCCTGATGTGGGGCTCGAACTCATGAACTGAGAGATCATGACCTGAGCCAAAGTTGGACACTTCAAATGAGTGAGCCACCCAGGTACCCCTGATTGTGGTTACTTTGGAAAAGAAAATTGCAATTCAGATGATAGAACTGATAGGACAGGGCAAGTAGAGGCATGTACAGGTCATTCAATGCACCAACAATAAATCAAGGAGGAATAATTAGAAACAGGTTTGAGAGAAAGAATCATGATGAACTCTTTGGCGAATTAACTTCTTAGAACAAATTAGAATCCATACAAAAGGAAATGCGTGCAATTTGGTCATGAGCAGTGACTACTTAGTAATGCAAAATGTGTTTGTAAATCAATATATAATATGCCAGCATAACATATTTAAAGTCAGCTTTCCTGTAGAGAAGATACTCCCCTAAAGGGGAGTTTCCACAGAAAACAATTTAAAAGATCAATAAGATCCAAGATTAAAGAAAAATCAAATAAAAGCATGTTTTTGAAAACAAACTACCCAGAAAGATGGCAGAGTAATCTGATTTGAGTTGCTAAGTTTGATTTAGTTTAACTGAGTTCAGTTTAACTGAGTCAGTTTAACCCCTCTCTAAATGTGTTAATCATCAATTTCTGAAATAATTCATTTATTGACTAAGAAGGGCTCTTATTCCTCCAACATTGAGCCATGTGTACTGTTATGACATTCTAACAAGAAAATTCTTCTTTGACTCAGTATACACATTGCTACATATTCCATGCAACCAATGTTCTGCTATTGTAAGAAATTCTGACTGATGTAGAGGAGAAAAGAAAACAGAGTTGTTCAAAGGAGAACTAACAGCCAGAATAACCAAGGAAGCAGAGGGCTTTGTGTGAGGGAAATCAGAAAGGTAAAGTATTCAATAAGAGATCACAGAGAATAACCCATACCGCCCAGGCCTCTTCTACCAAGAGATATGTTTTGAAAGCATATCAATAATAACCAGAAGAAACCTAAGTATCCATTGATAGATAAATGGATATATATACACATATACACACAGTGGAATATTACTCAGCCATAAAAAATAATGAAATTCTGCCATTTGCAATGATATGGATATACCTAGAGGGTTTATGCTAAGTGACATAAGTCAGAGAAAGACAAATACCATGTGATTTCACATATATGTGGAATCTAAAAAACAAAAAAAGTGAACAAACAAAACAAAACAGACCCATGATACAGAGAATAAACTGGTGGTTGCCAGAGGGAAGTGGAGTACAGGACAGGTAAAATAGATAAAGGAGACTAAGAGATACAAATTTCTAGTTATCGAATAGGTAAGTCATGCAGATATAATGTACAGCATAGGGAATAATATTGTACTAACTTTGTATGGTGACAGATGGTAACTAGACCTATTGTGGGGATCATTTCATAATGTATAAAAATATCAATGGGGCACCTGGATGGCTTGGTCGGTTAAGCAGCCGACTTCAGCTCAGGTCATGATCTCACGGTCCGTGAGTTTGAGCCCCACGCCGGGCTCTGTGCTGACAGCTCAGAGCCTGGAGCCTGTTTCAGATTCTGTGTCTCCCTCTCTCTCTGCTCCTCCCCTGTTCATACTCTGTCTCTCTCTGTCTCAAAAATGAATAAACGTTAAAAAAAATTTAAAAAAATATATCAAGTCACTGTCTTTTATACCTGAAATTAACATATGTCAGTTATAATCCAATAAAAAATAACCAGAATAAAATACTTCACTGTGTACATTTCTGCCTTTTCGACAGGACATTTAGCCTACCTCAAATTCATCCTAAATTGCTCTAGGGGCCCCCAAGTGAAAAGGAAAGCCAGTAAGAGCAGATAAAGAGGGCCAGCAAGATGTCCAAGGCTGGATACTCCCCTTGCATGCTTTTGGCTTCTGTAATCTTGCTTGCCTCTTACATCAGCCAGCAGCCAGGAGCCAGAAACTTAACTATACTAGTCCTGCCCACCCAGAAGCACATATATACAAAAGATCGGTAAAACCTGAGCCGGATGCTCAGCCTTTGGAGAGGACTCTGCTGGGCCAGCACCAGTGCAGAATAAACAGTCTTTTCTGATTCTCCGAATGCGTGTTACTTACCTCTTCCTGCATGCCAAGTATTTGCTATAATGAAAGGAGTTTATTTGTGCTCTGGAACTAGTCTTCTTAGCTGTCATATAATAGGCACCATTTTCTCTTGTTACAGATCTCACTAGTACTTTCATGGTAAATGATCAACATATGCACAAAAGAAGGTATTTTATCTTCTGCCTTATAGAAATTTTATTTATCTCGTGGCATCTGCTATAAATCTTAGTATACAATGCTGAATACTAATGATAAAAAGACCACTAATCTGGACTATAATGTTTCCAGCTTGGAGTATATAATCACTAAGTTTGGAGTCTAACTACCACTTTTTCCACTCCACTAAACATGATTTCTATTAGTTTGAGATAGAAATTCTTTTTTGTATTTAAAAATATTTTTAATATTTATTTTGAGAGAGAGAGACAGGGCATGAGCAGGGGAGGGGCAGAGAGAGAGGGAGACACAGAATCTGAAGCAGGCTCCAGGCTCTGAGCTGTCAGCACAGAGCTCACAGCGGGGCTTGAACCCATGAACCATGAGATCATGACCTGAGCCGAAGTTGGACACTTAACTGACTGAGCCACCCAGGTGCTCCGAGATAGAAATTCTTTATCACATCAAGGGTATATCCTTCTTTTCTCAATTTATGTATGCAAATTAGATGTTAATTTTTAAAATGTCACATTTTTAATGAATATTTAATCAGTGTGTGTGTGTGTGTGTGTGTGTGTATCAGCTAAAATTCAAAGCATTTGTGTACAGTAATAAACAAAAAGCACAGAAGTCCCTGTTCCTACAATACTAACACGGTGGTAGAATAAAAACCAAGACTTAAATACAATATACAGTAGGTTAAAAGGAAAATGTATATGCTAAAAATTCAACAAGGAAAGAAAACAATGTTTGAAAGGGTAAATTGGAAGTCTGAAATCACGAAATCACCAGTGACATGGTGATATTATAGTAAAACCTGAGGTGAAAAAGGGTGACTAAGGGAAATTTGATCAAAGAATATTTCAAATAGAGGGAAGAGAAAATAGAAGGGAATGGAGGCAGTCTTAGATCTGGCATGTTCAAGAAGGCTAGTGGACTTAGGCTGAGAAGGGGGAGGAGGTGGAGTAGGCGAGGTAAGGGAACAAAAGCAGAGCCAAGCCCTGGGAGACCATAGAAAAGACAAGAAGCTTGGATTTTACTCTGCATGAGATAGAACACTATTACAAGGTTTTGAACAGCTGAGTGACACATTTTTACTTACATTTCAACAAGATCACTGAATACTTGAGAATAGATCATAGAAATGAAAAACTATAAGCAGAGAAACCAGTTAAGAGGTGTTTACACGAATCCGAGTAAAGGATAATGATGAATTGGTATGTGGATACTGCAGCCAAGTAGGTAAGAAGTGATTGGACCTATGTTAGGTTATGAATTCCATCTATTTTATTTTTTGAGAGACAGAGAGCAAGAGCCGGGAGGGGCAGAGAGAGAGGGAGAGAGAGAATCCCCAGCAGGCTCCGCACTGTCAGCACAGAGCCCAATGCAGGGTTTGAACCATGAACTATGAGCTCATGACTTGAGCTGAAATCAAGAGTTGATTGATCAACCAACCGAGCCACCCAGGAACCCCACATTATGAATTTTATCTTGATGTGAATTTTGCAATGAAATTCTTCAAGAAAGTTAAGTGATTTTCTGCTGTATGTATCTTTTTTTTTTTTAGTAACATTTTTTCCTCTCAAAACTCATTTTATGCTGCTAAATAATCTTCCAGTGTTTGTACATTGCAAGAGAAAAATAAAGCCACCCTGGCTGATTACTTCTTACATGAATATACTGTGTGTGTGTGTGTGTGTGTGTGTGTGTGTGTGTGATTTTTTTCCCAGACACAATTCTTATAAGGCTTTTTTCTTACTCAAGTTTGATTTTTCTTAGGATTAAACTAGAACAATAGTTTTCCCAGCAAATTGAATCATTTGGTTTGAAAACTTGTCTTTTGTCAACCCCAAACTGTGGGAGGCCAGATCCTGGTGCCAGGCTGAGACCGGGTCGAGCAACGGCTCCCTGTTGACTCAGCCAACCCGGTGGTTCCCCCTCCCATTCCCCCATTCGCAAAGGCATATGAAAGCCTTGTCAAGGCTGAGAAAGTTAATTCCTGAAGCCTGTGGTCTGTGGGTGTTGGCAGTAATGTTACCCCCCTTTTCTACCCCGGGTCAAATAGAAACAAACATGGGAACTGTGTTTTGCTAGCAACCTATCAACAAGGTCTTGTTGTGACCCGTTTAGAAAGTTCACAAGGTACACAGAACTAAATGTTTTGGCTGGCAGCGATCATGTGAAACCTGTTTATTCTTAGAATGACCTGATCCATAAGAGTCTTATATTATAAAAGATTGTGTACAGCAACAATAAAGCCGTCACTTGGGCCATCAGCCCAGGGGACCCTCCTGTTCCCAGACTGGCTTCTCTTCTCTCTTTTTTTTTCTTACATTCCCCTACCCTCAGGACCTGATCTCGGTGTTTGTTGCGCAGGTCGCAACACCAAACATATTTTATCTTCCTGCATCTGTTGTTTTTAGATGTATTTTGGAACTTGTATCTATTCTCCTTTTAAAAGATATTTTCTTCATATTTTAATTTCTGCTCCTTTTGATTATTCTCTGGATTTTTCCAAGTTTTTCTTTTAATTCACCTGTTTGGTTTTCTGTTCCTGTCATTATGTTGTTTTCTGCTTCTACTATGTACCTTTCTCTAATTTTTATTATGGACATAACTGATGTAGCTTACAACAGTAAAACGCAAATGTCCAGTTTAATGAATAATTAGGGAGTGCTACTAATATGGTCACATAGTGGATATTTCTTGAATGAAGGAATAAGTGATTGAAATAGGTGAGTCTGTTTTTCAGTGTCTAGTTTCCTGGGTGTTAGTTGGGGCACCAATAGAAATCCAACCAGCAAGCTGCCCACGCTGTTCCACTTCCAGACCACCTTATCAGGACAGTGGGTATGTGAAGTTACTTCATCCATGATTCTTTCTGTGGATTTTTAATGTGGGGAACTTGAACAGGTAAGACGTGAATACGTACCTATATGATTTATAACCTATGATGACGTTAAGTAAGTGAGAGAATCTATGGGTCTGGAGAATACCAAAGCTCTCTCAAGTATGCATTTTATGTAATGCTTGAATTTGCCATTTTCTGGGGGTGTGGAGCTTCCTGGACTATGTATGAGTCTCCTCGGTCTAAGTATTATTTAATTCACTTACGTGTATTAGTGCAGACGTTAGGGAGTCTAATTCCATCTGGCTAAATTTTTAGTGTTGTTGACTCCTCTTACTTTAGAGATCAAGAGAACCATCCAGGGTTCTGTTTGTTTCCTCTTTCTTGATTCTTCCCTTCTTTCTGTAAGTTTGTGATAGAACTAGCGACTTCTTTTGAATTTACTAATATATCTGCTTGTATTTCTACTCACTAAATTTGACACATAGATGCTTCCAGTAAATTCTCCCATCCCTCAAGGTCAGTATTTCTCACACCACAGAATAAATGCATGAAGAATAGCAGAGATGTTTACTCCTTCTGATTAAACTTCTTTCAACACAGTACACTCTATTTATGACTATTTGTCCTAAGTTATGTTTAACACTGTTGAAGAATATAAATATGGTGGAAATGGACATTTAAATGGCCAGCATCATTATTTTACAGGGCCCTCCCACTTTCTAATGCTTAAGACCTCTACAGATTGCCCCAAATAGAAAATAAGCATAAGAGCCCTGATGTAACTAATGTAAAATCACATTTTGTTTCCACAGACAAGCCATTCGTCAAAATCTCTGTTCAGGTTAAACGTCTTTCAAAAATTCAACAAAGAATACAGCATGAAAATTGACTCTTAATAACATCTGTTAAGGGAAAAAGAGAGAAGGGTATTTTACACCAGAGCAGTGAGAGGAGAAGCTGGGAGTGTGACTAAAGGGAGTATGAAAAATTCTTGTGTTTATGCCAACACTGATTTCACACTCCATAGCTGCCAATTCTATTTTAAATTATTGGGTCTCTGCTGTTAAAAAAATATGTGGAAAGTAGCATGAATACTGCAGTCTTCCACGCTGTCAGGAGTTGATATATCTGTGATATATACCACCCCTGAGTGATACTAGAAATTGTCCTTGGAGTAGAGCTGAATGAGCAGGTGAGATGTTGACAAAATAGGGCTAAAGTATAATTATTACAAAATTAAGACTGAGCTGGAGAAACACGATGCTTTGCATTATTTTGAAACGTTTTATGAATATGGATATCTTAACCTTTTCCTATAAAACACCCTAAAAATTTAACAATTCTTGACTACTTTTCTTGTCACATTCTATGGAAATTCACATTCCTATGGATCATAGAGAACACATTAGCAGATAAACTGGTCAAATACTATCTTTCTAGAATATCTAAAATATCAGAGCCAGTTGTCTTTTTCTTTCTCTCTTTTCTTTATACACATTTTGCATATATATAAATAAGTGATATAGAGACTATCAAACTCATAACTCCAATGTTTCTTTAATGGAAGCAGCCGTTTTTGGAGTGGTACACGTAATAAGTATATTTGACCTTTTAAAAAATATTTTTTAATGTTTTTTGAGGGGGGGGAAGGAGTGGGGGAGGGCAGAGAGAGAGGGAGACACAGAATTCCGAAGCAGGCTCCAGCCTCTGAGCTGTCAGCACAGAGCCTGACATGGGGCTTGAACTCACGACCCGTGAGATCATGACCTGAGCTGAAATCAGATGCTTAACTGACTGAGCCACCCAGGCACCCCTAAGTATATTTGATGTTTAATCACACGCTTCTGATGGTTTGCATTTTCATAGTGTAAACATGTTCATATAATACTTTTGGAGTTTATAAAGCTAATGAGCTGCAAACACATGTTACCTTTCTGGAAAAGGGTGGATGAGTCTGAGGCAGAATCATGGGCACAGAGGGTGGATCCATGGGCCACAGAGGATTATTCCCAAGGCTTGAAACCTAATAGAGTTATCCCTGTTAGATTCTGAAACTGCTGGAGACTGATGATTCCATTGTTCCTTGCATCTTCTCCGTTTTTGAAAGAGAGTATCTCTAACTATTATTCTATGCCTATTTCACACTTTTATTTGGGAAGTAAATAGCTTATTTTCCACCTTCACTGATTCATTGATGGAGAGAAAATTTTCCCTAGGATGCAATATACCCAGAAACCACCTACCTAATTTAAGTGGTTTAGATAATGAGGTTTGGAGCTTTTGAGCTAATGATACTTACATTAGGTTTTGGACTTGACCTGATACTATAATGTATCCCAATTAATCGGGACTTCAGGATGGGGCAAATGTATCCTTTGTGTGAAATGGATGTGAATGCTAGAGGGCCAGAAAGCAGATGGTGGCAGGGTGAACAATGGCCTTTCCAGTGGCCCAAAAATGTCCAAGTCCTAATCCATGGTAGCTGTGAATATGTTACCTTCTGTGGTAAAAGGGACTTGCAGATATGATTGAGGATTTTGAAATGGGAAGTCTTTTGGGATTATTTGAGTAGACTCACTGTAATTATAAGAGTCCTTAAAATCACATGATTGCCTCTTAGTTTAGTCAAGGAGGAAAAGGTTGGGCTATATCAAACACCATATATATATATATAAATATATAAATATATAAATAAATATATAAATATATAAATATATATATGTATATATACATATATGTGTGTGTGTGTATATATATATATACATATACACACACACACATATATGTATATATACATATAATAGAGTAGTTCATGACTAGGCTCCAGGAAACATCTACCTTTAGAGGAAACTCAGCTGGATTTCCAGATATATTTTCATTGTCTTTTTTAATTTTCCTTAATAATATAGTTCTCACTTTGGGGCTTTTTACAGGAACTAATATAACCATTTTATATCTGGTAATTTCCTGTGTTGCATTTAGCTTGTGAATCTTATTTAGAGGCTTAAATGCAACTACCCAGCCTTTGGCAAGTCATATGATCAGACAACTTATCCTCTAACATATGACCAGGAGGGAAACTCCAGGCCAAAAACAGACATATCATCTAGGCAACCTCTTCATCAACAAAATTTTGGCGATGGTATAGATGTACATAGTTTGGATTAATGTCCTACCTCCTGACTTTGGCCTTGGACAAAAGAGGGGACTAGAAAAGGAAAAAGTTTAAAATAGCTCACGACTGCTCTCAACAGGAAGCTGGCCTGGCTTTAATAGTTAGGATTTAGTTTTCTCCTTGGACATAAATGATTTCACACAACACCAACAGTAGACAAGGTTATTCTAACCAGGATAAAGCAACGAGAAAATAAAACCACTCAATGATCATGCCTGAGCACAGGAAAAAAAAAAAAGAACTCTGTGCAAGCCATGATTATACCCAAACATTGCCCACCCTCCTCAACTTGGCTAGCTATGTAATGTTTGCTACTTTACCAGTTTACAGCTCCCCTTTAATTGAATTCTAAATAAAAGATATTGAGATACTACATCATGGAATTAACCCTGCTTACTGAAAACACCCAATCCAGAGTAGGATGACCTCGCTTACTTGAAACCTTCCCCAAATTACCTGACATAAATCCAAATCCTAGAAGTTAATCTCTCCCAAATCCCTGTGCTGACAGTCCCCATGTTTCTCCATCATGCGTGGTCTGTCTTGTTGCAACAAGTACCCAAAACCTCAACTTCATTTAATGATGGTTATTCCTGATCGTCTTGGGATGGCACTCATATAACACCGTCAAGCTTCAAGGACATCAAAGAATCAAAGTTTAATTCTCATTTATATTATATCTGTTGCAAATTGACAGGGAAGTTCTATGTTACGTTGCCCTCAATCTGGGAAAAATGATAAACCTACCACGATCTTCAACGTCAGTGGTTGATGTAGAAGAAGGAAAGAGGAGGTACTGAATTGTGCATTGGCTCACATCAAGTTTCTGCTTGTAAGAATATGCATTACTTCTGTACACATTTCATTGGCTAAAGCTAATCCCATAGCCATACCTAACATCAAGGAGATGGAGTAGGAAATCCCACCATCTGCTGGGAGAAGAATCTAAAATATTTAGTAGATTGAACTCATAGCTATCATAGGCTTGCTTTTTGCAGGGGAAAAAAACAGTCAAGCTGTGCTGGGTAGAAGGGTTTCTCAGGCATGGTGCTGTTTCATTTCAGCCCAGGGTCTTACTTATACATATGTTCTGTTTATTATTATTCTTTAGAGCACATACACATTTCTTATATTTTGTTGTATGTATGCTATATTTTATAATAAAAATAATGAGATACAGACATAAAACTTAAATATATAACCTGGAAATAATAAATGGAATACTGAACTGGTGATTTTATTACAGAGTTTGGCGTCCTTATTTGTCTACACCATCATTTATGTTATGAAAACGTCAACCAATGCATTGAAAAGTATCTAAACAATTCTTAAAAAGCAGAATCATATTATTTGGGAATATTAACTATACACTAAAGTCTGACAATACATTAAATTTTCTTAAATTTGGCTCTACTAACTAAACCTATTAGTTTCCAACTACCAACCTTTTGTGAGAAAAATGAGAAAAAAGACAAAGATACAGAAAATAAAAAGTAAGAATTACCCAACTACTACGAATTCCATAAAGAAAAAGGGGGTATTTTAAATCACCAAAGAAGTGATATGAGAAACTTCCCCAGAATGGAAAAAAAATATCAATCTTTAGATTGTAATGATTTGCTAAATCGGTACCATAAGTGAAGAAAAACCCATATTAAGCCATATAACTTTAAAGTTTCCTCAACATCAGGGTAAGGAAAATATAGTAAAACCTTTAAGAGAGAAAAAATAAGAAAAATATGTTACAGGCAACTCATACATGGAAGCCAAAATTCTTAATAAAAGCAAATTGAACATAACACACTATTCTCAGAAATCAACCTAAGAACAGTTTAGTCTCTTTCTTTAGGGAAACTAACAAGAGGACGGTAAGTAAGACAAACTATAACACTACAACACTCACTGCTTCAACTGGTCTTGGGGTGGTGTCTTTTTGAGGTCCCAGGACTGGTTCCAGTTGCTAGAAGTTTAGCTAACTGGCAGCAGTATTAGTGGGTGTAGCCTTGATGAGTGAGCCCATGCTGTTGAGCCCATGCCTATCCTCCATCCACACCATTACACCATGGCTTCTCCATTTAAGAGCAACTGGCCAATGCTGGCCACGACTGAAGACAGAGGCTGGCTGATATCAACTGACCAAGTCATTTTGTCTACTGAATTATTTAATGCCTCCTTTGTGGTGGATTCTTGCCGGTGAGTGTTAAAATGCAATTACAAGATCTTCCTCTGGTGCTTACTCTCATAAATCTAATCATATGCAGTTTATATAGTTCTATCTGGTCACAGAAGAAGGTTGAAAGTAATGGAGAGCATATTGGAAATGGTAAATGAAAAATAGAGAGCACAATTCATTCTTTTTTTTTTTTTCCTCTGGCATCCAGTCTTATCATTTCTCCAGGTGAAAATGGTCTCCCTAATACAAAAGACACAAAAAGTTCTAGAAGCAACATGGAATGTGAAATACTAGCTACCACCGGAAGAAGGAAAGAAAATAATTACTATAAACATAGTAATTGCTGTAGTTCTCACTTCATTGGTTAGTCGTGTGACCCAAGTTGGTAATTTCAGGTGCCTTCTGCTATAGTTTATGTCTTCCTAACCTTTGTCCACATCCCATCTGAATGACATTATTATCTGGTGAAATAGCTCAAATCCTTATTCCTACAGTATTTAAGCCTTTGTTTATATCCCCACATTTTCTTGCTGACCTGAACTATTGGTCAAAGCACTACAAAGGAGAGCCACTGAATCATGAATTACTTGGGCTCCCGAAATTGCCGTCCTTTTCCCCACTGTGTTACATCAGGGCATTTTCTCCTTGAAAATCAGGGTAAGTCAGCTCAGGTAATACAATAATCCCTTCTCCATCTGTGGTATCAACAGGAGTAAACACAAACTGATCAGAGTGCAATCTCAACTTACAATTTAATGAAATCATTATGGTGGAAGTATTATTTTTTTTTTTTTGAGCACAAAAATCTAAATACCCAGAGAGCCCATATTAATGGAGATGGGGAGCTAAAATACTTCCAATAGGTTATGTTTTTAGTACTGAGAAAAATCACTCTCTCAGCTCCACTCTGGCTCTTAAACACATTCATCCCATCTATGGCAGAGATTGCACTACATATTGGCCACTTATTTGAGGCATATAATAAACCTTTTGAGTGACATCTTCATTTTTTAGACCATTAAATATTGCTATCAAACATGTTGTGCTGATGGAAGATATGGTAGGACCTATGAATTATATGCCGTCTTTGCATTGCTGGAACATATATCTTTTGTTCAAAGGATATTTTGTATGAAATACCAGGACAATTGATAAGACATTCTATAATTACATATATGGTAGTCCTCACAGAAGAATTGTGGATATAGATAGTCATATGTTTCTGGAATATATGTGTTCCTGTGTGCATGTACAGGATGGGATGGAGTGGTTTCCTCTCATTTTGTGGAAGACTGCATTATTGCCTCAGGTATCAGATCTTTCCCTTATAAGAGGATTATATGCCAATGCCTTTCACTTATTCGATTTGCCCATCCTTCTGGTAAACAGCCTATGGAGAATCCTTTCCCTATCCCCATTGTGGGGCTTAGTCACAGGGATTGTTTTGGTGAAAAGAAAACGAGCGGATGTTATTTATGCCATTTGCACACAGAAAGCAGAGGCTTTTTATGAGTTGATCCCTTTCAACCTCTTCTGACTTTCCCCTCTGTCACAGACTAGGATACACCAAATTGGTGTGCTCCTTCACCATGGGTTCCAAATCAGAATAGTAGAAGAGGAGCCAAATGGAGCAGACCTGAGGTCAACAAATGTAACATGAACAAGAAATAGTTTTTTCTGCTGTTTTTTTTTACTGCTTTAAGCTACTTAAAACAGTGGATGGTTTGAGATTGATTTTTACTGTAACAAAATCTACCTAATAAACACCTCCATGTTATAAGGGATCTGAGCTAATCAACATGTCACCAGGTGGCCAGTTAGTACCCCCAGGGAATAAAATGAAATTGGGAGTGAAACATTGGCATTTACTTTTGGCAGAGTGAGCACAGTAGCCAGAGCCAAATGAGCTGGGAGAGCAAATTACTTCTTGTCCAAACCCCCATTCCCACTGTTAATACCGACTTTGTAAATAGTTCCATTGAGAAAGCACCTGGATGACTGACAGTCATAGGGTCGTTCACATGCTTCCAGCTCATTTTCGAAAGCTTTGTTCATAGTGAGAGCCCACTGGTAGGCCTTTACAGGGGTCACAACTATTTTTACACTCTTTGGTTGTTTTGAGAGGTCCATACCTCACCCCAAATTTCTTGTCACTAATCTTCTAATTTTGTTTTTTTTTTCCAAGACCCTGATTCATCAGCCAACCCATTAGCCATTGTCCATGAATACACACAGATCTAAATTCCAGGCTATCTCTCCTTATATATGAAAACATACTCCTTCTTCCCAAAGGAGTAAACACAGGGGGATTTCCCTACAGCCTTCCAATGACATTCCTGAATGGGGCTGTATCATAGGAACTATCCATTTGTTTCTTGCATACGGTGCACGTTATTCTATTAAACTAAGCCTATACATTTTCTTTCTTTTCTTTCTCTATAAAATGATCATAAGTAGAGTGATAATAGATCCTGGTTTGCCCAGAACACTCCTGATTTACACCCACTGTCCCATCTTAATTATTAACAGCGTCACTTTTCACTCTCAAGAGAGTGTTGGTTTGGATGTCACTATATAGTCACATTAATCGTAGATGTAGGTTGAGAGAGAAGTGGCAAGGTGGTGAAAACGTGTATCTGAGCCTAACTCTTCTGCTGTTTATCTGTGCATTCCAGACTTGCTCAGGTCCAGTCTCATAAATTCCTTTTCCATTACAGAATGGCATACTACCATTCTCATCCAATTTTATGATCCAGTTGATTGTGTGCAGGAAGGGACGCATGATTGCCTGCTATCCCATCGTCAGATATTTTGTTCTCAGTGTGGACCCGTACCAAGTCACAAGGTGCTTTTCAGGTGGAGAGGAGTTAGTGATTGAAAGGGCCAGGACTTATTTTCAAACCTTAGGAGTCTGTGCTAATTCACCTGTTGAGGCTTTTCAAGAGCTCCGCAGCGCATCTCCATCTGCCATAAGAATGTTTGATAGTATCAGGTCTCCTCAATGAATCCAAATTGCAGGGCATCTTTTCCCTCCTTCAGTGTTTTCTTATGCCAGGTACCACTCAAAACTGGCAGGTTTATAGGTTATCCAGTAACGGGTCAGAGACGTACAGGTACGTATGAAATATGTTGTCTCACAATCCAAAGAGTCCCAACAAGCACCGACCCCCTTTCTTTATGGTGGGCAGTGAAAGGTGCAGCAACCTGTTTTCACTTTAAAGAGGATGTTGTGAGATTTTCTTTACACTACTGAGCCATGGAAACTTCCCTGAGATGGGAAGTCTCTGAAATTTTGCAATGTTTATAACCCGTTCTCTTGAATGGATGTATCTTAACTATAGGATTTTGAAGGTTTATTAATTTCTCATAATCAGATCCAGTTAGAATTCTGTCATCAATATAAAATAACAGTAATGAGCAGAAATCTTTCGACTTTACTCTGACATAGCCCTAAGTCAGGAGAGTTAGTGTATACTGACATCACTGACTTATGAAGTTTAAAATGTTTTAGGTCAAGTTTATTGATAGGCATGGGAAAAAAAAGAAAGTTCCTGCACACAAGAGACTGTATGTGTTAATTCACTCTAATAAAGACACTAACTTCAGTGACTTAATGGTGATTGCCATCATCACCTGATTAATTTTGTAATAATCTATAGTTTTTCTCCATGACCTGCTTCTCTTTCGCACTGGCTAATAGGTGATTGAATGAGGTTGGGCAGGAATCACTATCCCTATGTCTTTAAAATATTTGTAGTTGGTACTAATCTCTGCACATCTGTCGCAGATTGGCTTGGGTTTTCGTTTACTCTCTTGGCTTCTACCTGGTCTTTTCTATCATAACAGCCATTACTATACAGATCAAAGAACCCATGAAGGGATTCTGACAGTAATTAAGTGTACCTATTCCTACTATATGATGAGACATTGGGAAAATGTGTGTGCCATAAACCCCCTATTGCAACTAGCTCTAGAATTTTATACTTGGATACATTGCACATTCCTAGGCTGCTATTCTATTTTATTCCTGGTAACTTCTTGGTCAATTAACCATTGCCAAAGACCTCTGTCCTTCAAAAATAAGATTACCATCAAACTCAGGGGCTTATTACTCTAAATGCACTCACAGATCTACGTTTCCACCTGACCTATATATCTCTAGGTTCCTATTATTTCTGCCGAGATGATGGGGCCCAATTTTATTGCAGAATCCCTCATTGTTCAATCTGGCTTACTAAAAATGACCACTATAGAGCTTTGCATTCTGGTGTCCCTCTCACCAATACATTTTTTAAATAATTTGGTGAATGGAGTCTCCTTTGGGTCATTGCAGAGAGGGGAATTTTTATAGGTAAATGAGCATTTTAAATGTTTCCTTATTTATTTTTGAGAGAGAACATGAGTGGGGGAGGAGGAGGAGGAGGAGGAGGAGGAGGAGAGGGAGAGGGAGAGAGAGAGAGAGAGAGAGAGAGAGAGAGAGAGAGAGAGAATGAGAATCCTAACAGGCTCCATGCTGTAAGCACAGAGCCCCACGAACCCACAAACCGTGAGATCATGACTGGAGCCAAAATCAAGAGTTGGATGCATAACCAACTGAGCCACCCAGGTGCCCCAGTAAATGAGCATTTTAAACATCACAGAGTTGGTCTAACGTTCATGGCAACCCAAGCCCTCAAACTCAGCCTGTGAAGTTTTGGTATTTGATCCCCAATGACTGTGGGCTATTGTTGAGCTCAAGTTCAATTATCCAAGATAGTAAGGGAGGTTGGCGAGGTTTAGGAGAGTTTGGAAGTTTAAATATTTCCTACTAGCCCCATTCCCAGATACCCAATCCAATACAGTAAACCCTATTTCACAGATAAGTATGCCTATAAATATATTGTCATAATCAATATTTATATTTTATCCTTTCTACTTATCTGTAGATCCCACTTATAAAATATTCTCCAAACTCCTAATGATAGAAATTAGTGACATCCTATACCATATTTGGAATATAGACTATCTCCTCTTGAGGAATGCCATGATATTTCCAGTCTAACCTATGAATATTTAACTTTTCATGGGCATGAAGGCAAAAAGGTGAGGTGAAGGTATGCCCTGAAATGAGTCAGCAAGCTCTTCTGAGGAAACAGCCAGAGGACTGTTTTAAAATATAGTATATTAAGAGAAAATTTTTGAGTCATAGTAAGGCCAAAAGATCAGGAAATAATTATTAAAAAGACAGCTTATCACCCATACTTCCCAAGATGAGGGGGTTTGCTGTGCCATGAGGGATCACATGGGGAACAACAGAGTTGTTGACACAGGCAGAGGGAAAAGGGGAATTGAGAGCGAGAACCTCTGTTGTGGTTTCCATAGGAAGGAATCGGTGAGACAGAGTAAGCATGTTTAGGATTGGCTAGTTTGAGTAGTTTCAACAGTGTCTGGGACACAGGGACTGTTACTCATCATCTGGTACTTGGATCCTGGGGGGATTAGGGCAGGTGGATAGTGGCCCAGAGCGTGAGAGCCCAAAAAGGGAGGTGAATCGGTGTGGGCTCTGGATTAGTTGGTTTATATTTGAAATGTACACTCACATTTGAATTGTTTACTATCTCTAGGAACTGGCTAACTGGGAGGCCGGTCTCTCCAGGGGGAGCAAGACTCCAGATATTAAAGCATCAGAATATAGAAAGTAAAGGACGTTGCTAATACAAAGATCAACCATAAAATCATTTATGCAGAAGGATGTTAGCCCTTCAATGTGCGTGTGCCCATGTGTGTGCATGTATGTGTGTGTATGTACATGTGTATTGGGTGAGTGTGGGTGTGGAGGGAGAATATTTTTGAAGGCCAAATAGTTTCAGGGGTATTTGGCTGTTTGGATTTTAGCATTGCCCACCTCTGCTCACAAGGTCCCCACCTCATGTTTCAGGGTTTATTTTCTTATTAGTGACTCATTTAGCATAAAATTCTTTCAAGATTTGATATTTGTATGGTGCTGTAATTTAGCAGTTTTATATACATTTATTGCAATTCTAGGAGATGAGAGCCTCTTCAAAATGGTCCTAAAGATTTTCTGATTCTTTCTTCAGTTTGTTCTTAGTTGGGCATTTAAGGACTTCAATTTGTCCTTTTCATATTTATGGCTTTCTAGGCTTGTGAGAAAAAGCCAGCAGCTGACTCCACAGTCTTATAATCATGATCATTACTATAGTTACCAACTATGCCAGCCACTTGACCTCCATCTGAACAGCATCCTTCATCTCATGCTACCAGTGGGGATAATTTGAGTTATCATGATACCACCACATGCCACAGAATTACCATTGGCCCATTATTCCCAGCAAAGAGCTTATTTTTTTTTCTCAAATAGATGATCAGCTCAATAATAGAATCTCATTTTGATATGATTCTATAATCCTGAAAGGTGGAAAGCCCTGTCTCCTAAAGCTATTCCAAAAGCCAATTACTGGTTTAGCTGATGTCCCAGCTGGAAAAAACATGGAACATTCGCAGGGAGTAGCCAGTGAAAGTTGAACAAATGGATGTTGTACTCAAGTGTGGGCAGCGTATAAAGATGCCATCGGGGATATTGCAGCAGCCTGAAGTTAGCAAATGTAGGCAGCCTTTTCATACCTCGATCTCAAATGGCAGGAAGGGACAGCAGTTACCTAACTCAGTGTGGGTAGATATTTTGAGAGGATTCTCTCACAAGAATGGCTGTATTAGAGGAACGCAGGTGTTCAACAGTGACCCGGAAGGAAGGGAGTCTATAAAATAAAGAGCTAACTTTAATTGCTTCCTATCCTGTTTCCTTTTCTGCCAGGACTTTCCATTGACTGAAACCAAACAGAAGCCCAAGGATGTGAGCAGGGAGATACAGCCCGTACAGATCAGCTTCCCATGACACAGGGGGAAAAGTCTAGGGAAGGGACCTGAGAGGACAAACAGAGAGTACCCAGCACAGGTACCAGCCCAAAAGGAGAAAGCTTAGAGCCAGCTTTAGCATCTTGATCTTTTTCTTTTATGTCCCTAATGGGTTTGTTCCTCTTTCTGTAAATATAATGGTATTAAATATTACTTGTTGATTCTATTCTTTTCTAAGAAAGTCAGTTCTTCTTTCATTCCCAAATATTTTAGTCTTCCATATCAGAGGGCTGATGTTTTATGAAATTTGTTAATATTTTCCCCTTTTTCTTATTTTTCCATATAAGATACTTAGCTACTAAAACAATACTGAGAGGCAAAAGGCATTCCTCCCTTAACATTCATTTTTTGTAATGTTTATTTATTTTTGAGACAGAGAGGAACAGAGCATGAGCAGGGGAGGGGCAGAAAGAGAGGGAGACACAGAATCCAGGCTCTGAGCTGTCAGCACAGGGCCCCACGTGGCGTTTGAACTCAGGAACTATGACATCATGACCTGAGCTGAAGTCGGCCACTTAACAGACTGAGCCACTCAGGTGCCCCATCAATTTTTATCTAAATATATGACAAAGGAAAGGGAATAGTGTAATAAGATAGAAGGGGTATAGTGCCATTTTTTGTCCAGAAAATAATTTCTTATTCCCAAGCCCAGGCTTTGCCTCTTTTTAGCTTTATTACCTAGATAGTTTTTCAAAAATTTTCCCTGAGTTTCATGGGCATCTGCGTGTCTCAGTTGGTTAAGCATCTGACTCTTGATTTTGGCTCAGCTCATAATCTCACAGTGGTTTGTGAGCCCCATATGGGGCTCTGTGCTGACAGTGCAGAGCCTACTTGGGACTCTGCGATTCTCTCTCTGCCCCTCCCCCTCTCTCCCTCTCCCTCTCTCAAAAATAAGTAAATAAAAATAAACATTAAAAAAATTTTCCTGAGACTCAGTTTCTCCATTATTAAAACAGGCTATAATAACCAACTTGAACAAAAAATGGTTATTATTAGAGATAAAGTAGCTAATGCTCCTGGCATTGTTTCTGGAACATATTAGGCATGAAGTAATTGGGAAGGTTAGAAGTAAAAGAGAAAATATTGATTTAGGTGTCTAAAAGATGAATGAAGATCCTTGAAGAAATTTGGAAACTAATTCTTAAAACATCTTTAATAATTCTTAGAATCCCAAAAAAAGACAGATGTACTTGTGTACCTGAGATCTGATTGGAAATGTCTAACCATCAGCCATGTCTGTGAACTAAGACACAGTTCTTTTCATTTTTTTTAACTTAGAGTTATCACCAAATCCACACAGGTTTCCTTGCCATAAAGGAATTAAACTGTGAGCCCAAGAGTTGAGAAAAGTGTGTGGTCCAATACATTGGCTAGTTTGGGACTTAACAAAGTAAATTGAAAACATCAATGATTAATGGGAAATAAAGATTCCAGGCTGGACTGCAGGTATTACAAAGCAGGGACACCATTAGATTAAGGGCATTTACATTTTGAATTTCAGCCGTCCCCCAAATCAGCTTATATGCAAAGCTCCTTATACTAAAATGAGCTTAATGTCTGGTTGTAAACAGTTCTGCTGAACACCGTATATTTCAGGCTTCATGAGGATCCCTTGTTCAATTCAGATTAGCTTAGGAAAATCTCTAGTTACATTAAAATCTTGTATGGTGGATTTATTCCTTCAAATTTATTCCTAGAATTTTCTAGTGCATTTTTTTTCTACCAGTGGAATTTTTTCCATCAGTGTTTAGAATGTTAAGGTGGGGGGCTACTGGTGGGCAAAAACCATTCCTTCTGTCCTGACGTATATTTTTCCTATTTGAAATGAATACATTTACAGCATTTTTATTACTTTTATATAGACTCATAATACTATCCACATCTTCTCCTTTGAGAATTATAGGATATACTAATATTTTAAAAATATTTTAGGAAAAATCATTTATTGGTTTGGATTGACCACCATGCTTTCTTCTTTCTTTTCAGTAACATTTTCTGAATTGCTTTTCAGATATGCAACCCTTCCCCGGGCAGTCCATGTAACTTGGTAGAAGGTGACCCTATTCACAAATCTTTCTTCCAAGGTAGTCAGTACATCCCTTCAAGGTGTTCATGGTGTTTTGTTCAAGGATGGATTCATGATCCCATTGAAGTCAATTGACACATGAGTATATGTTCTCTATGCATCATTCTTGGGAATGAGCAGTTCTAATTTTTGACAAAAGTTATTTGGAGAGAATATTTTATTAGCTGGGATTGAATGAGGAAGACTATAGCTTTGGAAGATGATGGCAGCCATTCTGTGACTATGAGGGTTTCTAGCCTTAGCATGAAGTGGACATAAAGAACGAGAGAAAAGAGAAATGGAAAAAAAATGTAGTGTTTGAAGACACTAAAGCCTGACTGAAGCCTTCTCAACTTCTGAACATTTTCCAGTTTTAGGTATATGTGCCCCAAATTGCCAGCCTTCCAATGCTCATATATGTATACCATTTTATGACTTGGGCCCGTTGCTTGCAATAGAGAAACTTCTAACTAATGTAAGCATTGATCCATTTTAGTACATTTAAAAAAAATTTATTTGTTTAAACTACATTTCCAGTTGTCATGTGCCATTATGAAGGCTCAGAGCATCCTGTAGAACTTTCTATATATACAGAGACTTCAAAATTTTTCCACTTTTAAAGTTTTCATAGAATATTGTCTTGATTTGATTTAGATATATGAATGTATTTTAGTTACATTTCTGAAAAACTTTAACTGTGTTTTTGCTTCCCTATTTACTCAGAACTGGCACAGAGTTTAGCAAAAATGTTAATAAAAATAATGTTAGTTAAAAATAATATTATAAAAATGTATACAGAACTGGAAAATTATTTCAATTAACTTACATATTTTTCATTTGGGTAGGATAAAAAAGTTTATTCAGATTTCTCATATTATTTAAAATTTTGGCAATATTATTTATCATTAAACAGTAAAAAGGCACTTTAACACACACACAAATACAAAATTTACTTCTTACTCATGTTACAATCAGTTCATTGATTTATAACTTGTTCATAAAAATTAAAATTATGTGCATAGCAGCATTTGACACACCAACTAACTTGCTATTAAATATATATTAGAAATTTAGTTTCTTTTGTTAAAAAATAATTCCACTTATCAATATTTTCCTTTAAACAGGAGAGTTGTTGTTCCCATGATGTCAACGTCTAGATTGGACTAATATCATCAAAAGAATATTTATCATTTTATGCAGTCTGAAAATATGCAGAATTAAACATGATTAAATCAAAGCACTAAGCATTTGGAAGAAGAACTTATCTAGATGTTTGATGCAAACATTTACCATATAAATTGGTAAATCCATTTACCATATAAATTGGTAAAAAAAAATCTCTTTTACTTGAATACTCTCATACTGAAACATTTTTTTTTTCTCCATAAATATTGTATTGAATAAAACAACTCACAGGGAACAAGTAGGTTTTTATGGAGCTATCTAACATTTGTGTCTAAAAAACCAAAAACACTGCTGGATTTGGGTAAAATGAGAGGTAAAGCTAGAGCAGCAATTTTACAAATAATGTGTTTGTAAAGCAAACATGTTCAATGATAGTTGCTATTGCATTGATATAAATGGAGAACCATGTGCAGTTTTAATCCATTCCGTTGGCCAGTAAAGTCTGTACCTGATCCAATCATGGAAACAAACGTGAGGAAGCAAGGGATACTTTGTTACTGACAACACACCATGCGGGATGTACAATTCGACGACTGAATAAATGAAGAACAGAGACGTCGACTAAATTTGCCTCAAGTTGCAAAGTTTGAATTTGGGATTCAAAACCCAGTATTCAGACTTAAATTCCATTTTGTTCATTAATAGATTTAACTCAATAATTACCCTCACCATCATAACAATAACAGTAGTTACGTGTGTGTGTGTGTATATAGACACACACACACACACACACACACACACACACACACACAAATATACATATATACATATATACAAATATACATACACACACGTGTATACTTTTAAAAAATACCCCCTAGATAACTGGCTGGCCTTAGTTTACTAGCAATCATTCATTAGACAGTAGAGATCATTCTTTTCTTTTCTTTTTTAATCTTTATTTATTTTTGAGAGAGAGAGACAGAGCGTGAGCAGGGGAGGAAGAGAGAGAGAAGGAGACACAGAACCCAAAGCCGGCTCCAGGCCCTGAGCTGTCAGCACAGAGCCCGATGCGGGGCATGAACCCACAAACTGCGAGATCTGAAGTCGGACGCTCAACCGGCTGAGCCACCCAGGCTCCCCAGACAGTAGAGATAATTCAATGACAAATACAAAGCTCATCAATCTGAGTGCTTTTGTTGCCATATTTATCAAAATTTAGTTCTATTATATAAGTGGTTTTTTTTTTTTTTTTTTTTTTTTTTTTTTTTTTTTTTTTTTTTTTTAACGAATTGAATCTCCAAATGAAAAGAAAGAACTTCAAAGTTTTAGTTCAGTATCTGGTGCTTTGAGACTTGATCCACAAGGAGCACCCCTGAATGAAGGTAGACATGAGCACCAATGTTGTCTCTGCCTAAATCCTCCGTGACTTTAGAACTGCTTTCTTCCCATAGCTAAGATAGAGATGTCTCTGAAAAGTGAGTATGTGCTCAGAAATATTGACTAAAAAGCACTGTCAAATTCCCAGTTGAAACTCTTTGGAGGGCAAACACCAAAACAACAATAAAACTCAAAAAGCAGCCAGGAACCTTTTTAAAATATAGTAGTTACTGACGTTTGAGATAATGGTATTTTAAAGGAGTCAACAGGCAAATCAGACTACAGAAAAATTTTCCCCTCGGAAATCACTGCTTTCACTTTCTTTTCACTGAAAAAAGTCTCTAAAAACAACCTGTCAAAATGCTGGATATATTTTTCTCATTACTTTATAAATAGACAATTTCTATCCAACCACAAGTGTTTTCAAAGCCATTAATGAGCAAATTGTTAACTAAACAATAAGATGGGGACGCACAGCGCTTGTGATGAAAGATTTTCCATAATTAATTAGCCTGAAAGGAC
Source organism: Panthera tigris (assembly GCF_018350195.1). Taxonomy (NCBI): domain Eukaryota; kingdom Metazoa; phylum Chordata; class Mammalia; order Carnivora; family Felidae; genus Panthera; species Panthera tigris. Next base: position 24,620,785 of record NC_056663.1, on the reverse strand, counting down.
AGAGTTCTGATTGCCCCCTCCCTCTTCTTTCCTCTTAGTGGATACTCACATCCACTGCTAGAATGCAATTTCAATCTTTGACAATTAGAGCAATCGTCAAATATAGATGATAGTGTTGCATTAATGACAATTTTAGTATTGTTTCATAGAAACACATTTACCATTCCAGTCAAGTAAGTTGTATATTGTAAATTCCCCTACTTTCTCAGGAATAGACAGTCAAAATAAACTTGTGGTCTAGGTAATAATCTTCTTTTCCAGAAGTTATAGCGCACAAGCACCATTTTCTCTGAATCATTAATCAAAACCTGAAATGAAACATTTTTTGACTGTCCCTTTTTTCAATTTTGACTTTTCTCTTGTTTTTACTATTGTATATATAAAAACAGATTTAAGAGCTAATCTAGATACAGTCAACTAAGTGAAATATGAAAAAAAAAATTTAACTGTTTTGACTGGATTGAATAGTTTGAGACTGATGGGTAAGTTGAAGATGATGGAAGTGCCCAGCTAGCTCAGTCAGTGGAGCCCGATCCTCTTAAGACGACAAAGTGCTTGACCTTGTACCCTGTAGACAAAGAAAGTTCTTCCGTTTTATAGCTAAGCTTTGATATCTGCATAAATATTTACATTCACATCATGGACAGTGGCAATGCTACCATTTCTATAATTCATTTTGTGGGCAGTATACGTGAAATCCAGAAATGTCGGTAGGGTCAATGCTACATGACGACTGCAGTCAAGAAACAGGCTTGTGAGTACATGTGTTGTACCTGTCAGGGGTTCCCAAAATTGACTTTGGAACCATTCAGAGGGAAGACTAAGGTTTGACATTGACTGTAGTGTGGTCCATGACCAGAAGACAGTGTAACAACACCATCATTTATATCACCTTTAATATTTGTCAAAAATCTGCAAAATGGAATACATGTCTGTGACGGTTAATGTTATGGGCACACTCAGCTAGGCTGTGGTGCCAGTGTTTTGGTCAAATGCTAGTCTAAATGTTATTGTGAAGGTATTTTGTAGATGAGATTAACACCTACAATCAGTTGGTCATAGGGAAAGGAGAGAACCTTCAATGATAACATTAGGTCTCATCCAATCAGATGAAGGCTCTAAGAATAAAAACTGAGATTACCTGGCAAAGAAGGAATTCTGCCTCAAAACTCCAAGATAGACTTCTGGCCTTCCTGAAAGATTTTAGATTCAAGATGGCAATATCAACTCTTGCCTGAAGTTCCAACTTCTTCTAGCCTACCCTATGGATTTTGGACTTGCCAATCCCCATAATTACTTGATCCAATTTCTTAAATATCTTTATTTTTATTATTAATATATATGATATATAATATTATATATATACATATATATCATATATATACACACATATAGAGAGAGATAAAGATACATATAGACACATCTATGTCTATATGCACACATATGCACACATATGCACATCTTCTATTGTCCTACTGGTTCATTGGGACTCAGGAAGAATTTATTTGTCCAAATTATCAAATTATCTGTCTAAAATATCTTCTTGTAACTCATAGGGGTGCTTATAAGTGTTAAAATATTTTATTATGATGTTGATTCAAAACTGGGTTGTGTGTTCATTACATGCACTAAACATCTCAGTGACAATACTACATTCTCATCAATTAACTAGTCTAATATTGCTTTTGTCAAAATTGTTTTGGCATATCATTTTAAAAGGATAGGCCAGCCCTAGATGAGGAATTTCATTTAATGAAATTCATACTTATTGAAGACATACCATATTATAACCAGTATAAAAGGCTGTAACATGAGGATCACTGCCATTAAGAGGCTCTTGTTTCTTTTCAGGAGAGAATTTGAAGGCCTACCAAGAAAAGAAAAGAAAACAAATAAATACAAGAAATTCCTGGATCTGAGAAAATGAAGTCATTTATTTTTCTTCAATTTGAAGGCAATGTAATCTGCAATCATTTTTTTTTAATTTTTTTAATATGAAATTTATTGTCAAATTGGTTTCCATACAACACCCAGTGCTCATCCCAACAGGTGCCCTCCTCAATGCCCATCACCCACTTTTCCCTCCCCGCACCCCCATCAACCCTCAGTTTATTCTAGTATTTAAGAGTCTCTTATGGTTTGGCTCCCTCCCTCTCTTTTTTTTTTCCTTCCACTCCCCCATGGTCTTCTGTTAAGTTTCTCGGGATCCACATAAGAGTGAAAACATATGGTATCTGTCTTTCTCTGTATGACTTATTTCACTTAGCATAGCACTCTCCAGTTCCATCCACGTTGCTACAAAAGGCCATATTTCATTCTTTCCCATTGCCAAGTAGTATTCCATTGTGTACATAAACCACAATTTCTTTATCCATTCATCAGTTGATGGACATTTAGGCTCCTTTCATAGTTTGGCTATTGTTAAAAGACACATGCAAAGATGCTCAACGTCACTCCTCATCAGGGAAATAAAATCAAAACCACACTGAGATACCACCTCACGCCAGTCAGAGGCTAAAATGAACAAATCAGGAGACTAGATGCTGGAGAGGATGTGGAGAAACGGGAACCCTCTTGCCCTGTTGGTGGGAATGCAAACTGGTGCAGCCGCTCTGGAAAACAGTGTGGAGGTTCCTCAAAAAATTAAAAATAGATCTACCCTATGACCCAGCAATAGCACTGCTAGGAATTTACCCAAGAGATACAGGAGTGCTGATGCATAGGGGCACTTGTATCCCAATGTTTATTGCAATAATTTCTGTATCGTGTTCTCAATTTAACAAAGTACGTTCTCTATGACAAAATGGACAATTATTTAACAGCTCCTTGAGACAAGGGTAAAATTTCTAGACCTATTTCCAGAGATAGAGAAGACCTTGCTGTAAGAGAATTTATATGGCATAAGTCAGTTTGGGTCTTCAGCAGAGGAGATGTTAAGATAAAAATAACACTGCGAGTCAAGCTGGGAGTAACACCAGCTTACAAATATATAAACTAAGCTGTTTTGAAGTGCAAGTCAGAGTTTGGGTGAGGTCTTAGGATATCAACAGAGACAACATTTATTAGAGTAAATTAGATGTAATAAATTAGATATAATAAGTAAATTGGAATAAATTAGAGTAATTTAGATAAACCTTCTAGTGACTCATGAATTCTGGCATACAAAACATGTAACTAGTTTTCTCTATAAGAGTCTATTTTTTTTGCCCTAGTCATTTATAGTGGCAGGAAAAGACTTCCAGGACATTACCTTGAAAATGTAACTGCTGGGGCACCTGGGTGGCTCAGTCGGTTGAGCGTCCGACTTCAGCTCAGGTCACGATCTCGCGGTCCGTGAGTTCGAGCCCCACGTCGGGCTCTGGGCTGATGGCTCAGAGCCTGGAGCCTGTTTCAGATTCTGTGTCTCCCTCTCTCTCTGCCCCTCCCCTGTTCATGCTCTGTCTCTGTCTCAAAAATAAATAAACATTAAAAAAAAAATTAAAAAAAAAAAGAAAATGTAACTGCTAGAGAAAGGAGTACAGAGTAAAGACATACTGATGGGCCCTGCCATTTAACACATGGAAGGAAACTCCTTCCCTTACGTGCCCTTCCTGTCCCATCCTGTCTCATCCTGTCTTTTCTTGCCTTCTATTATTTTTCCAGCTTTACTGAAATATAATTGATAACCAAAAATTATATATATTTAAAGTATACAACATGACATTTTGACTTATGTATACATTGTGAAATAATTATGATAATAAAGCTAATTAATAAATCCATCACCTCACATAGTTACCATTGTGTGTGTGTGTGTGTGTGTGTGTGTGTGTGTGTGAGAGACAGAGAGAGAGAGAGCGCGCACGCGCTTAAGATATACTTTTAGCAAAATTCAAGTACATAATACAGTATTACCAACTATAGTTACCATGCTGTATATTAGATCTCTAGAACTTCTTCATTCTGCGAACTGAACCTTTGTGCCCTTTGGCCAACACCTTGTCATTTTCCCACCACCCAGCCCCTGGCAACCACCAGTCTACTCTCTGGTTCTATAAGTTTGACTTTTTCAGATTCTCATATAAATTAGATCACACAGTATTCATCTTTCTCTGTCTGGCTGATATCATTTAACATAATGTCCTTCAGTCTCATCCATGTTGTCACAAATGATAGGATCGCCTTCTTGTTAAAGGCTGAATAATATTCAAATATATAATTAATATATACCTAATATTATTTATCCCTTAACCTCTCAGTGGATGCTTGATTCCTTTTATATCTTGGCTATTGTGAATAAAGTTGCAATGAATGTGAGAGTGCAGGTATCTCTTTAAACTCTAGATTTCATTTCCTTCAGAAAGATCCCTGTATGTGAAATTTGCTGGATTGTAAGATAGTTATTTTTTAATTTTTTGAGAAATCTCTATACTGTTTTCCATAGTGGCTGACAACTTTACATTCCCACAAACAGTGCACAAGTCTTCCCTTTTCTCCACGTTTTTGCTAACATTGTTATCTTTTTTTGTTTTGTTTTGCTTGGATAACAGCCATCCCAACAGAAGGGAGGTGGTATCTCATTGTGGTTTTTATTTGGGTTTTGCTGAAGATTAGTGATGTTGAGCACCTTTTCATATACTTGGAAACTTATATGTCTTCTTTGGAAAATGTCTATTCAATTCCTTTGCTCATTTTTTAATCAGGTTATTACTTTTTTGCTGGTGGGATGTCGGAAATCCTTATATATGCTAGCACACAGCAGCTTTCCCCCTGCTTTCATCTAGGAGGTTTATAGTTTCAGGTCTTACATTTCAGTTGTTTAATTCAGTTTAATTCATTTTGAGTTGATTTCTGGATATGGTGTAAAATTAGGGTCCAATTTAATTCTTTTGTATGTGGATATCCACTTTTCCTGAAACCATTTATTAAAAAGGCTATAATTTATCCCTTGTATATTCTTGGCACCCTTGTTGAAGATCAGTTGACTGTATATGCATGGGCTTATTTTGGGGCTCTGTATTGTGTTCCATTGGTCTATACCATACTGCTTTGATTCTTGTAGCTTTGTAACATATTTTGAAATCAGGAGGTATGATGCCTCCAGCTTTGTTATTCTTACTCAAAATTGCTTTGACTATTCTAATTCTTTTCTGGTTCTATATGAATTTTGCTATTGTTTTTTCTATTTTTGCAAAAATACCACCAGTATTTTTAAAGACATTGCATTGAACCTGTAGATTGCTTTGGATAGTGTGAACGTGTTAACATTACTTCTTCCAATCCATAATCACAGGATGTCTTATACCCCATGAATTTTTATCTTCATTTTCATTCAAGCACTGTGCTAATTTAAAGACACTGTGTGATCTTAATCTTATGAACAGATATAATTGTAGCTATTTCAGTAGTAAGGCATTGAAGGGAGCACTAAATTACTTCAAAAACATCTCCCCACTCTTCTACTTCATCCACCATTGTACCTAGTTACTCATGACATATAATATGGTCATATAATTGGGCTTCCTGTTTTTGTTCTTCACCTCCTAGAGCCCTCTGTTTCTAAACAGCAACCATCTTCAAATAATCATACTAGAATCACACACTTGGAAAAATATATTTATGATTAGAAAACTTTATTTACTAGAACCAAATTTATCTATTTTATTATCTGTAGACTCACTAAGTGCCACTTTTGTTTTTTATGTTTTGTTTTTTTTTTGAGAGAGAGAGACAGAGAACGAGTGGTGGAGGGGCAGAGGGAGAGAGAGACACAGAATCCAAAACAGGCTCCAGGCTCTGAGCTGTCAGCACAGAGCCCAATATGGGGCTTGAATCCACGAACCATGAGATCATGACCTGAGCTGAAGTTGGATACTTAACCAACTGAGCCACCCAGGTGTCCCATAAATACCGCTTTTAAATAACCCAGTAGTAAAGGTTACCATATTTACTAAAATTATACTAAACCAATTACATATTGGAACATTTTTTAATAGGGAATGATAGTGGAATAGAATTATCTAATATTTAATTTTGTTATAAAGACGGTACAAAGCATAGACATTTCAGTAGTCTTTTTTGTTTTGTTTTGTTATGTACACCCCTTTAAGTAATCAATGTAATTTCTGCAGTGTGTTGTATAAACCAACATATGTTAGGGATACCCTACATAGGATTTAAATCCTCTAAGACTAATTTTGAAATGAGTCTAAGTTAATTTTTCTTTTGGTTATATCTATAATCATTCTTCAAAAATGTTTGTTTTAAACGTATTCTACCATATTATAGACATTTCCTCTGAAAGTTTAACACAGCCTTACTATTCAGTCAATGAACTCATCTAAGTTTACTTGTCCTACTCAGCCATATAGTATATTTAAGTATTATGACTATATTTATAAAGAAATTTGATGTTTATATTTTAAAGTTTTGAGCAAATTTCTAGTGAAAAAATATCTTCCAAATTACTCAGACTCCTGCTAAGGAAGGATATGCACAGTAGCAATTAGGACAGTTAATCAGTTGGATTTGTCATCTAAAGGGGAAAAATCATTAGCAAGACGCTGGGTGGCCAGTGACAGTTTAAATACTTATAAATCACAAAATTGTCAGCTCCTTCATTTAAAAGGGAGAGGCCTTTTTCAATTTGACTTTTTTATTTATGTCACTTTGCCAAAAACCTTAAACATGGAATCCTGTCATGCAGAAAACTTGAGAACTTTGGTAAAAGTTAACAAGCAAATTATCCTAGAAAAAGTCACAAAACTCGTATCTGTACATTACATCAGAACCTCATCAGACCTTAATAATCATTATGTAAATTCCCACCTACTAGAGGCCAGCTATTAAACACTTACTGTGAATTTATAGTTGACTAGGTCTATTTTTCAGAATTGAATGAGAAATAGATCCTGTCATCAAGTGGTTGACATACCAGTGTCCAAAAATATCCCTTGAAACATAACAATGTTCAAAATGCCACAAAATTAATGTATCTATTCTCTCAGATGGCTCAAATGGACAAAACCATGGCTGTGCTAAAAAATAAAAAAAAAAAAGCCAATTATGTCTGTTGTTTGAGAATCAACACTAGTCTCAAAACCACCTTTAATTTAAGTTGACCTTAACTAGGAAAGTATCTGGAAGATCTCTAGTGAAAATATTATGTATACTGTTTTTTTTTTTTTTTTTTAATTTATTTTTGGGACAGAGAGAGACAGAGCATGAACGGGGGAGGGGCAGAGAGAGAGGGAGACACAGAATCTGAAACAGGCTCCAGGCTCCGAGCCATCAGCCCAGAGCCTGACGCGGGGCTCGAACTCACGGACCGAGAGATCGTGACCTGGCTGAAGTCGGACGCTTAACCGACTGCGCCACCCAGGCGTCCCTATGTATACTGTTTTTAACATTAATTTTATATCCATTGGAAGCCTAGGCTCATCAGTAACTGTCTTTGAATTAAATTTTTTTTTCATTCAGTTTTCAAAGTTCTCTTCTGCATATTTATCAGGTTAATCACATAGTTGAGCCAACTCAGGACACTCTATTGTGTCCTAAGGGTTCCTAAACTTTCTAAGGTAGATGTAAACTCCATGTGCAAAACTTATTCTTTTCTTCACAATTTTCTTTATAATAAAACAGAATGCAAAAGTCGCTGGGGTCCATAAGATCCAAATTAGCATGTAGATTTTCTTCTAATAATCATTGTGGCCTTGTCATCATTGAATTAACTATGATTAATTCCTCAATTTCTGAACTGTGTTAATACACACACGCAGGACCAATTTGATTTGCGCAATTTACTTAAATGGTGCTTAAAAATAAATAGTCAGCAATGAGTATAAAATTGCCACCATTGCAACTCTTCAAAGGAGCCTTTAAAATTAATTACTCAAGTGATGTCACTTGAGTAATTATTTATCAAATACTTGCAGAGAGCTTACTATGCTTTTGACAAAAGAGCTAAGAGTCAGCAAAGCTTTGATCAAATAGGTAATACTTAGTTAATAATCTCTTAACTATATTAATGGTACTTCATAGACTCTTAGAATTGGGATATAGCTTAGGTAGTCATTAAATTCATCCAAATTACATGTGTAGTGGAAGGAGTGGAATTTCTTATTTGAGAATATAACTCTTTTGCCTTAGTATTTAGATGCGTATGAAAATCAATGAGATAAAGGAACAAGAGTCCTGAGAAAGAGTTCAGAGAGAAAGCAGAGACAATGTCAAGACACATATTTATGGTCCAAGTAACCTGGACCAGAAGAAGAAAGAGAAAAGAATGGAGTTGTGTTTGTGTCTTAACCAAGATCGTATGTGAGAATTTTAGAGATAGGTGGAAGTTAGAAGGTCCAAATAAAGACTTTTTTTTTTCTCTAAAATCTTTGTAAAACTTTAAAAGACCTATGTTGAAAGTACAAGGCACCCTTGCTTTGTTGCCTTTGTAACACATGCTATAAAAACTGAAGGGGATAAGTACTTAGCATATTACCAGATAACATAAAGGGACAATGCACGGGGGAATAAGACCGTTCTCCATTTGAAATGTAGAAAGATCAGGGAGAAAATCAGCAACTTTAGAAACAAAGGAAAAGGCAATGGGAACATTGAGTACATGGACCTTAAGTATACAACTTGACGATTTTTCACAAACTGAATACACTTGGGGAAACCATCACCCAGATTAAGAAAAAGTAATCTTTATTGTCCTTGTTGATACAAGACTCTCCCCACCAAAGATAGCCAATAACCCAACTTCTAAAAACTTAGATCGGTTTTGTGTGTCTTTGTTCTCTATATACATGCTAATCCATCAGATGCAGTCTTGCAGCGAATGCTTGTTTTACTCTGTTTGGGCTGCTGTAAACAAAATACCATAAATTAGGTAGTTTAGAGACAACAGACATTTATTGCTCATGCTTCTGGAGGCTGGAAAGTTCAACCTTATGGTATTGGAAGACTGGTGTCTGGTGAGGAAGCTTGCTTCCTAGCTAGCTGTCTTTTCCCTATGACCTCAACTTAGGTCAAGGGGCAAGGGAGTTCCCTCAGAGCTCTTTTATGAGGGCACTCTTTCCTTTCATGAGGGCTCTCATGAGCTAATCACCTCCCAAAGGTTTCACCTGCTAATATTATCACACTGGGCATTAGGTTTTCAACATAGGAATTTTGGAGGAAAATAAACATTCAATCTATAGCAATGCTCTTTTGTGTATAATTTATCTCTTCAGCACTTACGACATTTTTCCATAAGAGGCATCTAAGAGTACTGTATTCTCACTGAATTATGCCTGATACAAATTTCAGCACAAGATGGGTTAATTTGAAAATGAATTAACTTTGTTTTTACTTTCAATTGTTAGAAAAAATATAGTTAGCGAACAAAGCCGTGATTCAAAGATGTAAATGTTTAGGATGAAGCTGGAACATGTGTGTCTGTTAAAAGTAAGAGTGGATTTAAAGAAAAACATTTCTTAAATATTACTGCAGGTTGTACATAGCAATGGCAAAAATTATGAGTTACGCTTGATGGATGGCATATGTCAAACAGTGATTATGGCATGAGCCTATTTCATACCATTCCCAGAAAAAAGAAGGAATAGGGTGTTATAATCAATTGGATCAGTTGAGGATATCCTCTCAGAGCAAAATATTTGAGTCATGAGTCATCTGTTAGATTAACCGGTTGTCAATTTTTCTGCTGAATCTCTTGAGGTTACCTAACTCAATGTGATCATTACAAGGAATCCAGTAGTTTTACCATTTATTTTTTTACCTAATTTTTTTTAGTTATTCTCCATAATAACTAAATTTCCATTTCTCATCAGAAAGAGAATTGTAAAGTTCCTTCTTAGAAAAGAAAGGGCATAACCACTGAGTTTGAAAAATCCTGCCAAAGTTGATCACCAAGTGGCAAAAAAAAAACCCAAAAAACCCAAAAAAACAAAAACCAAAAACCAAAAAACCACAATTGTTGAATGTATTCTAATGTTTTAGACCAAAGAGCTAAAGATAAAGCTGGTCTGGCTGATTTCATCAGTTTGGATGAACTTAATCATAATTTGTTGTAATATATTGGTTTAGATCCTTGGAAAAATATTAATATTCTGCAAAACTGATGATTAAAGCTCAGATTCATAGTTCTTTTTCATTCAATGAAGTTGAGATGTTGGGACTTCCATGCCACACTACAGCAGAAGGAGTCCAAAGTCTCAGAAATATGAGAATGTTAAAGTTCAGCTACTATGTGCAACCTATTAGCCATATGCTAATCATAGGCTTCAAGAGGGCCCTCTTTGAGGGCATTCTTTTTACTAAGGAATGAAGACACAAGTTCGTGAAGGGAGCACTAACATCATAGAAAAGCTCTAAGAGATATTACCATGGAATTAAGCTAATGATTTCAATAGAATAATTGGATCCTGGAATAGTGGCGTTTAATCTTCAGAGACAGACTGGGTGCAATTACTATAATGGCATGGGGCGGAGTAGTATAAAATGATATGTTTTGATCTACAGGGATCTATTGTCACAGCTAGTTGATTAATAGGCTTCCACCCCTAATGAATAGATAGTGTATGGAATAACTGCTTCATCAATATAGAGAACTTATTTTTCCAGAGGTCGGAAAACTGAGTCTTAACATAGTAGTTATTCATGACTATTTATCTAGCTCTCAGCTTAGTCCATTCACAGACCTGTTACCCCTTTATTGAGGAGGGGTAAGATCCTTATGAAGAAGAAACTTGAAAATTGACCATGTTGTATACTATACAGTTTCCTTTAAACCTTTCCCAGGAAACCTGCTTTCATTTAATGAGTTGAAGGTATCCTGAAGAAAGGAGAATATGTAGGCATTTGAGAGCTTATTAAATACTGGCTAAAGATTGACACTAAATCCTGGAGGCCCACAACTCCACCACTGTCTTAAGGTTAGATTTGAAGGATAGGAGGCTATGGAAATCTGGTGATAAATGGAAATATGGTCCAGTCTGTTTCACAGCTCGAATTAAAAATTGTGGTTATTCCCCAGTTCCTGAATGCAAACTTGTAATAAATGAACTTAACAATTGGTTGAATCCACAGAGTGGTTTCCTGACATATAGAATCCAAGACTATTCACAGGAAGCAGCACATGGGAATCTGTATAACTGGCATCCTCAAATAATAATCCAAGAGGAGAATTTAATCTCATGCAGAAATTAGAGCCACTATCAGAGGCTTGAGAGATAAAGATGAGTGGTTTATATCATATTCTTGATTAACTCACCTATTTGGCTTGTGCAAAAACCAGGTGGTTCTTGGAAATGCTGGAGTAAATAAGCTATATTCCCTGGTACCAAATACATATATATATATATATATATATATATATATATATATATATATATATATATATATAAAATATCATATATTATATATAATAATTATGATATATATCATATATTATATATAATAATGATACATAATATATTATGTAATATATTATAATATATATTATATAGTAATCTATTAGTATAATTAATACGTAATAAATATATATATGTCTATGTATCCATATCTCTAAATATACATATATATGTATATGTGTATGTGTGTGTGTATTCTGAATGTATATATTCAGAAGTGGCAAAAGAGACCTTCAATGTCTTATTTTATGGCTATAAGGTGCTCTCCTACATTCTAATGCTGAGGGTCTTTAAACATATGTCCCACAGAACGTTGCCACAAGTCCATTACATTAATGATATTTTGTTCATTTGATCTGCTCATGGAAATGGAATAGGGACCCCGGATGATTCAATAAGATATAAGTGTGCTAGAGGGTAGAAGAAAAACCCTATGAGATAAAGCTGTCCTATAAAGAAGTTGCTATCATCAGTGATCTCATATATGTGGGTATATATTCTCTAAAGTTAGGAACATTAGCTGTAGTTTTCAACAACTACCATGAAGAAAGAGGCAATATGTTTTGTGTAACTATTTCGATTTTGAAGACAACACATACCCAATCTGGGTGTGCTGATCTAACCCATATACTGGAGAACTTAGGAGGCCCTCAGTTTTTTGTGGGATACAGGAGAAGAGAGGACTTAACATAAGGTCACGTGTGGTGTAAGCTGCCTTAAGGTCTGGGTCTTATGGTTGAACATCAAGTGCCTTTTGAAGTATCTGTGGCAGATGGGGGTCAGTATGGAACCTCTATAGGGAAATTGCAATGCAGACCCTTGAGAGTTTGAACAAGCTATGATAATCTCTTCTGCCTACAACTATTCTCTATTCAAAAAGACACTCCTGGCTTGCTACTGGGCCCCTCACCATGGTACACCAAGTCACTTGGCAACCACAGCTTGCCAAATAATCCAGTAATTTTTCAATCCATCGAATCATAATGCTATTGTATGCAGCAGCATTCCATTGTTAATGGGAATTCTGTGTACAAGATCAGGACTCAGCAGGTGCAGAAGACACAGGTAAATAGCATAGCATGTGGTCCATTTACTCTATTTCCTTCCACTGCTTTACTGTCACTTCTCCAACCTCCTACCTATGGAATCATGATCTGTTTTCAAATACACAAGAGGACACAATCAACCAATTAACAGATGAGGAATTCACGGAGGCCTGGTTAGCCAGTGGGTCTGTATGGTGTGCAGCAATCACACATAGGAAGTAGAAGCCTGCATTTTAGCTTCATGCAGGGATAATCCTGTCAGACAGAAATCTTTCCAGCTGGCAGTGATTTGAGCCATAAATTTGTTCCCCTTTTTGGAAAGATCCAATTCCACACTAATTTCTGAGCAATGTTTAGTGGACTGGTTGGCTGGTCAAGAACTTAGAAAGAACAAGTTGGTAGACTGCTGGCAGGGAAATTGGGGGTGGTGGGAATTATGTGGATTGACCTATCAAAATAGGAACAAAGTGCAGATAGTTGCATCATATGCAAACTCCCTAAAGAGCATCTGTTACAGACGAGGATCACAATGATCAGGTGGACCAGAAGACCTATCTGTGGTCTTGTCCTTTGTGTACTTGTGAATCTATTTTCAGATGCCTGCCGTTTGCTCAGTCAACCCATATACCAAGTGGCTATGTTGGCAAGGATGGGGACTAGGCATAAACTGAAAAACATGGACTTTTCCTCATCAGAGCTAATCAATTTTGTGCCCATAGGACCAATAAAAAAAGGATAATGCTGAGCCAATGTGGCACCATTTTCCAGTGGACTAACCAGCCAGTCAGTTGAAGACAGGTTACACAAAATGTTGTCTTTTGTGAAAGGAATAGCTTGTTCTCACATAAATAGAGAATTATTCTAGATACAGACTGACCATTGCTTCCTACAGTACTTCTTCCAGTGCTACAGTTCATACACTTATAGAATGCCTATTCCTTGCCACTTAGTCAATACAACATTGATTCTAATTAAGAAATACATTTTAACACTTACAAAGGGTGCCAGAGATCATGCTACAGTGGAGAGAAAAGGGCCCTCTCACTATAATACCTAATAATCCATTCACAATATTTTTCTTCCTATCCACACAAATCTGCATTCAGTTGAATTGGCAATCTTAGTATCCATAGAGAGATGTCTAAGCCAAGGATCAGAACCATGATTCCATTAAACTGGAAGATAAGACTGCCACTTGGCCATTTTGAACTCTTCTTCTACAGAAGTGATAAGCAAATGAGAGGATTAATATTTAAGCTGTAGTAATTTGTCATATCAAGGGAAAACTGGATTATTTTTAAAAAAGCAGAGAAGGAGGACTATGCTTGGACCTGGGGGCTTCCTAAGAAACTTTGTATTGCCATGTCTAATGATAACGTCCATGAGAAACCAGGGCAACTAAATAAGGTCAGGACCAATATGGACATGTGTTCTGTAGAAGTAAATTTTGGCATTGGCCAACCGAGTACAGAACCCAAACCGACCAAGATAGTGGGTAAAGGGAATCAGGAATTCAATAGACGAGGAAGGGAATTGACTACTGACCCTGATCTTATAACTAGCTAAAAAGATAGGGACTACAGCAGTTATCTCTTATGTCAAATGATTCATTTTTTCTCATTTTTGAAAACTTTATAGGGCTAATGCTATAATTTAGGATCCATGGAGGATTTGATCAAGTGGACATCAGCCTCTGGTGTTATGGTGATAGACGGTGTTATGTGATTTTCGATTGGTCAAAAATGGATGCTAAGTTGCAAAATGTGTGAAGTATTGGCTAATCTCCATCTGTCACTTCCCCCTTCCCCACAGACCTATTTTCTGCTGTTCTTTTGTCTAATTCTGTGTTTTAAGGCATAGAATCGTGTGGACTGCATTACCTGGGTTTTCTTGCCTGCTGGCTTCATGTTGGATTCAACCAATTGAGGTCAGCAGCAAAAGATTGTAGAAAATGGAACTAAGTGTACTTCTCCACATCCTTCCTCAGTTCTGGTAGTGGGTGCCACAGAAGTCACAGTCCTGGTAGTGACTGCCTTTATAACTATAGGCTCTGTTGAGCATCCCCTCTTCCACTATCCAGCTGACTCTCAGAAGCCTAGTGGTGGTGATAGCTTCATGCTGTTGCCAGTTCCTGGGTTCAGTAACATCTCTGCTTGGTTAAACTTTCCCACTCCTTTTATTAAATTCTCTTAGTGATCCTGAGTGTGACTTTTATTTTCTGCTGAGATAATCCCTGTCTATAGAGTGACTTTAACAATCGTCAAACATGTTTCCTCAGATATGTGTATTAAAATTGTTTTTAGAGACTCACTTTGTAAAAGAGATCAAGAAGTAATGGCTAGAAGAGTGAGGGTGGTGGTCTTGATGTGTGCTTCTGGGAAAGCATTCATTTGCCTGCCAGTTTGCAATCTCCTTGGCAAGCTCTTGAATCACATCCAAGGGGAATGAGTGAAATTTCCTCAATTATATGTTGGTTTGAGGTTGTACATGGATAGATTTTACAGCGATACTGGACTGTTTTACTAACTACTGCTTTGATCTACGTGAGACTGGTTAACTTAAGTCCTGTGCTACTACGGAGGTTACCTGGGTTACCATCCCCATTTCCCCTGCTTCATTGCCCTCATCATTCCATGGGGGAAATTGATAGATCCTAAGGTACCAACTTGTTGTAAGGATTAAATGTGATGAGGCACGCAAAACATTCAAGACAGTGTTTTGCTCTTAATAAGTGATCATTAAATAGGAGCTACTGTTACTCCACTCGTTCACCTGCACTCCATAGACAAGAGTACAGTTTTATTGACTTTATTCCCCACTCAGCCTTATCCTCAAAAATCTAGGAAAAGGCTGTACATGAATTTAAGAGGTAATAGCAGCAATGAGTTCCCCAACATGACTTTTCAGGTACTCTCTTATATTGTGTTCTTCTATTAACTAGCATTTTAAAAGTCCCTAATTATGGGTCTTATGCCATTGGAGAGCATGAATGGCAACATAACCATCTAACTTTCACAAAGCTTAGTTTATGATTATGCTACATTTCCTTTTAATTTCCTCCAATGTTTTCTCATTAGAATCCCTCGTATGATTAAGCTTAATTTTCCTTCTCGTTTACCTCCTGAGATCGCATCATCATTCAAATTAAACCTTACAGCAACATATTTAATTGAAATTTCAGTACCTAACAGTACCAAATATTTCTGTAAAAGAGAAACTATTTCAAACATCTTATTTAACCCACATTCATGCTATGTCTTTTTATCTCTTTCAAAGTGAAAACTTAGGAGGGAAATCCATTACCTCAAAATGAAAAATGAATTATAATTTGGCATTACGTATCACTGAATTTGAATTACAGGACCTATTCACATACTACAGAGCTCTGAAATGAGAAAGATGTTTGAAACAACAAGGGACCTATGTCAAATAACCGCAGGAAAGTTGATTGCTCTGAATGACTTCAATAAAGCACGTTAATTAAAACCTGCACTCAAGCCTCCTCAGCAGTTTGGCAGTTGACAAAAGCACTCCAAAACAGTTTGAGCAGATTATGTGTTTCATGTTAGGGAGCAATTGAAAAGTCAGTAATGCCTCAATCATTTAAGGTAGAAAAGGCACAATCTAAATGGGCCTGCAGAAAGGTAGATAAAATAAAGTATAGGCATTGTGATGTTCTTTTCTCTACAGCCTGATAAAGTCTAGCCTATACTGATATAGTTATAAAGCAGGCCATATCAAAGGGAGATTTATTCTAGATTTCATTTCCATCACTTAGGACAGAAGAGTATGGAACGAAAGAACTTGCACAGAAGTTATTACTAAGTTAAAACAAAACACCCTATTTGCCTAGCATTGTTGGGGAGTGCAGTTAGAGACTCCTTAACTGAAGGTTAACTCAATAGTGGAATAAACAGAATGAAGAGACTTATAAATAATTGGCTTATTTGCATATTTTGCATATTCTACACGTTGCTGCAGACCCTTAAAGTAACTTCAATTTACTATGTAAAACTATAGGTGTCAAATTCTTTTAGGATTGCACAGTTGACTGAGGTATTACAGCACTGTTTGGATGTCCTACTGTATTTTATAATGATTTGGGATTACTTGAGCCTAACATACATAATATTTTCCAGTTTCCTGAATTTTTAATTAGTAATGGGAAAAGTCAGTGGGCCATCAAGTTAAAACTCAGTAGAGAAAATTTGTTGAAATTGAAACTTTCCATAAAAAATAGATTTCGTAGAGGTCAACTTAATCTGCTATTAGTATTTTGATATGAATTACTAGACATACAACAGAATAAGATAATAAATGCCTTTCCTTACTTTATTGGAGTTTGAGCAGAGAGTATTAAAATAGCTGCCAGATCACCTATTTAAGACATATATAGTGAGCAATCAATTATGGGACCCTCATGCTTACTACTCATCTCCAGAGTATGTCATAGAAATAATTTTTTAGAAGGCTAAGGAAGTTAATAGTGAGGATCCTGTTGCAAGGTATTGTCAGGATGCTATTCATTAATCCCCAGTAATGTCTCTATTTCCCAAAGTAGCAACCTCAGTAATGCACACATATATTTGATTTTATTTTCTCTGTGTTATATTCCCTAAACTCCCTCTCCTGTTTCCTGGAATAAACTACAATTGACTATGCCCATAAGAAGACATAGTATTTCTTGCTATTTGTTTTACCTTAAGTGGTTTTTTTTTTTTTAATGTTATCACCTCACACCTGTCAGAATGGCTAAAATCAAAACTCAAGACGACAAGTGCTGTTGAGGATGTGGAGAAAAAAGAACTCTCATGTATTGTTGATGAAAACATAAATTGGTATAGCCACTGTGGAAGACAGTATGGAGGTTCCTCAAAAAATTAAAAAATAGAACTACTTTATGATCCAGTAATCATACTACTGGATATTTACCCTAAGAATATAAAAACATTAATTTGAAGGGATATATGCATCCCTATGTTTATTGCAACATTACGTACAATAGAGAAACAATAGAAACAGACCAAGTGTCCATTGATAGATGAATGGCTAAGGAAGATGTGATATATATATTTTGGATCCATATATATTTGGCCATGAAAAAGACTGAAATTTTCTGATTTGCAACAATATGAATGGATCTACAGAGTATAATTCTAAGCAAAATAAGCCAGTCAGAGAAAGACAAATACTGTATTATTTCACTCTTGAGTGGAATTTAAGAAACAAAACAAAGGAACAAAGAAAAGAGACAAACCAAAAAACAGATTCTTAACTATATAAGAGGACAGATGCTTACCAGAGGAGAGGTGGGTGGGAGATGGGTGAAATAAGTGAAGGGGATTAAGAGTACACTGGTGATGAGCACTAAGTAATATATTAAATTGTTGAATCATGGGGCGCCTGGGTGGCTCAGTCGGTTAAGAGTCCGACTTCAGCTCAGGTCACGATCTCGCGGTCCATGAGTTCGACCCCGCGTCAGGCTCTGGGCTGATGGCTCAGAGCCTGAAGCCTGCTTCCCATTCTGTGTCCCCCTCTCTCTCTGCCTCTCCCTGTTCATGCTCTGTCTCTCTCTGTCTCAAAAATAAATAGATGTAAAAAAAATTAAAAAAAAATAAACAAAAAATAAATTGTTGAATCATTATAGTGTATCCCTGAAACACCGTATCCTTACTATAATGGAATTAAATACAATTTTTAAAAATTTACAAATGCTATCGTCATTGTAGAAGTGCTACAAATTTCTCAGATTTATTCCTAACTATTTACATTTGAGGCTTATATTATTATTTTTGCTCAGTTGCAATAAAGTTTAATTATGAAACATTTCAAACAAGCACAAAAGAAGACTGAAAAACGTAACTAACCTCTATCTGTCTGCCACTCATTTGTCAAAATCATATGGCTGTTTTCCTTTCTCTGAATTGTTTTAAAGAAAATTCCAGATATTGTGCCATCTCTAAAAATATGCACATTTTTATATAACCAAAATGCTATTATCACATCAAAAAATTAGCAACACCTAAAATAACTGATATCATTTATTCCCTAAATATTCAGATTTCCTCAGTAATTTAAAAAATGTTATTATCTGTTGTGTGAATCAAGATCCAAACAAGATCAATCCTTTGGATGAGAGAATTATGTCACTTTATCTTCCTTTACTCTGAATAGTGCTCACAACTTAATTTTTCTAATTCATATTTTTTTATTTGTTGAAGAAACCAGGCCAACTGTCCTATAGGATGGTCCACAGTTTGGATGTATTCACCTCCTAGTGCTATTTTTTGTATTCCTCTTTTCTCTGTCTTATAATCTTCAAATTATTTCTAAAGGTTTGGTTAGATTCAATTCAAAATTTTTTGCAAGAATACTCAATAGGAAGGAGGTCCTGTGTACTTCATACATATAACAGACATACATACATATTAAGGTACTCAATATCTGGTGGTAGCATTCTTAGTGATGTTGACACAGATCAGTAGTTGCAGGTGGTGAAATCCTAGCCCTTCATCATAAAATTCCCATTAATGTCTTCTGATGGTTTCATCCACTGATAAAAATTTGCCTAAATCAATTATTTCTAGTGGTGTGCTGGAGCCAACATCCATTATCTCATAAGCGCCAATTATGCACATTTCTTTGCAACTCCCTGTTCAAAGACTTCATGTTGATGGCTTAAAATTGACCGTGATGTGAGTATTTACACAAAAATCAGCAAATCCTACAAATCAGAGCTTTTCTTTTTAGAGAGTCACTTGTTCAACACATCCTTAATCATTTCATAGATTAAAAATCGTGGCTTTATAATTCTGCCATTAACTCTACATTCACAAACTAAAATTCTTTTGTAAAGAATGTTTTGTCAACTATGACTTTTTGGTAACCCCGAAAAATAATGCTGTGTTATTGGTCTGTCAGTGTAGAGATACTCATTGCCTTTTGGGGCTAAGCCTGGTTAAGAAAAAAGCCTTTGTTCCTCTGCCTGTACAGGCTTCTATTTTGAATCTCTCTCTTTCTCTCTCCAACTCTCAGGATTAATGTAACACATTCAGTTATTATAATAACTGATATGCATAGATTTACTCATGCCATATTAGAATTAAACCATGCTTTCGCATTGATTTCTGCACTCTTCTTGCCTTTGGTTGAATTGAGTTTGTTTCATTTTTTTCTCTTGTTCCTCTTGAAATTCAACCTGTTTCAGTTGTTTTAGTGGTGACCTTCATATTTTTAACACCTAAACGTAAAATTATATTTTATCTATCTTCTTTGAATGCTTATACTCAAAATATTTCACATTGGTATACCTGGGCATAGAAAAGTCAGAAATGACAGATACCAGGCATAAATAACCAGGAGAACCTGTCTGGTCTATATGAAATAAACATAAACCTACTTTTCTTCACCAGGTAAACACCTTAGCATGCTTTCACTTTGTTCATTTCTGTCACACCATCTTATTACAGGAACATCTGTGATTTTATGCAATGGTTGATATTTTAAATTATTATTTAACAAGGTAATGGACTATAAATTTTTTAAGCCAGTGTTCTGTTCCTCTTGTATCATCCTGACTCTATTTTTGTTCTCTTTATTCAAGATTGTTTAGGCACTTTTATTGTATTACAATTTTGAAATTGGCTTGATCACCACAAAATAAATTAGAATTTGATTAGGATTGCAATAAATTTAAAATAAATTTTGGGAGCACTCTCAACGCTTCAGTATTTTCTTCAATCCATGAATTGTAACACTTCCTCCTCTTCCTCTTAGAAAAAAAAAGATTTAGATATTTAATAATTTATCTCCATAATGTTTTATAGTTTTCCGTGTAGCAGTCTTGCACATCATTAAATTAATTCCAAAGTATTTTATGGTTGTGTTGCTGTTATAAATGGAATTTAAAATGCTTATTTTTAAATTTTGCTTACATATATATGTATATGTATCTATATACATATATATATCTGCATACACACATTATAGATCACTGCTAAATGTTCTTATTCATTCTAATATAATCTTTAGCTTTTAGATTTTCTACATGCATAATATTGTCTTCAATTAAGGACAGCTTTACTTCTCCATTTCAATCTTTAACATTTTATCCTTACCTATGGTAGTGCAGTGTTTATAATAGTGCTTATAGCAGACATTATTTTTTGTTCTATCTCAGGGAAAAAAAATTTCTGTTAGGTATAATATTTTCTATAGATTTAGCACAGAAGGTTTTTTTTTTTTTAAATCAGGATGAAGAAGTTTTCTTCGATTTCTAGTTTTTTGAGATTTTTTTTTATGAGTGATGGGTAAATTTTATCTCTTACCTTTCTCTACCTCTATTTGATATGATAATAAGATTTCTTCCTTTATCCTGTTATTATGAGGAATTACATTGATTGATTTTCTAAAATAATTTTTTTTTACATTTATTTTTTAGAGACAGAGTGAGACACAGCACAAGCAGGGGAGAGGCAGAGAGATAAGGAGACACAGAATCTGAAGCAGGCTCCAGACTAGGAGCAAGTGTTCCTCGCAGAGTTTGATGCAGGGCCCAAACCCACGAACTGTGAGATCACGACATGAGACGAAGTTGGTCACTCAACCAACTGAGCCACCCAGGTGCCCCTACATTGATTGATTTTCTAAGTGAAATACTATCCTTACATACCAGGAAACAATATCCTTGGTCATAAATATGTATTTTTTATATATGGTAGATCCAGTTAATATATTTAGAAGTTTGGTGCTTATGAAAGAAATAACCTTGTAATTTTCCTTTTTATAATATTATTTATCACTTAGATTATTCTAGCCTCATAAAAAAGTACTTGTTCAATATACCCACTTAATCTCCAATTGTGAATTTGTCTACTTGTAGGTCCACCATTTTGTACTTTTTACGTATTGAAGCTATTATGTATTTAACCATGTTCAAATTACAATAATTGTATCTTCCCAATAGAATGAACATCCTATCATTATAAAATATATTTTTTTAAAGTCTGTTTATTTATTATTATGGTAGGTATATAAGCTCTATTCTGGGTATATATTGTATATTTTTTATCATTTTACTTCCAACTTGCTATGGACTGAATAATACGCCACTACCCCCAGTTTATATATTGAAGCCCTACTTGACAATGTGATGGTATTAGAAGCTGGGGTCTTTGGAAGATAATTAGGTTTAGATGAGGTCATGAAGGTTGATGCCCTAATAAGAAGAGGAACCAGAGAGCTTACACTCTCTGCCATGGGAGGATCTAGTTATTTGCAAGCCCGGAAGAGAATCCTCACTGGAATCCAACCATGTGGTACCCAAATCTCAGGTTTTTAGTCTCTAGGACTATGAGAAAATAATATTCTGTTGTTTAGACCACCCAGTCAATGGTATTCTATTATGGCAGCTTAGCTGCTAAGACACAGTCTTTCAGCATACCCAAAAAATATAAGGATTATCTCTTGTAAGTAACTCTTGGTTAAGTATCATTTCTTTATCAACCAAATAATATTTGCTTTTTTTAAAAAAATATTTTTATTTTTGTTTTAACATTTACTCATTTTTGAGAGGCAAAGAGAGACAGAGTGTGAATCGGGAAGGGACAGAAAGAGAAGACGACACAAAATCTGAAGAAGGCTCCAAGCTCTCAGCACAGAGCCCAACATGGAGTTCAACCCAGGAACCTTGAAATCATAACCTGAGCTGAAGTTGAATGCTTAACCAACTGAGCCACACAGGCACAGACTGGACTATGTCTTCCACCACACCAAGGAATAAACTAAAGAAGACTAATACATGGATCTAAGAAATAGACTCTAGTATGAAGAGAAGAAAAGGGAATTTTTTTCTAGATGAAGACAGTTCCCAAGGCAACAGCTGACCTACAGACTTAAAGAACAAGAAAGGAATTGATAGAGATATAGTATACTTCTTTAGGGAGTAAACTTAAGTTTCTGATGAAGAATTCGGGGAACTAGAAATAGGTACACAAAAAATCAAGTGAACACAATGTAATTACTGTCTACAATAAGTGGGAGTGGTAGTAAAAGAAATAAAATGTAATTATAGCACATACCACCACATCAATTTTGGCTGAATAATAGTCAATGTAAAAAATCATATTATTGACTTAACCAAAATTATATCCAGATAATTTGTAAGAGGAGAATTATGGTTATTTAAGATAGCTAAATCCTCATTTTATCAGAAAATGAATAAATGATACCTAAAACCAAAAATTAAAAAAAAAAAAATCAGAGTAAGCCTGTTATCTAGTTCATGCAAGTAAATGAGTATTGGAGGACAAGAATCAGAATTGGAAGGAATGGGACTTCATGCTACTGTCTTCCGCATATCCTCTGGCCTCTTACACCATACAAATTTGTTATCTAGATTAAGCAATAATTTAAAAAGGAATAAAAATAGATTTTTGCAGAGAAATGTAAGAAGACACTAAGTATGTGAAATGACTATAATGGATTGTTCTTTGCTAAGAAAATTCATTTTTTCCCTTCCTCTCAGAAAGTTCTAGAAGTTACAGTAGTCTCTGAATCACAGGATGCAATACAATCAATATTGGTGTACATGTCGATTTTTGCTTCACAATTTGAATCACAGAGCCCACAAGAGAACAAATAAATTCTCCAATAGAAAAAAAAAAAAGAATACCTTTAAAAATTATACAAAGAGATTCTTTAGAGCATTTTTGTTATAAAATGTAAAAATTTGAGCTGTAAAACACCTTCACTAGAACTTATAAATATTTTTAACAATTCTGTCACAGACAATTCAGTTATTCTCAAATTTCTCAAACTTGAAAGTTTTAAACATTCAGAAAGTTTTTATTTTGTATTTTTTTCATTCTTTAGGATTTAGTCCAAATAAAGATGTAATTTATACTTTTGTTATCTGTTTATTCCTTCAAGTTTAAAGTATTAGGTTTTATTTCAAGTCTCATACTTTTTCAAAAGTTTCAAACCTTCATTGAGAAACCTGGGAAAATCAATCTAGTATTCAACCCAGTAGACAATTACCTCAATATTTTGTAGCTACCCTAGAGAAAATATACTAATAAGGCTATTTTTATTAACAAACTAGAATTTGTAAAAAAATATATATATACATATATACGTGTATATATATGTATATATTTTTTATACATATATATGTATATATGTATACATATATATGTATATATGTGTATACATATATATATATGTATACACACACACACACACACATATATATCAATTTCAGTCACCTGGTGTATCTCAATAAAAATCGTTTTACAATTTGTAACCTCCAATTAAATGTTTAATTTAGCCAAAACACGTCAGGGATTCTATATATTCTAGCCTTTTATAGAACTAAGAATAAAGCACTGAGATTTTCAGGCAACCATTTAAAAGCCCATTGCCATGTACAATAACTTACCCATGAATTAAAATGTTCTCTTTACTATAAAATCACAAAAAGATATTAAGGTACATGCATACAGACTGGGAAGGAAAAATAAATCTGTCATTGTCCATAGATGACATGATTGTCTATACTGAAAACCTGAAAGAACTGACCAAAAACCACCTGGAACCAAGAAGCAATATGACAAGGTTGCCAGACAAAAGGCTAATATAAAATAGTCAGTGATTTTCCGATATACTGGCAATGAATCAGTGGAATTGAAATTAAAAACGCAATACCATTTATATTAATGACTCCCAAAATAAAATGGTTAGGTAGAAGTCTAACAAAATAGGTATAAGGAAAATCACAAAAGTCTAATGAAAGAAATCAAAGAAGTAAACAAATGGAGAGAGATATTCTATGCTAATGGATAAGAGGACTCAAATTGTCAAGATGTCTATTCTTCCCAACTTGATCTATGTATTCAATACAGTCACAATCAAAATCCCAGTAAGTTATTTTGTGGATAACAATAAAACTCATTCTAAAGTTTATATAGACATCCAAAAGACCCAGAATAGCCAAAACAATATTAAAGAAGAACAAAGTCAGAGAACAGACGCAAACCAAATTCAAGATTTGCAATAAAGCTATAATAATACTGCGATAAAGCAGTATTGGTGAAAAAATGAACAATGGATCAATGGAATAGTGAGTTCAGAAATAGATGATCTTGGGTATGGTGATGAATTTTTACATACAACACCAAAGCACAATCCATATAAGAAATAATTGATTAGCGAGACCTCATTGAAATTAAAATTTTCTGCTCTGCAAAAGATAATGTCAAGAGAATTAAGAGACAAGTGACAGACTGGGAAAAAATATTTTCAAGAGACACATTTGATAAAGCACTGGTAAGATATCCAAAGAAGTCTTAAAACTCAACAATACGGAAACAAACAGCCAGATTACAAAACAGATCAGAGACCTTATCCACGCCTCACTTAAGTAGGTATACAGAGGCTAATAAGCAAATAACAAAATGCTCTCCACCATAAGTCATCAGCATAATGCAAAGGAAAACCACAGTGATATACCCCTACACATCTATAGGAATTACCAAAATCAAGAGCACTGATAATACCGAATAACGGTGAAGATATGGAGAAACAGGAACCTTTCATTCTTTGCTGGTGGGAATGCAAAATGGTACAGCCCCTTTGGAAGATAGTTTGGCAATCTCTTACAAAAGTAAATGTATTTTTACCATGTGATCTAGCAACCATGCTCCTTGAGAATTACCCAAAGGAGGGGATAGCTTGTGCCCACACACAAACATGCACCTAAATGGTATATAGTAGCTTTATTCACGATTGCCAAAAATTGGAAGCAATCAAGTAGGTAAAGAGAGGTGCACCCAGACAATGGGGTATTATTGCACACTAAAATGAAATGATCAAGCCATGAAGAGACATAGAAGAATCTTAAATGCATAAAGTGAAAGAAACCAATCAGAAAAGGTTACATACTATGTTTCCCACTATATTACATTCTGGAAAAGGCAAAACTTTGAAGACAGTAAAAAGATCAGTGGTCGTGAGGGGGTTGGAGAAGCAGAGGAGGGATGAATGGTTGAGCACAGGATTTTTAGGAAAGTATAAATACACTGTATGATGCCACTATGATAAATACATATCATTGTATATCTGTCCAGATCCACAGAGTGCACAACATCAAGATAAACTGTAACAGAAACTATGGGCTTTGGGTGATTATGATGAATTAGCATAGGTACGAATAATCAATGTAACAGAGTATCATTCTGGTAGGGGATGTTGATATTAGGAGAGACTACACGTTTGTGGGGGGTCAAAGACATGAGCAGTCTTTTTTTTTTTAATGTTTATTTTTGGGGGAGAGAGAGAGAGAGACAGAGCATGAGCAGGGGAGGGGCAGAGAAAGAGGGAGACACAGAATCGGAAGCAGGCTCCAGGCTCTGAGCTGTCAGCACAGAGCCCGATGCGGGGCTCGAACCCACAGACCGCGAGATCATGACCTGAGCCAAAGTCAGATGCTCAACCGACTGAGCCACCCAGGCACCCTGAGACATGAGCAGTCTTACAACAATGCATGCAAAGTTTATTTGACTCCAAATGTCATTCATAAACAATATTTAAATATGCATACATTTAAAACCGTCTTCATTTTAAAAAGCGATTTACTTTGCAGGGAATATATGCATTGGTCTATAGAATCTGTATTTACTTGAAGAACTCAATTGCCTTGCCGGTACTTATTCTTCTGGGAATGTCACTAGCAAATAAAGCAGCCTGGTGCCATTGGCTTTGTTTAGAGATGCCAAGGTGAGGCTGCAAGAGGTCGTGTAATTTTTTTCCAATTTTGAAAGAAAGTGCTCATGAAACAGACTTATGTTCTTCTTTCTGAAGTCACTATTAACTCTCTAGTAAACTATGATATTTAGCGATAATATGTTAGTGAAAATTTTAGAGCTGACATAAGACAACTGTCTGAATCCAAACTCTGCTCAGCAAGATGACAGCAAGATAGTGTAGTAGGTTTTAATTGCATATACATTAGCCACAATATGAAATACTGTAAAACTATCTGGGAGCAATCATAAATATGTATTTTCTAAGAAGTACAAAGCATATGAAATAAGAGTAAGGGCTGTTGAATTTTTGTTGAAGGGAAATCGTAAAGGGGAAAAACCAAATCAATACATTTCGATATATTTATGAATACAAATATATTCAAATGCTGCTAATATAGTTCAGATGATTTAATCTTCAAGTCTCTTGATACTCTCTTTAAAATTGCTAAAGAACCTTATCATCCTGTGCAAAATTAACTATGCTTTACATTTATTACATTTCTGACTCTTACAGACAGAAGAGCTTCGTAAATGTGAACACTGAGGCAGGAGTTAAGCCTAAGCACATGAAACTCTAGTGTATTTTTTCCTTAGACATCCTGGTTGCTATTGCCTCTGACATGTACTCACTTTGGAGAAAGGTGCGGATGGTGGTTGAAAAGGGGTTATAATAAGAAGCTAAGAGAAAAGCATGTACCGTGAACACCTAAACCGTAGAGCGAATACAGACCGCCAGCTGCCTTTCACTGGTGAAGGCGTGTGACTGGAGGAAGTAAATGACTTACCTCATATAAAAGAACATAATCAGAAGGTATCTGATGCCATGTTCTGTGCACTTCTCATACATCTGAGGTGGAAAAGAACTCGGGCCTATAAATCTATCAATCTTAACTTTCAACGGCCTAATTTCTACACTTTGCAGGGATAGGAGTTTCAGAGGAAGGAATATCACTGGAAAGTCTAATTGGAAGGATCAATCGTGACGGCTCTCCCAAAGTGGATATAGAATTTTTCAGGATGGAAAAGCACATGCCTGGAATCAACCCCACTTGACCACGCAGCCTTATGTATGCGCATTTGGACGCAATACTCTCTTCAGCTTGGGGTCTCATCCTTCATTTACCGACACTTCGTCAATATTCAGGGGTGATCACACCACAGAATTTACAAAAGCGGCTTTCATGAGTCCTCTTTAAGAGCTCCACCACACATGTGGCAGTAAAGCCCCAGAAGACAAGAGAGATGCTTACCTTTCACTTCCAGCTGCCACCCAGGGCCTCTCTCTGCTAGGGTCACAATATTGTCTCCATCTCGAGCTTATACATACTTTTCCACACACCCCTTTTGGGGGAAGTGGCAGGAAACTGTTGCAAACTATCACCATCAACTACCTGTGTTACCACGGCTAGGCTAGAAAAATAAAAACTATCAATTGGTCCTTTTGTGGGGAATCTATCAGCACAACTATCTTTATTAGTTGAGAAACAGAAACCTGACAAGCAGTCTTTAGTGACAGTCATAAGAAAGCCTAAAAGAAAAAGTATATAATTTATTGTTTCTCCATAGTTTTTTACTTCCTAGCTTTATTCATAAGGTAATATACCTAATATTTGTATTAGCTTTCAGACTTTTTTTGAATCCTAAGTGTGGCTTCATTAACATCTCTAGTGACAAAAGTGCATCCCTATGGAATGGCACGTCCTACAGTTCCTCTGTAACTTTACTTGTTTGTTCCATTTGTTTTCTGTTAACAATTATTTGTCGACTGTATCCTGTGAACCAGGTATTGTGTGAGGCACTGAGAAACCCAAAGAGGGATCAACTTGGTGGGTGGGCCTCAGGGTGCTCAATGAGTGGTTTTAAAACTCCCGGAAAACAACTCTGTGATAGGCTCTTCTTGGTATCCAAGTGGTCTAGCTACTTTTTTTTTTTCCCCAGTATGAAACATGAAAACTTTTTGAGGGTTCTCTAAAAATGCCTTATCTTGCCTTCTGAACTTAAAAGTAGGTTCACTTCAGTTGTCAGCCTTAATATTAAAAGAGAGAACTCTGCTTATCAAAACTGAAAAGTCATATTGCTCTTAAATACATAACTGTCCATCATAGTTATCTTGCTTCAATCTGATTAAATTCTATTCTCTGAGGATCAAAGACTGCTAATATTCCATTTTAAAAGTCAGAGATTTTATCCGGCAGCATGACTGAAAATCAAATCCTTTAAGCAACTTCTGTTGAAACATTTCAGAAAGCGTATACTTATTTAGAATAATCTCTGCATACTGGCAAGAAATTTAGGTTCTAATTTTAATGGCTCAATAAAAAGTCATAATATTAAAAACTAATACTTGTGATTTTTTTGGTCTGAAATACGATAGTAATTAATAAGGCACACACAATGGTGCACATATTTACTTTTCCAGTTAATTTGTTATTTTCAAACATTGTCTTAGTGACTTTAAGCAACGTTTTATATATACATACATATATATAAATTATATACAGATATAAATTATATACACAAAAATTTTATATATAAATAAATACACATATACACATATATGCATATGGCAATACGTACTCCTTGGGTAAAGCATCGTTTCTTTTATTCTGGAGAAAGTTGAACTTTCAGAAAGCCATATATATCTAAATATGATTTTTAATATTAAATATACTATTTTTAGAGCAGTTCTGGCTTCATATCAAAATGGAACAGAAGGCACAGAGATTTTCCTTATATCCTCTACCTCCACACATATGCAGCCGCCTACCTTCAAATTCCCACAGTAGAGAGGTGCATTTATTATAATTGCTAAACTGAAACGACACGTCATCATCACCTGGAGTCCTCAGTTCACACTGTAGTTCAATCTCAATGCTATACATTGGGATATATATATATATATGTACAAATATGCAACGATGTGTATCTACCCTAAGAGAATCGTACAGAAGAGCTTCACCATTCCCAAATCTTCTGTGCTTAGCCTATTCATCCCTTCCCTGTGAGCCCTGACCACCAATCCTCACCATCCTCATAGCCTTGTCCTCTTCAGGATGTCACACAGTTGGAATCACATAGTGTGCTGCTCTCTCAGTCCGGTCTTTTCCACCCAGCAACGTGCACCGAAGGTTCCGCCATGACTTGATAGCCCACCTCTCCCTTTTGTTGAACAACCCTCCATTGTCTATACATACCACAGTCTATGCATCCATTCCCCACTGAAGGACATCGCGGTTGCCTCCATTTTCTCAAAGCAGAAGTGTTTAATTTTCATGAAGCTGAGCTGATTATGCAATAATTATACAATTACTTCTTATACAGATCTGCTTCGGTGTTGTATCTAAAAAGTCATAGTTGGGGCGCCTGGGTGGTTCAGTCGGTTAAGTGTCCGACTTCGGCTCAGGTCATGATCTCACGGTCTGTGAGTTCGAGCCCCATGTCAGGCTCTGTGCTGACAGCGCAGAGCCCGGAGCCTGCTTCAGATTCTGTGTCTCCCTCTCTCTCTGACCCTCCCCCATTCATGCTCTCTGTCTCAAAAAGAAACATTAAAAAAAATTTTTTTAAAAAAGTCATACCCATACTCAAGATCATCTAGGTTTTCTCCTATGTTACCTTCTAAGAGTTTTAGAGTTTTGCATTTTATATTTAGGCCTGTTATCTCCTTTCCGCTAATTTTTATGAAGGGTGAAAGACCAGTTCTAGATTGTTTTCTTTTTGTTTATTTGCATTTGGATATCTGGTGGTTCCAGCACCATTTGTTGAAAAAACTACCTTTGCTTCACTGTATTATCTTTGTTCCTTTGTCAAAAATCAGTTGACTGTATTTGTGTGGGTGTATTTGAGCTTTCTATTCTGTTCCTTTGATACATTTGCTCTTTGTATCAATACCACACTGTCTAGAATTTTGAGATTGCGTTGAATCTATAAATCAAGTTGGGAAGAACCCATATTTTGACAATATTGTGTCTTCTTCTTTATGCATGTGGAATAACTCTCCATTTAATTCTTCCTTGATTAGAGTTTGAGGTTTTTCTCATAAGCCTAGTACATATTTTTTTACATTTTTACCTAAGCATTTCATTGTGGGGGGTGCTAATACAAATGATATTGTGTATATTAACTTTGTATTCTGCAGCTTTCCTATAATCATTTATTAGCTCCAGGAGCCTTACTGATTCTTTCATATTTTATTTCAGACTTTCTATACCGATGATCATGTTATCTGCTAACTTTTTTTTATTCCTTCCCAATCCATTTATCTTTTATTTCCAGTTCCTGTCTTATTGCGTTAACTATGACTGCTAGTATTATGTTGAGAAAAACAAGTGAGAGGGAATATTCTTACCTTGTACCTGATCTTAATGAGAAAACCTTGTTTCTCACCATTAACTATGACATTAGCTATAGGTTTTTTGTAAGATGTTCATCAGGTTTAATAAGTTCTCCATTCTTACTTTACTAAGAATTTTTATCATGAGTAAGTGTTAAAATTTGTCAAATACTCCTAATTTCCTGATATGATCATTTTTTCTTCTTTAGCCTGTTATGTGATGAATTGTTTTAACCAACTTTCAAGTTGAACAAACTTTGCATGCCTGGGCTAAATTTCACTTGGTTGAGGTGTATGATTCTTTATATTGTTGGACTCAATTTGCTTATATTTCGTTGATGATTTTTGCATTGGTCTTCATGAGCTGTATTGGCCCATAGGTTTCTTTTTTTTTGGAATGTTTTTTGCCTGGTTTCGGTATGAGAATAATGCTAGCCTCATAGAAATAGTCAGAAAATATGCCCTCAGCATTTTTCTTCTGAAATTTGGTAGAATTCATCAGTGAACCCATCTGGGCTTGGTACTTTCTGTTTTAGAGACTTATTATTTAACAATTCAATTTATTTAATACATAGAAGGGCTATTCAGATTATTTCTTCAAAAAAAATTTTTTTTGAAAGAGAGAGAGGGAGGGAGAAAACACGAGTAGGGGAGGGGCAGAGAGAGAAAGGGACAGAGGATTCAAAGATGACTCGACTCGTACTCACCACAGAGAACCTGATGCTGGGCTCAAACCCACAAACCACAAGACCGTGATCTGAGCTGAAATCTAATGTTTAGCCTACTGAGCCACCCAGTTGCGCCCAAATTCTTTCTTTTTATGTGAATTTTTAGAGACAGTGTCTTTCAAGGAATTGACTCATTTCACCTAGGTTATCCCATTTGTGGGCATAGAGTTGTTTATTTTTTTATCACCCTTGTAACGTCCCTGGAATCTGTGATGTCTCCTCTTTAATTTCTGATATTGTCTCTTTTTCTAATTAGCCTGGATACATGCTTATCAATTTTACTGGTCCTTTCAAAGAACTAGCTTTTGATCTTGCTGAATTTCGCTTTTTTTTTTTCAATTTCATTGATTTCTGTACTAATTTTATTTCTTCTTGCTTTGGATTTAATTTCTTATTTTGGATTTAATTTCTTATTTTGGATTTAATTTCTTATTTTTTCTAGTTTCTTAAGGTGGACCCCTATTGACTTAAAATCTTCTTTCTTTTCTGATATGCATTCAATGCTATAAATCTCCCTCCAAGCCCTTTCACTGCGCCCCCCAAACTTTATTTTCATTTTTACTTGAAAATGGTTTTTAATTTCCTTGAGAATTTTTTATTTGAGCTATGTGTTATCTAATCTCCAAGTATAGGGGGGATTTCCTAGTGACCTGTTATTTCTAGTTTAATTCCATTTTAGTCTGAAACATACATCATATGATTTTTATTCTTTTAAATAAGGTGTGTTTTATGTGTTCTTAGTGAATATTCTATGTGACTTTGAGAAGAATGTATTCTGCTTTCCTTAGATGAAGTAGTCTATAGATGTCAATTTGATCAGCTGACTGACTGATGGTGGTGTTGAGTTCATCTATGCCCTTACTAATTTTCTGCCTGTTGAATCTGTTTCTTACAGAGCAGTGCTGGTCTTCAGCTATAATAGCGGACTCATTCATTTCCTTTGGCAGTTCTGTTAGCTGACTCAGCTATTTTGATGTCTGATTATTGGGCTCATACACATTAAAGATTGTAATCTTCTGATTTGACCTCTTTATTATTATTTAATGTCACTCTTTATTCCTGATAGTTTTTCTTGCTCTAACATCTGCTGTGTCTGCAATTAATATATCTGCCCTTCCTTTCTTTGGTTTAATGTCAGCATGGTATGTATTTCTATAACCCTTTGCTTTTCACCTGCATGTGCTTTTATATTTAACGATTTCTTGCAGACAACAGAGTTGGGATTTATTTTTTGATTTACTGACAGTCTCTGCCTTTTAATGGGTGTCTTTGGTTATTGATGTTTAAGGTAATTACTGACATAATTGGATTAATCTTGATCACACTTTTTACTGTTTTCTGTTCACTGATCTTTTTTATTCCTATTTTCATTTTCCACACTCTTTGTCTGCCTTTTGTGGTTTTAGCGGAGTATTTTATAAGACTTATTTTTTCTTTCTTAGCATATAAATTATACTTAAGTTTTAGTAGCTGCCCTAGAGATTGCAATATACATTTATAACTAATTCCAGTTCAAATTCAAATAATACTATGTTACTTCACAGGTAGTACATGTAGCTCATAAAACAAAGTATTCTGAAATCCTCTCTGCCACCCTTTGTATCATTGCTGTAGCTCATTTCATTTATATATAAGTGAAAACCATCAGATTGTTGATCTCATTTTAAATAAACTGTTATCTGTTATATTAAGAATAGGAAAAATAAAAGTTTTTAGTTTCATTTATATCTTCTCTAATGGTTTTTCTTTAAGTATATCTGAGTTTCTGACCTATATCATTTTCCCCCTCTCAAAAAAAACTTTATATTTTTTCAAGGGAGGTTTCATTAAAATGTTAAAGTTCATAATATTTCTTGCAAGGGACTAATATTTTTTTGAAGAAAAAATTCTCTCAAGTTTTGTTTTTCTGAGAAAGCCTCTATTCTCCACTACTTTTTGAAGGATAATTTCATAGGATACAGAATTCTAGGTTGGTGGGTTTGTTTTTTTTTTCTCAATACTTTAAAAACTTCACCCCACTCCCTTCTTACTTGCATAGTTTGCAAAGAAAAGTTAGATGTGATTATCATCTTTGCTCCTCTATATGAGGTATTTTTTTCCTTGAGATTTATCTTTGTAATTTTCTACAAATTTGAATTTTTATACAAATTTGAATACACACACACACACACACACACACACACAACTTGGTGTTTTTCTAGGATTTTTGGATCTGTGGTTGGTGTCTGACATTAACTTGGGAAATTCTCAGTTATTATTGTTTCAAATATTTCTCTTCCTTTTTCTTTTCTATTTTTTTTTTAAGTTTATTTATTTTTGGGAGAAAGAGACAGAGTGTGAATAGGGCAGGGACAGAGAGAGAGGGAGACACAGAATCCAAAGCAGGCTCCAGGCTCTGAGCTGTCAGCACAGAGCCCGATGTGGGGCTTGAACTCACAAACCACAAGATCATGACCTGAGTGGAATCAGACGCTTAACTGACTGAGCCACCCAGACTCCTTCTAGCATCCCCATTATGCATATGCTATCCCTTTTGTAGTTGTTTCACAGTGCTTGGATGTTCTGTTCCTTTTAGTTAGTTGTTGTTTTCATTTTTTTTCTCTTTGATTTTCAGCTTTGGAAGTTTTTTGACATTTCCCCAAGTTCAGAGATTCCTTCCTCAGTTGTATTTTGTACTAATGAGCCCATCAAAATCCTTCCTTATTTTGGTTAGAATGTTTTTGATCTTCAGCATTTCTTTTTCTTTCTTAGAATTTCTCTCTCTTTGCTAACATTACCAGTCGGTTCTGGTATAGTGTTTACTTTTTGTTTTAGAGCCCTTAGCATGTCACTCATAATTGTTTTAAATTTTCAGTCTGATGATTCCAACTTTGTGGCCACATATCAGTCTGGTTTTAATGCTTGCTCTGTGTCTAGCAACTGTATTCTTTGCCTCTAAGTATGCCTTGTAATATGTATTGAAAGCCAGGCATGATGTACTGGGGAAATAAACTCCAGTAAATTGGTCTTTAGCAATGTGATTGTAAGGTGTGGGGGGAGGCGACACATTTATAATCCCATGATTAGGTCTAAGTCTCAGTAAGATTTTCTTCAGGACTGTGAACTTCACACATACTCCCCAGTGCCTTCCCCAAAACCTTCCATGTGGGATGGGATGGTAAAAGTGGAACAAAGTTAGGTATTTCCCTTCTCCAAGGTTAGGCTCTGATAAAACCCCCCAAAGTTAGGCTTTGGTACAATAGTTTTTCCTTGAAGGCAAGCCTTGTTAAGAATGTTCTAGCATACTTCAAAATGGTTACTTTTCCCCTTCCTTCTTCTGGAAGCCCAGGGGGATTTCCCCCCCCCAATATTTAATATAACTTGGTAGAGCTTTCTAGAAGGAGTACTCACAAACCTGGGCATCCTGACCTAACTGGACCCTCCCTGGAGTTGTTTACCTCTCAACTTGTCCATACTGAGCTTCCAGTGATTCCTCTATTACAGTTTGGATTTTCCTACCCTGGTACTCATTCCCATAGTTGTTTCTGCTTATGGGATTCTGCTCCACCAAATTGTAATTTCCTGAATCTGCCTGTTTGTCTCTCCAATTTCGCAAGCAGTGGTTGACCCTTCTCTGACAGTTCTAAGACTGGTTGTTGATTTTTTTTTCCATTTAGATTTTTATTTATTGTTAGAATGGAATGCCTTCTTGCAAGGTCTTTACATGCTAGACCTAGAACTAGAATTCTCAAGTATGATTTTGTACAAATGTGTGTATGTTTTCCAAATGTCTGAATATAAAGATCTAAATTCCCTGCCAGTTTTTATACCTCTTGAAATTTTTACTTTTATTCATTTCTTTACTCCAATGACAAAAAGAAGCTGCAACTTAACTCTGGGGAGCCTAACTTATAGGTATTATGTGTCTTCAATTGAAATTACCAGTTTCTGAGTCAAAGAGTCAGAGGAGAAGGAAGTATTATTTAGAAACACTTGAAAGAGTTTTAAATGAAAAGTAATATTCCATATCTTGCTATCCCCGGTATGTCAGATGTGGGACAAACTCCTTATTGAGTTTGTGTTTCCCAAAGACTAACTTACCTTGAACAAATGAACATTTGATTTCAGAGCATCAGCAGTTAAAAAAATAGTATCAGATGAGAATTTGTGATCAATTCTATGGAATTCTAAAACTCTTCCAAGTGATGGCAGCATGTTTTGAGACAAATATATATACACCCCAAGTGACAGCTTTGAAAAAAAACAACACTGACTTTTTAAAGTATCACTAATATTACAAATATACTGAAAACATAAGAGAAAGCAGTGCAAACCTATACACCACGGACACCCAACTAATGTTAATTATGATTAACTCCCAAACAACTTAGGTAAATAAAACAGCTGTGTACTGTGATAGTCATGAAATACTTCATAATTTCTAATTTCTGCCTAGTTTTTGAACTCTCCATTTCCAATGGTGTCTTTTAATTTGGTAACACATAACTATTTACTGTAGAACCATAATTTATCCAGAGTCACAATGACAATTAGTCACATAATTGGAATGTGAGATATACTTTCAGTAATTCATCTTTAGCAGAAAATGACAGAGTAGAGTTAAATAGTAGTGATTAAAAGAATGGTGTTTATCTCTAGTGTTATATTTATGTTTCAGCTAGGACCTAAATGTCAATGTGTCACAGAAGAAAATTACCAACCTAACTTCAGTTGACCAAGAAAATGTCTACACATAGTTTGATGAACTTCAACATATGCATAAAAAGACACATTTTAACCTAAGTATGTCAGGAAGTAATTAAATATGAGAAAATATCCTGAGAGGTAAGAAGGCTCCTAGATGCCAAGTATCTGCCCTCTCTAGTCAACGGGAAACAAATGATTTCTCCTTTAGTTCTCTTCACACTGACAGGCTATGGTTGACATTGCTGGGGAAATATAAGTAAAAATAAAATCTTCACCCAAGTCAGAAAACTTCTCCAGAAGGGAGTAGAAAAAAGAAAGTCCTAATACAGAATAAACATTAAATCAGAATGAGACGTATGTCATAAGACATCCACTAAAACATTGCAAAGACAGAAAGGTATCTCGTCTTTTACTACAACCAAGCAGATACAACCTATTATGTACATATCGTCAAGATAAAAGTAACTATTCCTCTAGTGAATCAAGTTGACAGCACCATTTGTCAAGCACGGTTTATTCTAAATTCACCTGGTCATTGAAGGGACTGTCTGTATTGGCTGACTGGCTTCATCCAGAGGAAAAACAGACTTCTCATACCTTTTGACAGTGGGTAGCTTTATAAGTTGGAGCAAGGTGTTTACTGAAGTTTAGCCTCCTTCCCTCCCACTCAAAGTGGGAGATAGCACTGCTATCTCTTTGGTATTTATATTTCAAAGAGATGACTCACAGGCCCTTGAGAAAGACCTTCTGAGGTCACGAAGCTGACAAAAGCCCTATCTAGTTTTCCAAAAGATTTATGTATTTTCCTAAAGTAAATGTTCTAAGAATAAGGAGGAGAAGGAAATCTCTTCCCTTGTTTTCAAAAGGGGAGAAGTAAGCCTTTTAGTTTGCATTTGTATGTATCCTTTCAAGTAATGTTAACGTGGTCTGGGGGTGTTAGAAGTATACAGCAGATAATTTAAAATAGAACATAAATAAAACATAAAAACACTACTAATATCTATTTCCTCTATGTCCCTTTTTGTTGTGCAGGATACTCTCACAACCTTAAACTCAGGTAACATAAACTTACGTAAGAAGTAAGGGAAAGGTGAAGAAATGGTGAGGGACCGAAAATAGCAGCAGGCATTAGCCAAGTCTTTCTTTTTAGAAATGGAAGAATTAGAACTCCATCTTCTTGTTCTAGTTCTCCTACCACAAATTCAGTCTAAGCAGGACATTACCTGTGCCACAGACTGACGCTTGATGAGGTGAGGACAGGGCAGAGAAGGAAAGGCACCTCTTGGGACTACCCCAAACAACCCTTAGCACTTTTTTCAGTACAAACAGGAGCTCCTTAAATTGTTTCAGTCATAGTGGCAGTAATTGAGAGCTCACCTGATCCATTCCCCAAAATAAAGGCTGTGGAGGGTGATTTTTCCTTCAGTGATGTCTTTCGTGTTGGAGAATATCCTGCTTTCTGGACAGATAGAATTTTACTCCCTCACATCAAGTACTATCTACTCCAGGCTTCAGAAAACCAGAGGGGGAGAAACTCTGCCCTTCATTTATGATTACTCCAAAATGAAAAGCATCTTGGGTCCTTTAAAGGCATTGCTGAGAGTGAACACAGTACAGCAGCTAAATTCTGGCACCATTGAAATACATATAGATAATGAGGTCTCAACTGCATTTCAGCCAGTTAATTATTCATTGGATTTTTCTTGAGTGGCAACCTTCATTAGGAAATTCATGCAGCGCACCAAATACCAAAGACTACTGGTTAAAAAGGATACATGAGAGAAAACCAGCAACATCAAACAGTATTGAAATCACTTATAAAATAGATTGTTTACAAAAGACTTGTCTGAAAGCTTCCTCTGAATGAAGGGGATTCTGGGCTCTGGGCAGTTGAGTTGATAAAGAGTAGTTTGCCCAGTAGTTTCAAGTTTTCTAATCAAGAGATGCTAACTCTTTTAGCAATCAGTTCAAAGTTGGTGAGGATGCATCAGTAAAGATGCCACACATAAGTTTGAAAAGATTCAGCCCTTCTAAGGCCTTAGAAATCAGTCACTACTTTGAATTCTATTTGGTAGCAAAAGATGCGAAATGCAAAACTTCCTGGGGTGCCTGCTCCTTCAGAAGCCTTAGTATTTAAATGAAGACAGCCAAAACTCTAGCCCAGAGCTTGTTTGAGGAGTATTTGACCTCCCCCCCCCCAAAAAAAGGAGGTAATGTGGAGGAGTTTGGGGAGAAGGGAGAGAAGATGAAGAGAAAGGAGGTTAACCAGAACTCTTTGTTCCCAATAGGCAGGGCTTCACTTTTGCCTCTTTTTTGAGAAACTATGTATTAGTCAGAAAATAAGAAAACAGAAAAAAAGGAACTTAGAAAACAAAACTAGTCTGAGTTCATTTTATCCTGATGGATTTTTTTGTTTGTTTGGGTTATTATTCAAACCCACACTAGTCACATGTCTGCCTAAGGAAATGTTTCCAGTAGGTTAACTTCTTTCCTAGCCACTGGCTGATCCCTTTTCTCCTGAACCCTGAGAGAACCCTCTGGTTTCGGAGTAAGTGTAGTGTTTCTCATCAGAGATGCTCAGTGCATCAAAATTGTTCTTTTTTTTTCTTCCCTAAATTCTTCCCATGTTCAAAATTTGCTTGCCCTGGGCATCTCGGTAAAATATCAGTGTAAGATAAATGTCAATTGATAAACAACCCAACTCCATTGTTTTAAACCTTTACCTATAACTCTACGCCTCACTGAGACATGAACATAGAGCCTCTATGTTGTGAGGGAGGAGCACTGAAACTCCATGATGTGTTTTCCATCTGAATTCCTCTGTGATGCCCTGGTTACTCCATGGAAACCTAGGGTTCCAGGAACTCAGTTTGAAAACCATGATCAAGTCAGTCAGACTCACATCCCGAATCTTCTGACCCATTTTTGTTGTTGTTGTTGAATATACCTGTAGTCAAAGAGCCTGTGACATCATAAATGATAATTTTTAAAAGGTTAATTCAGCAGAACCCCACACATATGCAAGCTTCCTTCCATGCCTGAGTCCTCTCTTCCTCGCTGAGTTCTCAGAGCCTTTCCTGTTAGTACTTCTCTCCTTTAAAAAACTTTAATTTCAGTATAGTTGACAATGTTCTTGTTAGGTATTTAAAATATACCAACTTACGTTTTATTGATCATTATCTCTTAATTTTGCCCTGCTGCTCTAGACTAATAGCCTCTAGGAGAACAGCCACTGTATTTTATACATGTTCAAACCCAACATGGAGAGAAGCATCTAGCATTTACTAAACTCTCTGGGTTTGTCTCTATTGGTAGTGATGATTAGAACTCTCCGATTTTGGAAAAAAAAGACATTTTTGGAAAAAAAAATTAGAGTTTGAGGTATGTTCCCATTCTCCTCAGCTCCACTCATCTTTAGGATGTTTTTTCCTGAGGCTAAGCCCTGATTTCTGTTTCCTCAGACCATTTATTTTAGAAAAGTAATAATTGCAAATTCTTTCTCTACCCCTTTGAGATGGAAATTTATTTAAAAGCTTCTTGCCCCAGGGCACCTGGGTGTCTCAGTTGGTTGAGTATCAGGCTCTTGATTTCAGCTGGGGTCATTTCTCAAAGTTCACTAAGTTCAGTGAGATCGAGCCCTTCATCAGTCTCTGCACTGACTGTGGACACTGCTTAGGATTCTCTCTCTTGCCCTCTCTGCCCCTCCCCCTGCTCATGCTTTTTCGCTCTCAAAATAAATAAACATGAAAAAAAATTTAAAAAGTTATTCTCTCTCTCTCCCTCTGTCCCTCTCCCCCACTCTCTTTCTAAAATACAAATTAAAAACTAAATAAACATAAAAGTCTCTTGCTAGTTTTAAAACAGGATGGTCTTTCTCAAGGAACCACCTCTCTGAGACGTAATTATCAAGGAAGGTCCTAACCCTTTCTCCCCGCTTCTGTGTCTGGGTAGAATTCTAACCCACAGAGCACCTTGCTCTAAGTGGCAAAACTATTTCTTGTCATGAAAATATGAGCAGATTGCTTTTCATTTGGGTAAGATCAATTAGCAAACATAGATGGCCTACAATTTTCCCCACCTCATGTCTTAAAAACTCTGCAGTCCTTTAAGCTCAGACTGAGTTTTGGCTGGTCTCCCCTGTTATAATAGCCTTGAATAAAATCTTCCTTACCGGTTGAAATTTGTCTAGTTCAAGTTTTGCTTTGACACAAAAGCTTTCGCTCCCCTGCTCAAACATAACTTGCCCTAATAATATGAAACTATATTTTTCAGAGAGATGAACAGGTTTTTTTTTTTAATTCTGTTTCCTCCCAAGAGAAACTTTTTTGCTAATTGGCAATGATAAGGAAAAATCTGAAGAAATTGTTTCAATAAAACTGACAAAAGCTATCATTTACTGGTCTGCACTTGTGCAATCTGTGTAAATACATTGATCAGCCTTTTACAAAACACTGAGTCAAGATCTTCTTGTGTGTAAATTATATCCTTGTATCAAAACTGCCTTTAGACTGTGCAGTAACTTTTTCAGGACACGAGGGATAAAGTATATCTAGCTACCAGTCGACTCTAAATGGTACACTTCTTTTTTCTTGGCAAAATAACAGATCTAAGTTACCCAGTTTTAGAGATAACTGCTCATATGAGCAGTTTCTATACCTTTCTTCTCAGATGGGCTGTCTGTTCCAGGCTCTGTCTTCAGGGCAGCACCTGAGTATATACCTGACCATCCATCGTGAATTCATCTAGGGGGAATTAGAGCCGAGCAGAATTAAAACCAGGTGACATAAGAAAGTAAACTGATTTCATAACATTATTGGCTGAAAAGGATCTTTGGGCTTAAAGAGTGCTACTTTTTCATTTTGGAGGTGGAGAAAATGTGAACCTCCACGGATTTGCACAATGGTTAATGATAGAAATGAGACTGAGAATTAAGAATCACAAAATCCTAGTCTACTTTTCTACTTCTCTTTCTGACATTTTTTTCTGTTTTTGTCACTTGTTCCCACGTGCTTTGGTTCTGTGTTCTCATGCTGCCCCACTTAGATTCCATAAATTCATCCACTCTAAGATTTTATAGTCTGCATGCGTAACTCTGTCTAGGGGATATGTAGGTTTTTAAAAGAAGAGTACAGGGAAATGTTAAATGGAAAATCATGAATAATCCATGGTGGAATTTCCTTCTGCACAGTGGGTGTTTTTGCACTGGGAGAGAGTACTTCTCCCTCCCCCATGCTATTTCTGATACAAAAAGAAAGCTTTAGCATGACAATCCAATGATTTGAATAAATCACTGAATAGAAATCTGATAAAAGGCTGATTCTGAATAGAGGGCAGTAACCGAACACAAATAACTTCAACATACAACTTAAGGGAAGGTAACTTGGTATATTTCCATCTAAGTTTTC
This sequence comes from Panthera tigris, assembly GCF_018350195.1. NCBI lineage: Eukaryota > Metazoa > Chordata > Mammalia > Carnivora > Felidae > Panthera > Panthera tigris. The sequence continues at coordinate 24,579,401 of NC_056663.1, read as the reverse complement.
TCTATCCACGCTGCTACATTCTCATTTCTATTTACTGGGAGAATGAGATTATAAGAAAAATACAAAGAACAAGTATCACTGCTTTTGGATAGTTCTGCCGCTTTTTATGTCTCCTCCATTCCCTGGCTTAAACAATGTCAACTGAAGACATTCCAACATAAAAATGAATTAACTGGCTTAAACATGCATGCACATGTGAATGCATACACTCACACACAGTCTTCAGTGAGGCTAGGGCAAAATCATTTTTTGATCAAACAGATTTGAAGTACAGTAAGTTGGGAACTGGTTTATCACTTTAACTTGACTCTAAGTTGACTTTCTTTCCGCACGCTGGAAAATACCAGCCTCTAGTGTCATAATAAACTTGTATCTTCTTATTTTAAGGACACTGCATTGGTTCTGAGGCATATAGCTGTCTCTAATGCAACTTCCATGTGAATTCAATGTCATTGCAGGGTTCCCTAGGGTTTTTTGCCTTTCCAGTCTAACTCAGGGAATCATCAAAATATTACTGTCTTTTAAGATACCCCACGTTCCCACAGGGCTGTTCTTTGAACAGATAAAAGTGGAGAGTGGAACTGACCTTTTAGCATATCCTTCATTTTTATGCTTGTTAGCAAATTGTACATTTTGAGAGCTACCTGAGATTTTTAAGGCTGTGGATCTATTTCGTTAATTCCCTCGCCTACATCAAGTATCTTTCTCTAAAAAGGGAACAGCTACTCGGTTTAACGTTGAACATTAGAAAATGTATTTAAAAGAAATGCTTAAAATACTGAGAAGGATCCTCAACAGTATCAAATATCATGAAAGATAGTAGGACTCATATTAATAGAAAATGTTTCAATTTATAAATGAAAAGAAAAAAATTAAAACGAGGAGATGAGGGAAGAAACAAAGGAGGGCACAGGAATGATGCCCATTTATTTTGCTAGTTTATGTTACTTATCATTACTTTTACTTTAAAATTATGTTAGATATTAACATGAGGGGAAGATCTGAGTGTGGGCTAATTGGAGTCATAATTTGATATAGGATACATTGAATACATTGAAGCATGAAAAAGTAACTTTTTTTTCTTCTAAAACTGACAGTTTAAAAAATAAAAGATCACACCTTTAAATGTCAGACCTGGAATTATGATGGTACCAGTGTTGTTCTATTTTTCTTAAGAAATGTATGATGGCACTAAAAAAAAAATCCTCAAAGTAAAATTCATTATTCTGCACTTCAATTACCAAACTTCAGAAGTGGATACAATACATAGTATTAGGGATCAAGTAGTTAAAAGTCTTCAATATTTAAACAATATTGTCCCTACAAGCATGAAAACTTTATTTTAATGTTTGTTTATATTTGAGAAAGACAGAGTATGAGTGGGGGAGGGGCAGAGAGAGAGGGACACACGCAATCCAAAGCAGGCTCCAGGCTCGAGCTGTCTGCACAGAACCCCACGTGGGGCTCAAACTCATGAACCGTGAGATCATGACCTAAGCCGAAGTCAGACACTTAACTGAATGAGCCACCCAGGCGCCCCTGAAAACTTTAGAGTTGTCAGTTTTTTGGTCTGTTTTGTTCACTATTGCATCCCAAGTATGTAGACCTTATGCCCTGGCTCAAATTAAGTACACAGTAAATATCTGCTTGATTGATGTCCTGGATAAGCATTTCTCAGAGCACGTCAGAGAAACATTGGAGTATTCCTTCAGTTGTTAATAAATATTTCATGAAAAGGGCATCCTCTGATTAAAGAAGTTTGGAAACCACAGAATATAAGGATTATATTTTAGATATTCAAGTTCTATGTACAATCAAATGTCTCTGAGAATTCCTTTATTAAAGAAGTGTGTAATTGTGAAAACTTATTGACTATGGTAACCTCTTCATAAGTAAGAACCATGTTCATTTTCTAGTTCCAGCAGGAAATGCTATCTTGGGCTGTGCCTGCCCTAGCTCACGATATGTCACTATCTGCCCTAGCTCACCATATGTCACTATGCCTTCTGTATGCTCAACAGGGCACCTACTTTGAGTTCAGATTCCAGGGAGGAAGTCATTCTTTAAAAACAGATTCAAAGTCAGCATTCATTCTTTGCCGATCCTCCAAAGAGAGCAAAGCTCTCATGGAGTAGCAAATCCAGATTTATAATAAGTAAAAATCGACTCTGTTCTGAGCACCATCTTAAACAATTTACATGCATTATTTATTTAATCCCCCATGTAAGCCCATGAGATAGGCAGTGAATTGTCTCCACTTTACAAATTCAGAAACTGAGGCACAGACCAGTTATGTACTTTGCCCATGCTCACGTAGTCATTGGCAGCAAAGCCAGGATTTGAATGCAGCAAGAGGTGGTCTGGTTTTGGTACTGCATTTAAAATTAACTTCAGTCATGACCTCTTTTGTTAACCCCCCATAGTAGAGATTTTTGTGATTGTCATTTTAAATAAAATGTTTTGATTTAAACATGTATTTGATATTATCCTATTTATAGGGTACCAAAGATATATTTTTAATTTTAGATGTTTGTGTGTTAAGTAAGCGTTGTAAACATTCAAAGCTCAATGCCAAAAGAATAAAAACAGAGTGAATAACTAGCAATCCAGTACAGGAGAAAAGAATGCACAAATAAAAAAAAAAAATCAATGAATCCATAATGCAAATATTTTAAAAGCAGATGAGTAGAAAAATGTTAACAGAAATAAGGTAAAATATATAATCACAATAAATGTAAATTCACTATACTTGTCAGTTAAAAATTGAGATCATATGATTTTATGCAAAATAAAATCACTCCTAATGGGATTTATAAGAAGGAATCATTATGTCTCTCTAAAATGCTTATTTTAGGGCTTTATATGAAACCTTGCCCCTCAATGTGACTATATTTGAAGATAAAGGATTTAAGGAGTTAATTAAAATTAAGTAAGGTGATGAGGGTGGTGACCTGATCTGACAGGTCTGGGATCCTTGTGAGAAGAGGTAGAGACACCAGAGATCTCTCTCTGTGGGAAGAGGCACAGAGAAAAGACCAGTGAGGGTTGCAAGAAGGTGCCATCTAGAGGCCAGGTTTCCAAAGATCAACCATGCTGGCACCTTGATCTTGGACTTCCAGCTTCCAGAATGGTAAGAAAATAAATTTCCATTGTTTAAATTACCCACCCAGTGGTATTTTGTTAGGGCAGCTTGAAAACACTAATACAGGCACCTCAAACCTTCTCTTCACAGAACGTTTGAAAGGAAAAGGATGTTAAAATACCTAGTAGGGAAATACTAACCTAAAGGCAGCTGGTGAGCCAATATACCATAAACAAAATTGACTTTATTAGGGATAAACTGTATATCTAGTGACAAAAGGTCTGATTCACCAGGAAGATCATTAGATGCATAAAGTTATGCATCTAGTTCTATAATCTTGGACTATAAAAAGCAAGAATGGAAAGAACTACAGGGGAAAACTGACCAGTCCTTCATTATGATGGGCATATTTCTATGGAAGTTCCTATTAACAGGTCAAGCAAACAAAGGTTGATAAACATACAGAAATTTTGAACTCACTTTAGACATTTTATTTATCAGACATCTGAGGAAAAAAATACAAATAGCATTTTTCATTTTAAATTGTGTTGTGATATATACGTGTGTGTATGTATGTATATGTGTATATATATATATATACACACACACACACACATATTATACACATACATACACACGTTATGTGTATATATAATATATATAATCACATACGTACAGCTTAAATAATTACAAAGTGATCACTCAAAAGCCACGGGCTAAGAAATAAAATATACCACCAACATTTCCCATTTATCCCTCCACAAACACATTCCCCACCTCATAAAGCAAATATTATCCTAACGTTACAAGCAAGAACTGCATACTTGTTTTATCCGTGTATTTTTCCTGTTGTATGTCCTCCTAAATAATATAGCTTAGTACTGCCTATTATTGAACCTTTATAAGTGGAAGCATACTATGATTCTTTTGTGTCATCCTGATTTTCTGTTGCAAGTTGATGTGACAACTTTAAATGTATGTTGATGATACCTCAGGTGTACAGAACTGAATTAATTACAATTCTTGGACCATGACACTTTTTTGGTGGCCATTATTTATATTTTTATACATAACCTAATGTTCAATGCAATAATTAAATATTATGAATAGTCCTATTCCTGTATATAGTACAGGAATCATCTCTCTGCTTCACTGTGCTCTTGCCAGGAACAACCAATCCAGATTTTTTTTATCACACCCTTGTTTAAAATATATATAAATATAAATTAATCAAGTTTATAAGTATATATGAGCCCTATATTGTTGACTTTTGCTTATTTCAAAGCATCACAAAAGTTACACTGCATGCAGCATTTTTAAACCTGAATTTTAAATCTTCAATTATGAAGAAAATTTGTTTTGGTCATTCTATCTTTGATAAATTTTATCATCAATTGTGTTACTGACGCAACAACTGAACATATTTATAGTATACAATTCAATGAGATTTGACATACTTACATATTATACATAATATATATACATATATATACATATATATACATATATATTTATGTATATATATATACATATATATGTATTATGTGTGTATATATGTATATATATACATATATATTTATGTATATATACATGTCCTGTCAGCAGGAAACCTCTGATCTGCTTTCTGTCACTGTAGATTGGTTGGCATTTCTATAATGCTATAGTAGTGGAATCTCAATATATGTTCCATTTTTTTTCTGGTTTCCTTTACTTAGTATATTTATTTTAGGATCTATCCATGTCGTGCATATCAAGATTCATTGCTTTTGACTGTTGAGTAGTGTTCCATTATACAGATATACCACAATTTGTTTACCCATTTACCTCCTGATGAAGGTTTGGTTTGTTTATGGTATTTGGCGATGACACAGAAAACTTCTATGTATAATTCTTTGTACGACATAACGTTTCTATTTCTCTTGGTTAAATATCTAAGAATTGAGTGTCTAGAACAAATGATACCTGTATGTTTAATTCATTAAAAAAATGCAAACATCTTTTCCAGAGTGGTTGCAATAGTTTATATTCCCATTAGCAGCAAGCTAAGAGCCTAGTTGCTACAAATGGTTGCCAAAACTTGTTATGTCATACCTTTTATTTACACATGGCAGTAGGTTTGTAATACTCTTAGAGTGTGGTTTTACTTTGCACTCCTCAAATGACTAATGGTATTGAGCATCATTTTATGTGCTTATTTTCCATCTATATATCTTCTTTGGTAAAGTGTTTCTTTAAATTGGCTTTTAAGAGTTATCTTAATATTCTGGATATATACATATGCATATATATACATATATAGGGATATATATGGATATATGCACTAAGAGTTACTTAATAATTCTTATGCATATATAACTATATACTTCATATATATAACTAATATCCATATATATATGGATATATACATATGCATTAAGAGTTATCTTAATATTCTGGATATATACATATGCATATATATACATATATGCATATATACATATATACATATGCATATATATATATAAAATATTTTCCCAGTATGTGAATTATCTTTTTATTCTCTTATGTGTTTCAGAGAGCAAATAGTCTTAATTTTGATAAAATTAAATAATTTTTATTTTTCATGGAATACGCCTTTAATGTAATATTGAATCTTTGTATAATCTATGGCCAAAAAAACATTTCTCTATATTTACTTCTAGAAGAGTTGTTTAGCTTTAGGGTTAACATTTAGGTTTATAATACATTCTAATAAATTTTCATATGGTGAGATAAATTTTATATGGTTCATTTCTTTGCATATGGATATTCAAATATTTTAGCACAGTTTGTTGAAAAAGTATCTATTTACACCAAATTCTTCTCCACCCCTGTCAAAATCACTTACCCTTATATATGAGAGTCTAATTCTGGGATCCTTCATCTCTTTTATAGAAGTTATTTGTCCATATTTATGAAAATACCACATTTCCTTGATTACTACATTATAACAAGTCTTTTTTTTTAAGTTTATTTATTTTGAGAGAGAGTTGGGGGGGGCAGAGAAAGAGGAAGAGAGGGGCTCTGTCAGTGCAGAGCCTGATGAGGGGCTTGAACCCACTAATTGTGAGGTCATGACCTGAACTGAAATCAAGAGTCCGATGCTTGGGGCGCCTGGGTGACTCAGTCTGTTAAGCATCCAACTTCAGCTCAGGTCATGATCTCATGGTTCATGCATTTGAGCCCCGCATCAGGCTCTATGCTGACAGCTCAGAGACTGAAGCCTGCTTCAAATTCTGTGTCTCTGTCTCTGCCCCTCACCCGCTCGTGCTCTCTCAAAAATAAACATTGAAAAAAAATTAAGAAAAAAAAGAGTCAGATGCTTAACTGATGTATCCTCCCCCCCCTTTTTTTTTTTAACCAGTCTTGAAGTTAGGTAATTTAAATTTCCAAAAATATTAGTATTTTCTAAAATTGTTTTAACTTTTACATGTCCTCCATAATGTACAATATTTCTAATCATGTCATCAAATTTTGCAAAAAAGTCTGAAGAAATTTTGATTAGGATTGCAGGAAAGCTATAGATAAATTTGGGGAGAATTGGCATCTTAATGAAACTGATTTTGTGATAAATCAACACCATGTGTCTCTCCATTTACATAGATCTTCAGCTTCTCTCAGCAATGTGTCATAGTTTCCATGCAAATGATTTGCAAGTCATTTCTCAGAAACCTATCTGCATTTCGTATCAGTTGATGTTTTCTTACAATCAATGTCAGTTACTGATCTTTCTTTGCTACTGTGTGGAAACAGAATTGACTTTCCTATATTCATCATGTGTGTTCTGTAATTATTCTTCATTATTTGTTCGAGTAGCTTCTTACATTTTCTGAAGGTTTTTCCATATTGACAAACATCATCTGTGAATAAGGAGAGACTGGCTTTATTTCAGCCTGGATGCCTTTTATCTCTTACTGTTAGTTTACTTCCTGGCTAATACTTCCAGTACAATACGGAGTAGAAATGATGAGAGTTGATGTCTTCGTCTTGTTCCACTTGCTTAGGGAAAAGACACTGAGTCTTTCATCAATTGAGTATGATGTTAGCATAGACGCCCTTTGCCAGGTGAGAAATGTTCCTTCTATTCCTAGTTTGCTAAGTTTATTTTTCCCTCTTTAGGAATAATTTTGACAGTTTGTCAAACATTCTTGCTGTATCTATTGAGATGATATGGTTTTTTTTTTTCTCTTTCTTACAGCGTTAATACGGTGAGTTACACTGATTGATTGTTGAGTGTTAAGTCAATTCTGTATTCTCAGGATAAATTTGACCAGCACAGACATGGAAACTGTTCCTCTGTCAAGGGAGCTCAAATGAAAGACTCCTGTAGTTTTATAGTTCTAAGGGGTTATAGGGGAGGTGGAAAGGGAGTTAGGGGTGGGAAAACGCTGAGCCCTGAGAGTGGGGAAAAAGTGTCCTCCTCAAGGCTATTCTCTTCTGCCCCAGTAAGAAGACCTGAAGACGACTCCCACAGAAGGCCCCAGATAGAGACACTTCGGAATGAAGGCTCCTGAACTAGGAAGGCAGACGTGCTTCAAGAGGACGGCCTGCCAGGACTTACCTCACAGGCTGCAATGTGCTAACCATGCACGGGGCCTGGTTGTGAGGAGAATGGCATTTCCCGTGATGCCTGCCAAGTAAATCCAGGTACTTGCCTGTAGCTGTCCTGAAAAATCACACGTAGGCTTCTGGCCACGAGCTATACTTCTGAGGAAATATTTCATTTGCACTTGGAATGTGTATGCCAATTAAGTAATAGTTGATAGGGTTTCAGTCTTTCGTACCCTTACTGAGAACTGAGGGCCAAGTATTTCTGCCAATTTTCATGAGGGAGGTTAGCCTGGAATTTTCCTCTCTTGCAGTGTCCTTAGTTTTTTGTATTAAGATAGTACTAATGCAGCCACTGTGGAAAACAGCAGGGAGGTTCCTCAGAAAGTTAAAAACAGAACTACCCTACAACCCAGTCATCACACTACTGGGTATTTACCCCCAAAATACAAAAACACTAATCCAAAGTGATAAATACACCCATTTATAGCATTATTTACAATAGGCAAATTATGGAAGCAGCCCAAGTGTCCATCTATAGATGAAGAAAATGTTGTATTTACATATATACATTTGTGTACACACACACACACACACACACAGGAATATTATTCAGCCATAAAAAATGAAACCTTTCTATTTGCAGTGAGCTAATGAATGTAATGGTAAGCAAAATAAGTCACAAAAAGGCAAATACTGTACGATTTCACCCAAGTGGACTTTAAAAAGCAAAATGGGCACCTGGGTGGCTCAGTCAGTTGAGCGACTGACTTCAGTTCAGGTCATGACCTCGCGGTTTGTGAGCTCGAGCCCTACATCGGGCTCGCTGCTGTCAGCACAGGGCCCACTTTGGATCCTCTGACCCTCTCTCTCTGCCCCTCCCCTGCTTGCACTTTCTCAAAAATACACAAACATTTAAAAAGAAACAAAACAAATGAGCAAAGGGTAAAAAAAAAAGAGAGACAAACCGACAAGGAGACACTGAACTAGAGAGAGCAAACATGGCTACCGCAAGCGGGTGGGGGATGGGCGAAATAGATGGTGGGGATTCAGGAGGGCACTTGTTGTGGTAAACACTGGGTGATGTATGGAAGTGTACATCTGAAACTAATGTAACACTGCCTGTCGATTAAACTGGAATTAAAATAAAAACTTAACAAGAGATGGTGGTGAGGTCATAAAATGAGTTGGTGAATATTTTCTTTCCTCTAGAAGAGTTTTAACAACGCTGAAGTGACTTGTTTCCTAAATGTTTATAGATTCACCAGGAAAGCGATCATCTTTAAATATTTTTAATGGCATGTATTTTTGATTACTGGTTCAATTTCTGTCATGATTTTTGAACCTCTTAAGTTTTTTTTTTATTTGATTCTTTCTAAGTCAGTTTTCATAAGTAATATTTTTCCATGAAGTTTCTTACTTTATCCAAATGTTCATATTTATTGGCATAAAGTGATTCATTATCTTTGTATTTACGTTTTAGGGTATAAAGCTCTGCAAAGTGATAGCAGAAACAATTCATCAGTGAATTTATAAGTGCAAATGTATTACAACCATTAAATAGATACAGAAAAATCTACTTAGTACATTACTTGCTTTAAGCATCATATGCCTTGTATATAGAGAATGTCTCTATCATTTTTTTTTTTATCAGTTTTAATTTAAATTCTAGTTAGTTAACATACAGTGTAATATTAGGTTCAGGAGTACAATTTAGTGATTTAACACCTCTACACAATACCCTGTGCTCATCACAACAAATGCACTCCTTAATCCCATCACCAATTACACTGATCCACCCTACCCACCTCCCTTCTTGTAACCATTGGTTTGTTCTCCATAGTTAAGAGTCTGTTTCTTGGCTTTCTCTCTCTCTTTCCCTTTGATTGTCTTTTGTTTCTTAAATTCCACATATGATAACCTGTATACCCAAGAATCCCAGGAAGCTTTGGGCCCAAGAGTTACTATCACTATAAAATCAGACATCTGGTAGCTTGTGCAATATGTAGATGAATCACAGTTCAGTGAATCCCTGTTCACCCCGCTAACCATGGTACATGTGCTGTCATTGGTTTAGGATTGGTTTCCCAAAACAGGAAGAATAAAAATCCTCTCTCCCATTAGACAATGATGGTTAGCCTATGGCAGGCACTCTTTTTCAGTCATCATGCTCCCCACTAGTTAACCACAAAAAGAAAAGTATATGATAGAAGTATGTTTTCGAAACTCAGGCTTATTCAATCTTCTATATGTTACTTTATCACTTGGCAATAGATTTATCCCTATAAATGATGATCATTTATGCTCAACTGAGGAATTATGTCAAAAATATCCTATCTTATGAGAAACACCAGTACCACAAAAATTTCCATATGTAAGGGAAGTCTTGACTGTTGCTATGACTGGTAGAGTAGATTTCTTAAATACTTCTAGGATGAAACAAAATTGTCTAACTCACACAAATGAATTTGTTAAGCAGACTCTATTAATGATAATGATAGACTGAGGAGAATTTTTAAACTACCCATATTACTTCTTCCTCAGAAAAAAACAAAACATATTGAGAAGCTATATTAGCTCTTTCAAAACCTCACAGTATTAAAAGTTTTCCTGTTTTCCACTTTAGGGAACTTTTGTTTAATATTTATCTATTGAATATCTATTGTCTTTCTTTTTTACGTGGTGCTATATATCTCATGCTATACAAACTTAAAAAGTTAGTTGAACTGCAAAAGAGAAGAAAATCCTGGATTATTATCTAAAAGAAAGTACAGTTTAACCCCCCAAAATAAAAATCACTGAGAGTTTCGACACACTGATTTGGAAAAATAAATGGTGAAAACAATTACTACTAAAATCCTTAACTCCTAAGTAAATTTAGGGTTACTAACTCTTTAAAATGAAAATTTTAAATATATATTTATTTCTAATTTTATTGATTGTTTTCTTCAAGAATGGCAATGAGTTTATGACTACATGGAAACCTGTCCACACAAATGTCTGAAGCTCAAAAATACACTTCTATTTGATATTAAGTTTCAGAGTTTATTCTTTGTGTGTGCAGCCATAAATACACGTGTAACAGTGCAAGTAATTATATTTTACTGCCAGCAAAAATGAAATTTAAATTCATTTTAAGGAATATCACGTTTTCCTCCCCCCACAAACTGGTCCTAGGAATGAGGCCTCGCCTTTCAGTTAAAATAGTTTCACTATAGATATGGATTTGTGCAATTTGTGTAATTGTGTTTTTCTTACACCAATATTAAGAATACTTTAAAACGAGTAGGTGGGTTTCAGAGACCAAGTGAGCTCCTAAGGTCATTTGCATTTGGTGGTTACTAACTACAAACAGTCTAAGGAAAATAAGGATATACTAGCGTTTGGTTAGAACTCTTTAATCACAAAGTGCTGCATTTCAATAGCTCAATTTCTAATTTAAATTTTTTTATCTGTTCCTACTAGAGATTATTTCTAAATCTTGAAGCCCTTTGCTTTAACTAAATCGTCAATTTAAAGTAATTAAGCCAGCATTGTCTATCTTCTAAGATTGTAATCCCTTTATTCTATTTTTTTTCTTATATATTTTGATACATGGGTTTTGGGCAATATATCTGCTTTCCTAAAATAATGAGTTATATTACTATTTCTCATAATTTCAGACTAATGTTCCCTAACAATGAAGGACATGGAACTGACGTCCTTGGAAATCTGGTAGATCCCAAGATATTTGAAATGAGGAATGCTTTTTAATGTTTTTGTTTTGTTGTGTTTTATCGGATTCAGACTCTATTTAAAATGAAATCCTTGCCTGTTCCAATATTAATATATTTTCTCCACAATACTTATGTGAATTGATACTTCATAGGCACCACCTTTATTCTATGGCTCACAGGACCGCCCAGCCCATCTCTGCATATCCCTAAGGTTTACAAACATTCAAGCTTGAGGAACAGATCACCAGATACCATGGGTTGTATCCAACACTCACCTCTCATTTTATGTTACCTGAATTTAGATGAAAACCTTAAAATTTAGGAAGAAACAAAAACCTTATTGTTCTGGGATGATGTAAACTATGGGTTTATAAAGATTGGTAGTCATACAGTTTAAAAATTGCCTTTTTTTCAAGAAAAAGAAAGTGAAACAGAGATATAGAGGGAATTATCCACAATTCCAATGGAATTGAAGAATTAGAATTAAAGATCAGAAACTCTGGGAAACTTGGAGTGTTTCTAATGCCACAGCTCTGCTTTTCTTCTCTGGTTATGTGAAGCTAATCTCTTCTGACACGTGCTTCTGCAGAAATGACAGCCTAGTCATCTGCTGGATATAGGTTACGAAACTATATCCTTTCCGTAGTTTTGCTCAAGACATTTGCCTTTTCAAGACATTCTGAGTTCATTTCAAATTTGCAGGTAGAATTTTATATAAGACTAGAAAAGGTTTATCATCGTGTAAAGATGATGTCAAAAGGACAATCTTTTCCCAATTTTATACTTTCAAAAACCTTTTTTAAATGCTTCCTTCACCGCTCAAGGAGTGATATGCAGGTACAGCAGCAAAAATACAGTGAAAAATAGCCTTCCTTCCTCGTGACTTTTCTAGTTCATTCAAACATGCTGCCTAGCCTTACCCTTTGTTAGGCCTGTAACTATTCCGTGATTAAATGTGTCAACTTCAGCGGCACCTTTTGTGGTATTTTTAACTAACTACTTTCAAGATTCTGCAGGGCCTATGTTTTCCCTAGGGTCTCGCTGCCTTCTTCCTTTCTCTGGTTCTCCTGCATACAACCTCCTTGGACTGTCTGGTCTCATTGTTAAGCAAGTCAGAATGTTCCCTACAATATGCTGCTTCATACATCCTGACTCCAGCTGAATAAAAGTCCTGGCAGATGTCCAGTTTATTCTCTGCTCTAGATTTTATTTAGTTGAAGAAATTTTGCTTCGTGTAGATATTTTTTTTACCCAAGTTATCCTTCCTAAGACTGACTCTAGCATATTTTTTACTCTTGAAATTTTTTATAGCATTTGCTCTCTTTAAAATTAATCTAGGACTTTTATCGTACCAGCTCTTATAGGTTATTTAATTCAACAATATTTTTTATTCTATAACTTTTCAGCCTTATCGAGGTATAATTGACAAACTGTAAAATATTTAGAGTGTATCATGTCGTGATTTGATGTGCATACTCCAACAGGAATACCCAGATCAACGCAGTATTTATCAACTGTAGTCACCAAGTTGTAATTAGAACCTCAGATCTTATTCATCTTATAACAAATTGTACCCTTTAATAGAAGTGCTAACCATGCAGCATTTATCTTTCCCTAGCTGGCTTAATGTCCAGGTTCACGTATATCGTTGCATATGGCAAGATTTTAAGGCTGAATAATATTCCATTGTGTATATATGCGACACTTTCTTTATCCATCCATCCCTCAATAGACACTTAGTTTGTTTTCCGAACAAGGCTGTCGTGAATAATGCTATAATGAACATGAGTAGAAAAAATCTTCGAGATAAAGGTTTTATTTCCTATGGACATATACCACGCTATACAACCTCATGATGTCACAGTTTGTGAGTTTGAGCCCCACATGGGACTCTGCGCTGATGGCATGGACCCTGCTGGGGATTCTGTCTGTCCTTCTCTCTACCCCTCCCCGGCTTGTGTGCTCACTGTCGCTTGTGTTCTCTCTCAGGAATGAACTTAAAAAAAAAAAAAATTAATAAATAATTAAAGAATTTGTTGACCATTGATGCATGGATTTATTTCTGGGTTCTCGGTTTTATTCCATTGATGTATGTCTCCTCTTTTTAAGGCCAATATCATATTATTTGATCCCAAGAACTTTGTAACATAGTTGGAAATCAGAAAGTACAATTATCTCCAGCTTTGTTTTTCCCTCCCAAGATAGTTTTTGTTGGTTGGGGTCTTCTGTGATTCCATGCAAATTTTGAGATTGCTTTCTGTTTCTGTTTAAAATTGCCATGGATGTGGCGCCTGGGTGGCTCAGTCGGTTAAGCGTCCGACTTCGGCTCAGGTCATGATCTCAGGGTCTGTGAGTTCGAGCCCCGCGTCGGGCTCTGTGCTGACAACTCAGAGCCTGGAGCCTGTTTCAGATTCTGTGTCTCCCTCTCTCTCTGCCCCTCCCCTGTTCACGCTCTGTCTCAAAAATAAACGTTAAAAAAAATTAAAAAAAAATTGCCATAGAAATTTTCACAGGGATTGCATTCAATCTGTAGATGACATTGAGCAGAATGGATATTTAAACAATATTAATTCCTCTAATCCATAAATATGGAATATCTTTTTATTTAGTTGCCTCTCTGACTTCTTTAATGATTTTGTTTTCAGTGTACAGATCTTTCACTTCCTTGACTAAATTTAAACAAATTTTTTTGGATGCTATTATAAAGAGGACTGCTTTCTTAATTTCTCATTCTGATGATTTGTTATTAGTGTACAGAAACATGACTGACTTTTGTATATTGATTTTATAATCTGGAACTTTACTGAACTTGTTTATTAGTTCTCCAGGGGAGAACAATTTTCCAGTGGAGTCTTTAGGGTTTTCTATATATAATTTTATCTGCAAATATAAACAGTTTTCTGATTTAGAGGGTTTTTCTTTTAATTTTTATTCTTTTTTCTTGCCTAGTTGTTCTGCCTAGGACTTCAGAACTATGTTGAATAAAACAGCTGATCTTAAAGGAAAAGCTTTCAGTTTTTCACTGTTGACCATGATGTTAGCTATGGACTGGTCACATATGGCCTTTATTATGTTGAAGTACCCTCCTTCTATACTCAGTTGAGAGTTTTTATCAGGAAAGAATGAATTTTGTCAAATGCTTTTTCAGCATCTATTGAGATGATCATATGATTTTTATCCTTCATTTTGTTAATGAGATGCATCCCACTGATAGATTTGCATATATCAAACCTTACTTGATCCTTGTACATGATTCTTTTAATGTAGTATGAAGTTTCATTCGCTAGTATTTTGTTGAAGATTTTTGCATGTTCAACAGGTATATTGGTAATTTTCTTGTAGGGTCTTTGGTCGGTTTTAGTATTAAAATAACACTGGCCTTGTCAAATGACTAGGAGTATTCCTTCCTCTTGTGTTTTTTTGGGAGAGTTTCAGAAGGACTGTATTTCTTTTTAAATGTTTGTTAGAATTCACCAGTGAAGCCAACTGGTCCTGGGTCTTCACTGATGGAAGATTTTTAATTAATGATTCAACATCCTTACTAAGTCATTATTCAGGTTTTCTATATCTGCATGGTTAAGTCTTGGTAGATTGCGTTTCTAGGAATGTATCCATTTCTTCTAGTTTGTTGGTATATAATTGTTCAGAGTAGTTTCTTCTGATTTTAGTGTTTCTTGTTATGACTTACAGTGTCTCTTGTTTCATTTCTGGTTTTATTATTTGGGGCTACTCTCAGTCTTACTTTTTTAGCTCATTTAGTCAAATGTTTATCCATTTCGTCTATCTTTGCAAAACTAGGTGTTAATTGTATTTATCTATTTGATTAACTTTTAGTCCCCGTTTATTCCTGCTCTGATCTTTGTTATTTTCTTCTACTAACTTAGGGCTTACTTTTTTAGGTTTTAGATCCTTTAGCTGTAAAGTTAGGTTATTTGAGATCTCTTTTCTTAATGCAAGCATCTAGCAGTACAAACATCTCTCTTAGGCCTGCTTTTTCCTGTGTTCTCTAAGTTTTGGTATGCTGTGTTTCCATTTTCATTTTTTTCAAGATTTGTTTTAAATTTCTCCTTCAATCCATCTGTTGTTCAGAAATATATTTGTGAATGTTCTAGTTTGTGGTTTTTTTGTTTTGTTTTTGTTATTGGTAGCTTTTACATCATTTATCTCCATAAAGATGTTTGATAGGATCTCTTAAATTTCTTGTTATCCCTCAGTAAAATAAAGATCAAGCTGAGTGGCCAGCACATAGGAGGATCCAATGAGAAAGGGGCTGCTGGTATATATTTTTTAAATGCAGGGAATACAAATATGTCATGAATGCCTTCAACTCTCGTGAATCCAATTATGTGTTTGAAAAAGAGAGAGGAGAGATACTGAAAGAGACAAATAGATGAGACACACAGATTTTCAATAGCACAGGGTGTACCTGTGCCAATCTTTTTACTCAATGAATACATAACCCAGAATGAGTAGGACATAGAGGACATCAAAGAACTGTCCCCAGTTGTTAGTTCCTGTGTGCTGTTCCAAATGTGAGCGTTGTACCCTATTATGATCCCAGGGTTAAAAGTTACACATTTTTATGTGAAAAGTATAAAAATGAAGGGCAAATATTTTATTCGGAGCCCCCCCCCCACCAAAATAAATTCTTACAGTATTATGAAAAGAACGGTGTTGAACTTGAAGAAAAATCTTTTATGTGCCAAGGTTTGCATTACTATGAGATTCTCAAAAAGAATATCTGATCTTTAGCTTGCTGACTTCATTTCTAATTCCTCAGGATGCAATTTCTCTGTGATAGTTTACAATTGTTGCCACTTAAGATTCTCCAACTTAACTGCGTAGAACAGAATTATAGATTCAATTCGCATTTACCAAAACTGATCCTCCCTCATTTTTATTTCTTAGTAGATAAAACAGTGCCTCAATCAATATGGTTGCCCTAGCTTGAGGCTAAAAACATTAGGGCCATCTGAGATTTCTTTCCCTTTCACATATATATCTAATCAATCAGCAGGTTATGTCATTCTACTTTCAAAATATTCTCCAATTTCAACAATTCCCTTATCAATAACCCAAATTTGGCATTATCAGCTTTTGCTATAGACTTCCTATCACGACTAATTGCAAAGTTTCCTCCTGCAATCCCCAAAATCGTTCTCTTTCCTGTCCCCAGATTCCAGATCCTTGTCCTTTCAAGTTGTAAATTTGATTAGGCAACTCTTTTGGTTAAAAATCTTCTGTGTTTTTTCAGTGCAATAATATAAAATCCAAAACCCTTACAATAGCCCAATTTAATGTGCCCACTGCCTATAGTTCAAGACTTCATTTCCTCACATTAGTTCCTGATATTTTGATAATCGTGCCCTGTGGACACACCAAAGTTTATTCGTCCTTCAGATAGTTTCTTTTGCTGTTTGCTCATGTAAAATTCTCCTCCCCAATGTCTTTCCATGCCCTCTGCCCCAGACCCTCATGCTCTATCACAGCACCCTGTTTTAGATTCTTTATATCAATTAGCATTTATAGAAATTATAGTATTTGTAGCCAATGCTCTATTAACTAGTATGTGAGGTCTGAGCTAATAGGAACTAGGCTGATCTTGCTCACTGTTGTATCAAACATTTAGGAAAACATCTGGCAAAGATGCTCAAACTTGGCCAATCAGATGCACGCAAGCTGCACTTGGACTTGGGGAGAATTTTCTGCTCTTTTCCTTCCTTCCCTCCCCTCACCCCATCTTTTTCAATCACTTAGGATTCGTAAGGTCAATCTTCTCTTTCTTCCACATCTATCTATATATACTTATATATAGTAAGATATATCTTATATCTTCCATATCTATCTATCTATAGATATATATCTTATAGAGCTATATATCTCTATACCTACCTATCTATATATCTATATCTGTTCTCCAGGAATCTTTTGATACAAATGCATAATATTAGTATATTTAAATCAATAGGTCAACTCTTTTACAGAACTTTAATATTTTAAGATTAAAAAAGATAAGGCATAAAGGAACTTGAACAGAAAGAGGACACAAATGGAGGCACAATGAGACATTTGGTAACCCTGAAAACATCTCCTGATACAACAGCTTTCTTGGGAGCTCATGGACTGGTGTTGGATAAAGAAATGATTTATATTCATTTTACTCTTGAGATACTTACTTGTCTTATGCCAGCTGTGATACAAGTCTGCAGAACCCTGAGTCCTCTCTACAGCATAATAAGGTGTTTTAGTTTGCATATTAAGAATTTAGATCACTGTATTTAAAAAGTTACCATGGCATAATTCTGTGGCTTTAGGAGGAAATGATATTGTCAAAAAATTCAACAACACAGTTATCTTGCAGAGGAAGGCAGATCAGGCATCAGTAAGTCCTTGCATGGTTCAGTACCAATGTTCTCTAAATTTGAGGATAAAATGAGACTGAATCTATAATTAAACTCCCCGATACAAAATGACAACTTCTTTGCTACTCTTACCACTCTAAGAATTAAAATAAAAACATATCACCATAATGTAACATTACATTTGATTCTAATTATTTCTAATGCATTTGTGGGGGAAAAAGGATTAAAAAGAAAAATCAAATCAACTTGTAATATCCAAATCTCGGGCCATTCGATGAGCTGCATAATGCTAACTACAGACATTACTATAAATTACCGAATAGGACAGAAAGATATATGGAAGTCATAATTCTTGCCCTTAACAAGTTTTCTCTTATGTAAATAAAACTCAACTTTATCCTGAGGCATTCTACCAGGGCTAACCATGGACTGATTTGAATTTTATCTTCCAGTGCCCCCCATATTAAGGTAAACTAGCAATGAACAGAGGCTTGGGCAAAACAAAGTCAGGAGGAAAACAAAGGAGGCAAGAAATATAGAAACAATACTGAACAGTCCTTGGTTACCTATAAATAGGACTTTTGGTATTATTGCAGGAAGCCTCCAGGATGGCTTCAATTGACCCCAACTCTTTGTAGTCCCTGCCTTATGTAATTCTTTTCCATTGAGTAACTTGCTTCTGGTCAGTAGAATATGATAACGTTGAAGAGATGTCGTTTCTACGATTAGGTCACAAAAGATTACGCTCTTTTCTGGTAGACTGTTTCTTTCTTGTTCTCCTTCTCGCTTTCTTTTTCTTTGGCTTTGGTGAAGTAAGCTGGCATGTTGGAAAAGACTAGGCATCAAGAAACTGAAAACAGTCTCCAAGTACAGACAGTGCATAAGTGAGGTTATGCACAGTGAAATAAACCTGGAAAAATTAAATTGCATTTCCAATCTTGTGTGGTTGGAGACACATCCTTCCTCAGGTGGGCCTCAGATGAGCCTTCAGCCTCAGTCATAGCCTCATGAGAGAATATTCACTATATAGTGAGAAATCCACCTAAGTTGTGCATGGAATTTTGATCCACAGAAACGTAACAAATGTGTGATGCTTTAAGACACCAAATTTTAAGGTAATTTTTAATGCAACGATAAGTAATACACATATTATACAAACAGGAATTTATCTCTTCTAAAGAGGTCAGATCATTTTATAGCTAATCTGCCAGGGACAAGTTGAATTCTAACTCTGCTTTGCATTCTTTTTTCAACACTCTTCTGCTGGTGAGAAACAAGTTAGTCAATGGGAAGGAATTACATACTCAGCAGATACCTGGAGGTTGGGATCGTGTGAGGCCATCGTAGAGGTGTCTGTACAATAGACAAAGTGACATTTTTAAATACTAGTTTTTTGTTTGTTTGTTTGTTTTCAGTAACCATGAGGACTCATTTAAATGAAACAAGTATCAGGGGCACCTGAGTGGCTCGGTTGGTTAAACGTCTGACTCTTGATATCCACTCAGGTCATAATTCTCCGGTTTGGGAAATCAAGCCCCGCATCAGGCTCTGCACTGAGCAGGGAGCCTGCTCCAGATTCTTGCTGTCCCTTCGTCTCCCAAAATAAATAAATAAACTTAAAACAATCAATGACACAAGTATTGGATTTTTAAAATATTTTAATACTTTTCATACTACTCATTTGATTATCCTTCAGCACTATTCTTTTTGAACACCACAGATCGTTTTTCTGAGCAGGTGACTAGCCCACTCATGACATAATGTTTTGCAGGTGCTCGTAAACTCGTGTATTTTTTCCTTTTTGCTCTTGGTACAACATTACATTTCCCTCTTGTTAACCTTTTATTCTTCTATTTTTACTCTGTATTTTATTTTACAACGTTCTTCTCAAATTTCCATCTGACAGCGTTTACCTTAATTGTATATAAATGTATTTCTGCATACTTGTGAGAGGTCCATGGTGGCCCATTGAGCCCAGTACATCCAGCAAGAAGCACTCACTGCTCTTTCCATGCTACACCACAGGGCCTTAAAGGGAGCCCTAGGCATTGTGTTCCAAGAGAGTGATCTGAAAGCTCAGACCTGGATTCCTGATTCAGAATGTTTAAATGATGAATAATTCTTTAGGAGAATTATGTCTTATGGGACACGGAGATAGACGATGGTCACAGATGGGATACCATGTAATGTATGCCCACATCTGCTCACTGTGAAACAAACTGTTCTGCCATTTTATGAGTCAATTTTATTTGTCCGAAGATGAATGATTAAGATACCTGGACTGCAAGAGTTTGATGTAAAATGAAGTTTAACTCTTTTGGGGGAAAATAAAAACAAGCAGGAGAGATTCTCAATGATACACATGGCTTATTTTCACAGCTGATTTCATCATTTCAAATACACATCTATAAACACACAATACCAACTAAAACATAGAAAAACTGTTGTAAGGATATCTAAGATCCTGAGTAAAAATGCTAGCTTCTGTCTCCTGATTTAGGACATTGTTTAGATTTCTAAAATCGTTTGATGATCTATCCTTAGAGTCTGTGCTTGTCAGATAGTAAACTATTGAGAGATAAACAGTTGCTTTTATTTTAGTAAACAATCTATTCTGATTAAAATTATTATAAACTATCAGCATATGGGAGCTTGGGTGGTCAGTTGGTTAAGTGTCCGACTTTGGCTTAGGTCATGATCTCATGGCTCATGGGTTTAAGCCCCACCTCGGGCTCTGTGCTGACAGCTCAGAGCCTGTATCTGTTTTCAGATTCTGTGTCTGTCTCTCTCTCTCTTTCTGCCCTCCCCCCCCCAATTGTGCCCTGTCTCTTTCTCTCAAAAATAAACATTAAAAATTTTTAAATGAATTATCACTATATAATAATCTATAATTTCCTGCATTTGCATATATTTAAGATGATGGATGGATCATTACAAAACATGCTGATCAAAGAAATACACGATTCCAAAAATATGCCATATGAGTATATATCATAATAGTAACAAGGATAGTGAAGTTCAAAAGTAACGATTATGGACAATTGTGATACCAAGTCCATAGAAGTTGTCAAACAGCAAGTTTGAATTGTAATGATGCTAATATTTAAGTGAGAACACATGGGTTAAATGCTAGAGCAATAAATAAAAATGGGATACAGAAGATAGAAAGGAAATGGAAACAGAGACTACATTTAAAATGTATTAGGTCAGGGATGCCTGGGTGACTCAGTTGGTTAAGCCTCTGACTCTTGATTTCAGAAGCTCAGGTCATGATCTCACATTTCTTGAGATTGAGTCCCACTTTGGTCTCCATGCTGACAGTGTGGAGACTGCTTGGGATTCTCTCTCTGCCCCTCCCAGGCCTGTGCTTTCTCTCTCTCAAAAATAAATTAAAAACAAAACAAAACAAAAACAAAAACAAACCTTTCAAAATGAATTAGATCAGAAAAATCAAAAGATGTTTGTGTAAATATTTAACATCTTGAGATTTATTAATTCAAACTAATTCTCTACTATCAGACCATCTCAAGGGTCTGGGTTAAAAAGCAATACTATCTTTTTTTCTTTAAACATTTATTTTGAGAGACAGAACGTGAGCAGGTGAGGGATGGAAAGAGACATACAGAATCTGAAGCAGGCTCCAGGCTCTGAGCTGTCAGCACAGAGTCTAATGTGGGGCTCAAACACACGAACCCTGAGATCATGACCTGAGCCAAAGTCGGACGTCTACGTGACTGAGCCACCCAGGCGCCCCAAAAGCAATACTATCTGTAATGCAGAGGTGGAAGAAGCTTAATTACTAGATACTTGAAGTTAAAAAAAAAAAAAAAAAACATATCCTAAATACTAAATTAACTTGGCAG
Source organism: Panthera tigris (assembly GCF_018350195.1). Lineage (NCBI taxonomy): Eukaryota > Metazoa > Chordata > Mammalia > Carnivora > Felidae > Panthera > Panthera tigris. The sequence goes on along the minus strand of NC_056663.1, from coordinate 24,557,812 downwards.
AGAATTCTGAAAGATTCTCTGAAATTAAAATAGTCCGTAAATGTGTTTAATAAAGGAATCCTATTGCTAACACACCCAAATACTCATGTAAATAGGGTCAAGGATTAAAAATAGGGTCACATTTGAGGCTGAAACTGTAAATGACTATTAATATGAGCCACTTTTTAACTATGTGACTATGAAAGAATAAAGTCCCATAATCATGATCTTTTAGGACAACACAGATATAGTGAATCAAATTATAACTTCAATGAGTTAAGATAACTAATTTGATGTGAAATAATCAGGTACTATTTTGATATTTATTTCAGGTCTATAAAGGACATGGATTCAGATAGAATTAAGATACCTAAGTGAAATAAATCATACAGAGAAAGACAGATACCATATGTTTTCACTCTTATGTGGATCCTGAGAAACTTAACAGAAGACCATGGGGGAGGGGAAGGGAAAAAAAAAAAAAGAGAGGGAGGGAGCCAAACCATAAGAGATTCTTAAAAACTGAGAATAAACTGAGGGTTGATGGGGGTGGGGGGAGGGTAGGAGGGAGGGCAGAGTGGGTGATGGGCATTGAGGAGGGCACCTGTTGGGATGAGCACTGGGTGTTGTATGGAAACCAATTTGACAATAAATTTCATATTTAAAAAAATAAACAAAAAATAATAAAAAAATAATAAAACATAAAGAATTAAGATACCATCCAGTACTCACAGAATCTGACTTTAGAGGGAATGAATGGATACTCTGCCTGCATAATATCCATACCATCCATTTACCTCAATGTTTAGTATCATTGATACGTCTCATCAGTCACACTTGACTGTTAAAAGAATCAGAATTCCCTTTTGACATGTAAATATTTTAGATAAAAACATGTTCAACCATTACCAAAAAAAAAAAAAAAAAAATCTAGTAATGTGTCAAAAGGCCAAGAAGTAACAGAAGTGCCATTGTTAAGCTAAGGAAGCACTTTTGAGAAATACGGGTTTGGGACTTGATCTCAGAGTTCTGCAATGGGATGATGACTTTAAAAACACAACAGGGCAACACGAATACAAAGGACCAAGAATTCATACACAAGTCCTGAGGTTCCCTGAAGACCTAATTAATCCACTGTACTTTTTGTTAAAGTGTCTAAAAAGGAATTCTCAAGTCAGTGTTCTATTCAACTTTTGTTCCATCTAATATTAACCATGCCCTTTTATGGGCTATGTCTATGGGAAGCATTAGTGTCTTTACTCGAGGGCATGTTGTTAGAATCAAAGTCTGTCTTGACATTTGGAGAGAGGGACCAAGATGGTGACATAGGAAACTCTTGGACTTCCCTCCTCCCAAGCCTGTAGCAAATGCACAGCTACACGTGGAGTAATTTGCTGGAGAGAATTTCAGAAACTAGCTGCTGACTCCTGGATGGATGAATGAAAATCGCCCACATCAAAATGAGTAGGAAAGGCTGAGACACACTCTCACCATAAACCCCAAACCCAGCAAAGTTCCATACAAACAGGAGATAGCCCCCAACTCCAAGCCTCTCCTTTGGGAACTGAGGGTTTAGCTCACACATGCAGCACCACAACTTTTAAGACTCCCATGTAAAAGATGAGCCCCCAAATACCTAGCTCTGAAAGCCAATGGTAATTGAGTGCAAAAGTGCCAGGGGACTAGAGCAAAGAAAGAAGAGGTTCCTAATGGGTCTCTCCAGAGCCTAGTGCAGAGGCAACAGGTAAAAATGCCTATTCTTCAAGTGCTTCCCTGGAAGGGGTTTGTGCCTTTACAAGATGATGCCGGAGGATGGGACATCTAATTAGAATACAACTTGGTCCTGACTGCAATCCCTCCCTGAGCTGGAAGGAGCCAGTGTGCACTTCCCCCACCCTCTCCCCTCCCTCCAGCTCTTTCCAACAATAAAACCAGTATCTTCCCAGAAGGAGCTTATCAACACATCTAACACCCCAAAGTTTACAGATGTCACCTGAGGGATGACCCCAAATCACCTAGTTCTGATCATCAACGGGCTTGATTGTATGGGTCCCGCAGGACTATACAGACAAAGAAGTTTTAACCAGATGCAGGAGTACCGCGCCCCACCCCCCCCTTCACACTCTTTGTGGCTATACACCCAGAACTTAACAGAAGTTCTGTTTCTCTAGATGGCCACGAGCTTAATGCAGAAACACGTACACCAAACCACAAAAACAAAACAAATTAGAAAGGGTCATACATCTAAAACACAATCCAAAATGAATTTCAAATAGGTTTTGAGAGTTAGAAAACATATCATAGGATTTTTTTAAAAAACTAGAACATGAACTGAAATCGGTTTTTCTGAATCTGAAGCGTACAATGAATTATTTGCACATAAATCTATTTGCCAATTGCCAAGGATTTAAATTTATAATTAAGGTATGCTTTTAAGTATAAATGAAAAATTTTCTAGTATTTATGCTATTAAATACAGTTTTCCATTAGAAATTGTAATGTAGGTAAATACTTTGCTTATTTTCAATTAAGAACAAAGGAAACTTTTTTTAGTGTTAAAGCATGAGAAATAGTTGGTTAGCTAAAAAGGAAATTAGGGTTCATCCTAGAAATATTGGATGAATTTAACAATGTCAGGAAACAGCATAGTTTGACTTATTAATAGAATGAAAAAAACCCCACGAATATTTCGATACAGAAAGAAAAAAAATGATAGAACTCAATACATTTTTATTATAAAAACATGCAGAATTCTTCTAACAAATGGAGAATGCATGTTATGTTTAAGTATATTTGGAAAATTCACCAAGGCAGACCATATAACAGGCCATATGACAATTCACACACATTTTTAAAAATGAAATCATGCAGAGTGTTCTCTGGCCATAATGAAGTAAGAAGTCAATAACAAATATAACTGGAAAAGCCTCAAATATTTAGAAATTAAGCAACACAGTTCTAAACACATACTAACTTTTGCACTTAGCAAAAGAAATTAGTGTAGAAGTTGAAAAAGATCATATAAAATTTTTCTACTTGTAGATTAGCAAGTATACTTCTAAGAAATGAACTAAAAAATGACCATAAGAAAGTAAGTTATGGGGGCGCCTGGGTGGCTCAGTCGGTTGGGCATCCGACTTCAGCTCAGGTCACGATCTCGCAGTCTGTGAGTTCGAGCCCCACGTCGGGCTCTGGGCTGATGGCTCAGAGCCTGGAGCCTGTTTCAGATTCTGTGTCTCCCTCTCTCTCTGCCCCTCCCCTGTTCATGCTCTGCCTCTCTCTGTCCCAAAAATAAAAAAACGTTAAAAAAAAAAACTTTAAAAAAAAAAAAAAAAAAAAAGAAAGTAAGTTATGGGATATAAAATTAACATACAAAAATAAGTATCATTCATATGTATAAACCATTCTACATTAGAAGAACGGAAGTAAAGCTTCCATTTATAGTAGTAATTTAAAAAGAATCTCCAATTTAATAAAAAAAAATTGCAAAACCTTTATCATATGAGGAACAGTTTGTAATAATCCTTAAAATGCACCTGGACAAATGGACAGTCTATAATATTCTTGGAAGGGAAGATCAACAAAAGAAAAATGTTAATGTTATTCTCTGGTAAACTATAAAATAAATACGATCCAATATGAATATATCCACCAATTCTTCCTCCTAATCCTACGCCAATTGATTCTTAAAATCAGTTATAAATTTGAAGAAGCAAAATATCCTGGAAAATTCTGAAATATAAGAACAAGATATATGATAGCTCTATTAAATTCAGATAGTCCACAAAACCTCATTAATGAGAACAAAGCAGCATGAGAAGACACATGGTCAAATAGACTAATACATTCAATTAGAAACTCCAGACAGAACACTTAATATATAAGGGAATTAGGTATAAAATAAAGATGTTATCTCAATGGACTATTTTCCATATATGCTTTCATGAAAAATTTTTTAGCTATCGTAAGAATAATCATGCAATGAATTAATTCAAATTAGCATTAGAAGGGACTTGAAAAAAAAATCAAGGTTAAAAATAGTAAATAAATGATATTACTAGGCGGTTTATACAAGGTGACAACAAAATGTGTCACACATGTAGAAAAAGATGCTCAATATGACTAAGAATTAGAAAATATCAAATATAAACAATGGTGCGATACTACTTTATATCTACTATCTGGAAAAACTAAGGAAGATATTACCAATGGCTGAATGGGAAAACTATTTTTACACCTTATTCGTTTGAGTAAAATGTATTGCAGATGTTTTAAAGAACAATTCTGCCATAGTTGGTAAAATTCACAATGCATAATATCACCCAACATCCTCACTCTTGGGTACATTTTTCAGAGAAACTATATTTCTAGGGCACGGGGTATTATGAAGATGCTCATTTCAGCATCACTTATAGTAAGAAAGTAAAAGTAAATATCCTATCATAGCGTTCATGCATATGTAAAATATCCGACAGAAGTTAGTAGATCTGAAAACCCTAGCATTGCACATCAGACTACTGAAGCAAAGGTGTTTGGGAGGAATGTGTATTAAACTCAGGAGAGACCAGTAAGAAGGGTGCTTTCAATGACTATTAGAATAGTGTGGCATAAAGATGAGGAATATGAACACCTCAAATATCTATATCTCAGGTAAATATAAACTTTAAAAAAATTCTATGGATTAAGGTGTTTGATTTAGCAAAAAGGTTTTTTTTTTCTTTCTGAAGTCTAACTGATGGGATACAGAAACATAAAAACAAGAATCACTCACTAGAGTCAAGAAAGCTTGAAATGGTGTAACAAATTCATCAGGTGATGGGCATTAGAGGATGCTTGGTAGCATCCAAAGCATCTAGGATCAAACTGATGAAGAAAGAAATCACATGAAATCATACTGATGGAGAAAAGTACTATGGTTGTAGAACAGTAATACAAGAAAGGCAAAGCATAGCACTCCTGGAAAGCAAGGCTTCCTACCAAAACCTTGAACCACCACACAATCAGAGACAGCAGGGTATAATAGGGGACAGTCTTCAAATCAATTAATTTCAGACTTTGGGAAAGTGGTGCCATTATCTTGGTATCATAGCTGGTTGATCTCCCATTTGGCCTCAAGAAAAAGGCACAATGATAATTTATAAAATACCCTAAATATCTGCCATAGGGATTTACAGAATGGGTATTATTGTTGGGCAAAGAAGCAAAGCGAGTCCCAGCTTCCTATTTCAAAGGACAGGACATATGCATTCACATTTCCCATTTATTTAAAGACAAGCTAATCTTTTCACATATCCAAATGCCAACCCCTAAGCACTGGCTTCCCAATTCAGTTTGGTCAGTAAAGCCTCTACCTCATATGGAAAATTTCTATTTATTGTCAGAAAACAGTGCTTAGGAAACACTTCTGGTATTCTGCGATTTGTTTTATTTCATGAAAATTATGCAGTAAGCAAAAATCACTGCTTATTTGAATGTATCCAGTATCATGAAAGACAATCAAAAATACCAAGAACTGAAAAAGCAGCAAACTTTAATATAAACAGAATCCTCAGAGGAATAAAAAGATCCCACAAACTAAAAACACCTCATTGCTTGGAAAAAAAAAAATCAAACAATGTAATATGAAGAAATGAAAATTTTAAAATAGCAGAATGTAGTAGAAAAACTGAATAACAGAAGGTGTATGAAAATAGACTAAATAACGAGCTGGAAGAAATTCTTAGGATTTAGACTAAAAGAAGACAATGTTAATGGGCACAGAGTTAAAGTTTGTGGAGATATATTCTGAATAACCCTAACAGCCTAATTGGAGTTCCAAAAGAGACTGAGAAAGAGAGGAGGGAAAAACTTCCAGGAAGAACATTTTCCAGAGTTGAAGCAAGATTTGAATCAATAGCCAAAAAATTATCCACCAGTTGCCCTACAGGAAACCTTGAATAAGCCTGTACTTGACCATGGCTTGGTAATATGAGAAAAGTGATAAAAAAGAATATAGCTCATGAGAATGGAAATAAAAATATGGGTAGAAAGCCTGAAGAGACATTTTCCCAAAAAAGGCATACAGATGTCTAACAGACACACAAGACACTCAACTTGATTCATCATCAGGGAAAGACAAGTCAAAATTACAATGAGATGTCACCTCGCTCACACAGTCAGAATGGCTAAAATCAACAACACAAGAAAAAACAGGTGTTGGCGAGGATGTGGAGAAATGAGAAACTTATGCACTGTTGGTGGGAATGCAAACTGGTGTAGCTGCTGTAGAAAAGAGTATGGAGGCTCCTCAAGAAATTAAAAACAGAGTTATATACAATCCAGTAATTCCCCTACTGGGCATTTACCCAAAGAAAAAATAAACACCAATTTAAAAAGATATATATACTCTTATGTTTATTGTAGCATTATTTATAATAGTCAAGATATGGAAGCAGCCATATCAGTTTTTCCCCCATTAAGGATGAGGTTAGCTGTGGGGTTTTCATAGATGTCCTCTATTATGTCGAGTTATATTCCCCCAAATAGACTCAGATACAGGAAACAAACTGGCAATTGCCAGAGAGGAAGTAGGTAAGGGGATGGGTAAATAGATAAAGGGATTAAAAGTATATTTATGATGATGAGCACTAATGTATAGAATATACAATTAGTATTTTATATAATTCTAATGTATAGAATGGTTAACTCATTACATTGTACACCTGAAAATGATAGAATACTGTGTGTTATTTTTACATCAATTACAAGATCTCAAAAAAAAAAAAAAAAAAAAAAAAAAAAAAAAGAGAGAGTGGATATCAAACTCATAGAAGCTTTTGTCTCCAAAAGGGCTATTCTGGGTATGTCTCTGGGGGAATTTCTCAGTGAGATTAACAATTCAATCATTAGACTAAGTAAAGCAGATTGCTCTCCCTAATGTGCGTTGACCTCATCCAATCCACTGAGAACATGAATAGAAGAAAAAAGCTAAGAGACAATTTCTGCCTGTCTTTGAATTGGAACATTGGTATTTTGCCTTTAGACTCAGATTCAGAATGCAATCTATACCACCAGCTCTCTTAATTCTCAGCCATTAAATGCAGACAAAAATCATACAATTGGCTCTTCTGGTTACCCAGCTTGCTGACCCCCCCCCCCGCGCCCCCCCCCCCCAACACACCATACAAGTGTGGTAGGATATATCTATATCTATATTATCTATATTCCATTGGTTCTGTTTCTCTGGAGGACCCAGACTAATATGGTGGTGGTAAAGTGGGAAGTAAAAAAAAACATCCTGAGAAAAAATTTCTTTAAAATCTAGTTTTAAATCAACCAATCTATATTCAAGTGTGACAGCAAAATCTGTTTAGACATCTAAAAAGGCAGAAATTTACAAGTCAAATAGTTTTGTCTTTTCTACAAGCACTTAGGAAATGATTAAAACATGAACATATTTCATGTCTTCAATGTTTATTAAGTGTTGCTTATCGTCTATATCCTCCAGCATACCATATTCAAGATTCCCATTGTGGCTGTTGATCTACTGACCCTCTTGTACTGCACTCACTCATCTTGCAATGAAGTGAGAAGATAAAATGTCTACGTGATGAGATGCAGTGACATGTATGACTAGGCACTCTGACTAGTGTTGGACTACTAGTGACCTTCTGACCATAGGTTAAAAGGTGATCATCCCCTTCTCCATTGAAGTTGACCACAGGTAACTGAAACCACAGAAAGCAAAACCACAGATAAGGAGTGGAGGGAACTATTGTAAAGCATAAGCTTATAAAATAATCTGATACAAGAATTACGGATTAATATACAAAAACTGAGAAGGAAGCTTTTGAGACAAATTAAAGCATAAGAGTGTTCTGTTTTGGAGAGAGATTACTGGAAGACAAACTACCTCAGTATGCACGCATATTATTCATTTTAATTAGAAATCTGAAGACAGTCATTGGTAGGTTTACAAAAAGAATGAAATTTTCCTTCCGCTGGGCTACAAAAGATATAAAAGGAAATCCTGGGCAGCATAAAACAATGTATTAATACAATTTAAATTAAATATAATGAAAACAGTAGGAACTAGAAATAGCTACCCAGCCCCCCCACCCCCCAGCACGTGAACCCCCTTCCCTCCATAAGTAACCAGTGCAAAATGGTTTGGGTGTGAATTTTAGAAAATCTCAAAAAAAATTCTCTGATTTATATTTAGAAACTGTTCTAGAGATTAGAAATAGATGATATTGAATTTATTTCACTTGGCTAACATAAATAAAAACCTAGATACATAAGAAAAAAAAAAAAACTATGCTTGCCTTTACCTGTGAATATATCCACAAAGATCCAAAGAAGTTACTAGCATGCTTTACGACATTTCAAATGTACAAGATATTCAACGAACCCTTCTAACAGTAGTTATAAGTATTTATCAATAAAGAAATAAGTAAATTAATTTTAAAAATCATAGCTATTTTTAAAAATGAGGTAGATTTGTGCATACTGATATGAATATGTGTAGAGCACATATTTTGATGGGAGACTCAAGGCATAAAACAGTATGTATATTATCCTTTCTTTTGATAAATATATTTGTGCATGTATATATTACATATCTATGCTAAAAATGTATATAAAATAGACCAAGTATGATGGTTCCCCAATGAATCAGAAATGTAGACTTCTTCCAAATTATTTGAATTTCTTACAAACATTTGTAAATTTCAACATTGAAAATTAAACTTTTCCCCAGAAGACTATGTGTCAGAATAGCTATAGATGACACAAAATGTATTGAGAGTACATTTTCCTTCCCTTGGAGCAAGTTTAAATGCTTTAGAAATAGTTCAAACTTACTCATGTAAAAATCTAGACACATAAGAAGAAAAAAAAAAAACTATGCTTGTCTTGTTCATGTGACTTATTCCAACTTATTCATGTGAAATTCATGTGAAAACATATTTTTTTAATTTTTTAAAAACGTTTGTTTACTTTTTGAGAGAGAGACAGAGCATGAGAGGGGAAGGGGCAGAGAGAGAGGGAGACACAGAATCCAAAGCAGGCTCCAGGCTCTGAGCTGTCAGCACAGAGCCCGACAGAGGCTCCAACTCGGGAGCTGGGAGATCATAACCTGAGCCAAAGTCGGACACTGAACCAAGTGAGCCACCCAGGCTCATGGAAAACATAAGTCTCTTTTAGGGCATGACCTTATTTCTGTACTTTCTTTCCTTTTTTTTTTTTAAATTTTTTATTTTGTTTATAATGGTCTTTTTTTTTTTTTTTTTAGCTTACTCTTTTTTGAGAGAAAGAGAGTGAGAGAGCAGGGGAGAGGCAGAGAGAGAGGGAGAGAATCCAAAGCAGGCTCCACACTGTCAGCACAGAGCCCGATGTGGAGCTCAAATTCATGAACTGTGAGATCATGACCTGAGCCAAAACCAAGGGTGGGGACACTTAACTGACTGAGCCACCTAGGTGTCCCTATTTCTCTACTTTCTTACTGTTAATATCTGAGACCTTCATGTGTGTAGGACTATTACCCTTTTCAATGAACTGAAGTGTTTGCTAAAATTTCATCAATAGTGAAGCCAAGATTTCTTTCAAGGACTCTATGATTTCACTGTTGATGTTTGCAACCTTGATATTAATTCCCCTGGAGGAAATAAACCTAAAATAATTATACCTTAGGTGCTAAATACTTCAAACTTTATAGTAAATTATAGCACACATTTCATTAAAAATTACTAGAATAGCTTAACAGTCACAGCGACCTACTTGGAGTCATCTTAATACATGTGAGAGGATTATGGAGATCCCACAGAATTATGGCATAAAAATTGAAAGAGGAAATTTCCCTTAGCATTCCATAGATCATGCAGTATATTTTATAGATTTCATGAGAACTTAGGAAAGCCCAGTGCTGAGACTTTTGCTACAGCTTAGGCTTTGACTTCAAATTTTAAATGTTGTTCACCAAGATCTGGGAGGTTTCCTTAAGAATAAAATCACTCTGGACGTTACCCATAAACTCTATAATATACTGTGCTTCATTTCGCCTAAGACCTTAGATTTCCTGGTAGCTGCTAAACCTTTATGCTTGATAGAAGAGTTTTGTAGAGGACATGGCCATACCTTTACTTTGTCCTAGAGTGGCTTGCTAGTGTTCCAGAGTTTAATGACTATCTTTCCTCCTCAATGTCTTCACAGGGCCTAGAATATAAAATAGAAGAAACAGTCCCTGAATAGAAGGTCCTTTACAAAACAGACTTATTCTGAATAAGTGATTTGGTAATAGCAAAATATGGTTCTTTTTCCTACAAATACATAATTTGTGAACAAAAATTATAAAAGGATTTTAATTTTTAAATTTTATTTATTTTTTAAAATTTTAATGCTTATTTTTGAGAGAGGGAGGGAGGGAGGGAGGGAGGGGGAGGGTCAGAGACAGGGAGACACAGAATCTAAAGCAGGCTCCAGGCTCTGAGCTGTCAGCACAGAGCCCAGTGTGAGGCTCAAACTCAAGAACCATGAGATCATGACCTGAGCCGAAGTTGGACACTCAGCCAACTAAGCCACCCAGGCACCCCTTAACTTTTAAATTTTAAACCGTAAAAAAATTTACACTAAAACAGCTTTGTATAGACAAATTTTGGCAAAAAACTAATAAAGGGTAATGAAATGATCAAGATCTATAAGCTGGATCTGTGTGCTCTTTGCAACATACCCAGCTTTGCCCAAACAGATACGCATCTGTGGGCTCGAGGAATCAGGTGATTTTCTCACTCTTCTGCTCATAAGCCGGCATCAATAAACTATATTCTAAGTGAAGAAATCTAAAATCTTGTTTTGATGTTTTTATTACATTTTAATGACAAATTTCCCATAAAACGAATTAACCATTAGTTTTCGGAGCTCTCACATTCACAGACCCACTTCCAAATTGGTAGTGGCCTACAAGTGTTCCTAAGGTGATCTGTTCCAGAAAATTTGGAAAATTAGATAATTTATTGTAGTTAATAAATGTCACTGCTTTCCTCCATGCAACTCCCTCCAACACACTTTCCTTCTGATGCCGTTGGAGTGGCCATGGATACTTTCTGACAGGAGAAAAGTTAAGGATTTAGTTTGGATTCAGGGGGATATAGTGATGTGCATCCCAAGTACCATGATGTACTGTTAAGTTACTTTTAGCCGTTTTCACTGTAGGAATGGCTACCAGGAAATCCACGGTCTCCCACCGTGATAACTCATCTAACATTATGACAAGTAAGGGCAGGATCATACCTTATTTTGTGACTTAAATGTGTCATAATGTATGAATTACTAGAACTATTCGGGTATTGGAGGAGAAATAAGGACTCAGCTATATGGAGCTGAACACTAGCCTGTGGAAAATTCTTCTAATCATCACAAGGTATAATCACACATGGAGAATTTGGTTGTCATCGTCACCTAATCAAAACGGACGTTATCTCCCAATAGCACATACTAGAAAAAAATCAGCATATACAATTAAAAATATTCCCTAAAAATAGGAATTTCCAAGAATCCTTGTATTTGTAGGACACAAATCTGTAGCTGTACTACAAATAGTATTGTACACATTAGGTATCTCAAGGGTCAACAGATTTACATCAGCCATACTGAATGCAAGACAGATACTCTAACTCCATAGAAAATATTACTAAATTATTAGCATGTGAATAAGTGAACATTTCATTGACCAAATACCAAAACATTGAACGTTCACTTTTCAATCTTTTGTCTCAAATTATTCCACTTCCACGGGAACACCAAGCTCCACCTTCAGCCCCTTATGGTCATTTGCTCTTACTGGCTATATTTGGCCATAAGTAAAGGGGAATTTAGGCCCTTCACTTAGACTTAAAAGCATCAAACACATGGCTTAGGTCAATGCAAACCACCGTTATAATGGATCTCCTTGTTGTCCTTTGCAGTGAAGGATGTAGGTGTCAACTCTCCCAAGTTTCAAAATGAGGGGCTATAGCATTATAAATGCTAGAGTGGAAGTTTTAAAAATCAATTTATGACACTAATCAGCCATCCTCACACAATAGAATTAAAGGTTCAGAAGTCAGCCATGCAGTTCAGAAATTAGGAAACAAAGCATGATGAAGAATGCTGTTGGAGTGCTATGGCATTTTCTCAACATATCCTCCAACAGCATGGGGAGGAAATTCTTCTCCCTCACCTCTATCCAAAGCCAGAAAAATTTTAAGGGGTAACACAAAAGGTATAAATAAGTCCCTCTGGAAGTTTGGAAGCTTCACTTTCTGTTGTAACCCATACCTAGAACATTTTAAAAGACAGTGGCTGTTTTTGCCTGTTTGGAGGAACACAGGGATGGAAAATGTAAGCAGACCATTATTACAATGGAAATGAACTACCAGGATTTTAAACTAGATCACATGTGAACATACATGTTATAACCAAGTACATGTTCTCGCCTAACAATTACAGGATACAATTAAGCTTATTCCTATTTTTTTTAGGCCACCATCGTCCTAAAACCTAACTCCAAAGACAGGATACTTGCTGGGCAAAAGTTACTAGAGAGGATGTCAGGAATATATACATAAAATGAAATGGTCAATTTTCTTTAGACCAGTGTCAGGTAAGTGTGTTTATCATAATGAGCAAATGTTTTGAGTCCATTTATCTGGTGGCTTTGTCCAACCCTACTGTCAAAGGGACAGATTTAAAAGCATCAAGGCAGCTTAGTTATTAGAATAAAACATTATATGTAACCGGCAATAGGACACTATGTATTTTAGCAGAGCTTTATAATTTTACTGACTTTCCCTATAGAAAATGGTGATAAAATAAACCTTTGGCCTCTACCACTGTCAATCGGCTTATAAAAGGTTATTTTTATGTGTTGCAAAGTACAATTCATTATTTGCTCAAAATAAATTTCATTGTTAATCAGTATTTTCTTAAATTCTCATAGAAAATGATTAAGTATTATACTTTTTAATCTTGTGAATTTTATATATGTGAATATTTCTGTATATTCCAGCTTGTGACAAATGAAAGTACTTTGTACTATGAGTAACAGTCACATATTTTAAAGGTCATTGACCTAAACTACTCAAAGACCAAAATTGTCAATTGGATTTCTTGAGTATTTTAACTTTTTTCAATAATTCTAATTATAGGCAATATGTTTCCTTATCACAAGCCTAGACCTAGAAACTAAAAGACAATGATGATTATTAACTCCAACTGAATCAGGGATCAGAGAGTAGAACATGCAGGAAAAATATGAATATGCTTACTGGCACAAGACTGGGGATAAATGAAGGCATTTATTATCTCACCTGTTTGGGGAAAATTAAGTGAAGGCCACAAAATGCTTCAAATTTAGTTCTTCCATGGTACCTGCTTATAACTGAGCAAATTTTAGTTCATAATGTTAATTTATTTGTATCTTTTGATTTAACTACTCTCATGAAATTAAAATCTCTCATTTTTTCTAAGAATCTTGGATTCTTTTCACTACTATAATTTTTGAGATTACAAATCTATTCTTTGAGTGATTAGAGGTGTCTATTTTCATGGATGTGCCAGTAAAATACTAAGTAGTCAAGGGGAGAAATAACAATGAAGCAGTCAATTCCAAGTCAGAATTGTTGTATCATGAGATATCCAAAACCAAAACAATAGTAAACCCTCTAATTAAAGGACTTTTCCTCAAGTGCCTACATTACTGGATAGGATATCTTTATTTTCCTAAATAATTGACATATCAGACATTTATTGAGAGCCTGTACTTTCCCAGGCATTGCAGTAAGAGATAGGGATTCAAAGATCAGCAATCCCACTCTCAAGATTCTCTTGATTTCAGTGATACAGATGTGAAAGTTTACACTTTCAATATTGTATACGAAGCATACAAGTTCAATAAGCGAGAAACTTTCCTTTCATGTTTGTCCTGTGTGAATAAAGAAAGTAGTAAAATTGGTAACAAGGAAAGAAGGAGAAAAAGGAGGATCAATGGGTGGTGATTCTTGGAAGAAAAATTAGAACCAGATTCCAGAGCATATTAAATATGATCTTACTATGTTTGATGTTCATTCCCAAAACAACTGGAGAACTGAAGCCTTTAAACAGAGGGATGATTTAATCAAATTTTGACTCAGTCCATTTGGGTTACAATTTTAAGATTGGAGTCAGGAAGGCAATGCTTAGTAGTGAAGTATGTTGGTATGCCACAGAAGTTCTGGTGTAAATGGTGTAATTATCAACTGTGACACTATCGATGGTGATAAGACAATTGTTGAATAATACCATCCATTTTGAGAAAGAGAGGACTAATCTTCATGACTAACTTGGTCCTAGTTATTAGGGACAATTTATTTTTTTAATTTAAACTTCTACATATTTTGGCTTGGATGACTAGGACAATGGTAGCTTTTACCCAGTATAATTAAAAATAAAGAAAAAAGTAGGTCTCAAGGTAGAATAAAAAACAATGAATTGAATTTAACTTCAATACTTTGCAGTTAAGGGTGAGAATGCCCAACAGTTCACCATATGTAGCTTAAGAAAAATACATCCCAGACAGAACATATGGAGTTACCAATGTATAGCTCTCAAATGAAAAGAATAGAAGTACTGAATAAGAATAATGCAAGTTCAGGTATAGAACAATGAGGAAAATTCACATGTAAAGCACAGTGGAAGAAGAGCTTAAGCCAGAGAATGGTAACATGTATTTAGAGACTTATGGAAGTTAATTCTTTCTGAGAGCCTGTTACTCTCAACACTATAGGTTTTATTTACCTTTAAGAGCCCCAAAATGAAAGATAGCAGTGCTTAAAAAGAGATACATCTAGAAGTGCAATAACCAAACTGAGAAAACTCTTTCAGCCTTAAATTCATGCACAGACAGGATATAAATCCTAGAGAAGAATTCTATTATCTGGGAACAGAGGAAAATCAGGATCGGTGAAGTCTAACATTTGATGATTTTTATAAATGTCCTTTACATAGGTACAATGTTATTTTAGTAGTGGTATAATTTTCATGTTTTATCCCTAATTTGCTTGGTCAAATTATCCGCTATATTCATGTTTAACAATATCCTAGCTAGGTTGACCTATGAAGGCAGGCCAATATTATAGCTGTTCAGAGGCCTTAGTTTTATTCCACTGTGTCCTGTACTTTGGGACATTCCTGAAATCATTCCCTGTTTTCAGCATTTTTAAACAATTCAGTCATGAGTTTTATCAGAGTAGACAAGCATGAAATGAATTTTCTATCATGGTTTGTGAATGCCAGGAGAGCTCAGAGATCAGTAACATTAGAAGGCATTGGTGCTTGATGTTTAACTTTTCCTCTGCATTTAAGTAGGCAAATCCCTTCGAGCATTATTTTGAAATGCCATGGACAGTGGTTGATCTAATTTTAGAATAGTGTATTTACTCTAAATAAAGGAATTTCTTGTATAGTAGTTTTTGCTATTAGAAATAGTACATCTAAGTTTTGTGAGAACATTTAGCCATTATGCCATTTATATGGATCTCAATAGAATGTTGTATAATCTAGTGCCAATTCTAAAAACTATTTCATTTACTGTTTGTAATACTTTAGATAGCTGATTTCAAGAGTAACAGATCATATTAGATCATTGATTAGTGTATTGAAACAAGATTCTGTATTAAAAATTAAACACAGCAGATAAATATATGTAAACATTTTTCATTCTGTTAAATTCACAAGTATCATACCTGAAGAATACATAATTGGCCTACATCTCTCAACTGCCAACATATATCATAAGATTGTCAAACTGTATGTAGATCAGAACTTACACCCTGTTACTTCTCTTGCATTTATACATCCACATTAAACATTCATGACTATTTATTGTCTCAGGATTTAAATTCAAATTATTTCTGTTAAAAACCTACAAAGAAGACAAATGTGTTTTTTTTTGTTGTTGTTGTTGATTTTGATTCTCAAGGGCACTTGGAAAAATTCTGGGACCTTGAATGGAAGGGATCATTCCTTTAACAGTAATGGAAATGGTGGGCAGACTGATCACTGGGCATAATTATCTGAGGTAGCCCCCAAACCATTTCCTACTCCAATTGGTCTGAGGGATTATAAAACATACAATAGTAATAGAACTAAAAATGTTCAGTTATTTTCTGTCATGGTGCAATACAGGCCCCCTTCCCATTGTGCAGCATTTTCCTTAGTTTCTAGAAGATGAAGAGAATTGTTGCACAAGTCTATTGAAGCGCAGTGAATTTTCTACCATTCTGATTAAACTGCTACTACCAGGTAGGAAAAACCTTGTGCAGAGAAAAATCAAACAGTTTAAGGCTCATCTTATGGCAAAGGATTCTGTATATTAAGCTTAAATGTCCCCCAATCTGTTTCCTCTGCCCTTCTATAGAAATCTCGGGCTATTCCCTGAATATTTGATTCTTTTATAGTTACTCCTTACCCGTTTATTGTGTTTCTAATACAAGATTTTTAAACCCTGCAGTTTCATTTTCTGTCTACTATAATTCTAGAGCAAAAAACAAAATTGTGTGATTAAGTTTCCTTATTTGGGTAAGGATTGTCCATTTAACGTGAGGTCAGTTGAAATTCTAAAACCACGTGGCTTAAACATCCTGCAGCTAAAATCTGTTTAGTATCTGCTTTTGAATGGCATACGGATAAGAGCACTTGACACACCGTCTCCCAACTACCTAAGATGAAAACTAACACAATACAAAACTAGGGCACAAAAATCTGGGGAGGGATTGGGAGAGAGCGCTCAAGTAATTACTTAGCAAACAATGTTCAATTGAAGGAAATCAATGTAGTTATCCCTCAGGACATCCAGATGTCCTTCGTGAAAAGAGAAGCCACCAGAAAAAAAATAAAGGAACACAAAAGACAGGTACTGAATCTATCTCATGCCTCAAGAACTAAAGCGGACAGAAAATTGGAAAGGTATTCCTTTAACCTGTATAACCTGGTTTTTGAGGTATCCAAGTAGTGATCTTTTTGTTCCCCCAGCAACCATGTTTGTAGAAACTACCAGTGAACAATGAAGAAGTAAGTTATATGCATAGTACTGATGGGGGCAGGAATAGATAAAAAGGGCACTTTTTTTTTTCTTATTCACCTGAAGTTATTTATGCGATATTTTATATCGTTTAAAACACAAATTAGGCAACATTGTTTCTTTCCCAAGGACTTAACATTTATGTACCAGAAAGAAGGCATAAGAGTCTATCTTCCTGATTAAAAGTAAAGCCACAACGCTCAGAGTCTGCTTTAATTTTTGCAATGAAATTTTGAAGCTGGGCCATGTTTTACCAACTTTTGATAGGATATATAAAACCATGCCATCAAAAACTTTACTTATAGTTTGCCTTTCTTTTGCCAGGATAAATAGCACCACATAACAAATAATTTGCTTACATCTTTGAACTCAAGTTCTGCAGATTTCTTTTTAAGTCCCAGAACTACCTGCTGTGTCTTGAATATGTATTTTTTCTACTAGTAGTCTAGAAGGCTACATTAGTAATAAGAATTCTCATGATATTTTAAAATATGCATGTTTAAGAACGAATATCTGGTTCCCTAAGATGCTAAAAAAACCTAAGCCAAACTAAACCAAAAATAAGATACAGCCAAGTTTGACATAACAATGGAAAGGCTAGATACAGTTTTATTTCTAAAACCAGAACCACATGGAGGAGTTTTCTAATAAAGTACAGTGACTTTTGTTGGTCCTTTGTATTTCAATTTATTTGCCACGTAAACTCACTGAATTAGATAACATTCAGCAACATGTAATAGAAGGAAAAAAAATAGAATCCAAAAGAATTAGGATGACAATTTCTGGGCATTACAATTTGATTTAGGGGTCTTTTTCTCGCTTATACACACTTCAAGATACTCAGAATACTCCAAAATTTCTCTTACAAGCATGTATGAATTTAAAGTATAAAAAGCCAAGCAAGAAATGCAATTTAAATATTTCTCACAGAAAACCAGTGCTGTGAACCAGTACTGAACCAATGACTAGAGATGGAGGTAGGAGGATTATTTGTGGCTCTAGCGGTTTGAATCTGTTTTTGAACTAGCTCAGACTGAGCATAGTGGTGGATGGGTCAATCAGCAATGTGGGTGTTTGGAAGAAAACATAGGAACAGAGTTTAGAGTCTCATAAAAGCTTGCATCTGGCAGAAGGGTGATTAACTCTCATTGTATATTCTTGGGAAGAGTAAGCAGGTGAAACTTGTTTTCAGAATGGACAAGGACGGAATTCACATGTGAGTAAGGAAATACGTCATTGTTTTATCTTTCTCATGCTCAGATTGCCTGGGACTTGCTGTAAAAACAAATTGTGTTATTTTTTAAAAAATTTTTAATGTTTATTTTTGAGAAAGAGAGCGCGAGAGACAGGGCACATGCAAGTGAGTGAGCAGGGGAGGGGAAGAGAGAGACGGAAACACAGAATCTGAATCTGAAGCAGGCTCTGGGCTGGCAGCACAGAGGCCGATTCGGGGCTCCAACTCAACCAACCATGAGATCATGACCTGATCCGAGGTTGGACGCTTAACCGACTGCGACACCCAGGTGCTCCGTGATACATGCATTTTCTATGTTCTTCCTCTCAGGGGCGGGAATTAGCTTTTTACTTATACATTGCTCTGTTTCTATGAAACCAATGTAATTCAAAAGTTCATACCAAATAAAAGGATGCCTTTTCTGGCTACATTCAAATTTGTTGTTTTAATAGGTTTATTTTTACTTTTTAAATATTTTTCTTATCCTTGTGTAGATTTATTTTGCATAGATATGTAATGTTATTATCACCGATGCAAATGTCAGAAGAGGGGCATTGATTAAAATGCCCTTTTGTTCAAGATAATTTCTTAGATTGAAATTCATTAAATCCCTGAGCACATTTAAATTTGATTTTTACATTTCACAACAGATCTAGTCATACTCTCACAGCTCTCTGTTGCCAAACTCATGTTAAACAATGGTCACCTTTTGCTGTAAGATATAGGAAAATGGCAATTCATAGGCTCTGTAGACATTAATGCATACCCTAATATGACCTTATATAGGTATTTGCAGGTATATTTATCATGAGGGTTAAGTTTTCCTGAGATCCCTTGACTACATTTAGATTTATTTAGGTTCTTCCTTGATGTTTGAATTGGTATCTCTTTCACTATATCCCGATTTCTATTCCTGTCTTTTCTGGTTCTCTTTTTCACATGTTAATATCTAGTTAATCAGAGGCAAGCTAGCAGGAATTTCCTTGGAAACACAGAATCTGCTAGAAAGTTGCAGCAATGCTCAATAGCCTCTATACTAGAAAAAACTTGGGAGTTATTAATACAAGCAACAGCAAACAACCATGTTCATCATGAACAAAGACATATTAATTCTTGCATCAAATACTATCTTCACTATCTTGACGTTTATAATTATCGTAGCATCCATCATTCTTTAGCAGCATGGGAAAGTTATAAATGTCTCATTACTATATATGAAAGTCAACATTTTATTTAATTTGATGCTTTAAGGGCTGTCAGTTTGATTCTACTTGTGACTGTCAAAAAAAAAAAAAAACCCTGCAAAAGCAAAAATCATTATGATGATTACTCTGTAAGTTTGGTCAATAATTTTCTGAGCCTACTTCTTCAGAGTCGCCTAAAAATGGTGCTGCTGTCATGGCTTTGTCATAGTTATTTGAGATTTATATAAAATGTTTTTAACTTGAGAAATACACTTTTTGTTTTATAAGATCCTAAAAGTGGCTGAATTAATACAATGTTAGCTCATGTTAATTAGAAACATTTTTAAGGGGTGTCTGGGTGGCTCAGTTAAGCTACCAGCTTCGGCTCAGGTCATGATCTCACAGTTGTGAGTTCGAACCCCATGTCGGGCTCAAAGACTGACACCTGCTTCTGATTCTGTGTCTCCCTCTCTGCCCCTCCCCCAACTCGTGCTCGCTTTCTCTCAAAAATAAACAAGAAATAAAAATAAAAAAGGAAACATTTTTAAATAAAAACATTTCAACTCAGTAAAATTGATTTAACATTTTTCTTTGAAGATAGAATTTTTGAAAGAGCATATGATACCATTTAATTCTTAAGGGCCTCCAAAACTATCAACTGATATGAATATGGCTTAAATATTGAATATATTTCTAATGACATGAATATACAGATATTAGTAGGCAAATGGGATTTCCTTTTAGCATATTAAAGCAGAGCAAAGAGATTAACATTAAATAAAAACAGAATACTGTTTCAAGAAAAATAGTCACTGATATTCATGCTAGTGTTCCAAACTTAAAATTCTCCACATAGCTTTTTTCCACTACAGATCAAATTCTTTAGCTATTATGAAAACATTTTCAACATACCAGTCACTGTCCATCACAGTTGAGGTCAGAACCTGACTTTTTACTGTGGCTTTCTTTCAAGGGTTCTCCACACCGTCGTTACTATCAGAAATTCAAACCATTTTTTTTGTTTGTTTTGTCTAAATCACCTCCCAGAAGCACTTCAGGCAAACTGTGAGGCTGAAAAGTAGTCTTCGAAACTGCAATATCTACTCTGGGACAGAGCCACTCCTATCAAATCCATGTCCACTGTCACCTTAGGTTAACTTCTGATCAGTGAACCCACTCAGCTCAAGCCAATGTTACGACTCACTCGTACCTTATCCACACCACGCCTCACCGGTCGCCAACGTCCGGTCACACTAACTTCTCTTAAGGGCTACTCAACTGACTTATATACCACTTTAATTACTAAACTGGCTTTTTCTGAGAGGAAAAGGGCTGCTAATTCACTTCAAAACACACCTGCATATTATTAGGGACTTCCATGGCTTAGGTGAATATTCTGGTTTGTCAGAGGAGATATTTTGTGGAGAAGGCCTCTTTGAAATCTGTTAATTTGGGTCCTCCGGGAATAAGATGCCAAGGAGTCAGAAGTACATGTTTACTGCGGAGAATGTCTGTGAAAGACAAAGGGAAGGGGAGTAGAGTCGTCAAGAACTTTAAGTCACTGATTCAGGTCTGACACTAGTGGAAGGAGAAGAGGGAAGGAGGAGGGCTGAATCAAAGAGACCGGGATGGGAGATGTAGCCCTGAGAAGGTCTTGGACTGCCTGCGGGTGAGATTCAGCACAAAGACTTGGCAGAAATGGCCAGACTTCAGCCAATCCACTGTGCTCAGTCATTGGCTAGAAGCTGCCAAGGAAGACGCCCTCGACCTGTGATAGCTCCCAGGTGCATTGTGCCTGGATGTGCTTCTCACCGCAGAATTGTACGGGGAAGGCGGGATCTTGAACCTAAGGAAGTGGCTGCTGCAAATTCCTCATGGAACACAATATGTTCATCTAAAAGTTGCAGTGCATGGGGCACCTGGGTGGCTCAGTCGGTTGAGCCTCTGACTTTGGCTCAGGTCATGATCTCAAGGTTCATGAGTTCGAGCCCCGCCTCCGGCTCTGTGCTGACAGCTCAGAGCCTGGAGCCTGCCTTGAATTCTGTGTCTCCCTCCCTCTGCCCCTCTCCTGCTCGTGCTCTCTCTCTCTCAAAAATAAATAAAGATTAAAAAAAAATTTTTTGAAGTTGCAGTGCTCAAACCAAGTTTTTTATTTTTCTGTACAAAGTCACTTTATTCTGAACCTACATATATTTGTCCACTCTTTGAAGTCTGTATTTTTACCTGTTTTGACAAAACTATGAAATGACCTTTATCTTTATCCTTGTTGCTTCCTTGCAGTCACTTTTCACTTTATTCGGTTCTGTTACTTATTTGCTTCTCAACTTTTGTTCATTATTTAACTATATATATATATATATATATATATATATATATATTTTGGCAGTTCATCACACACATATAAGGTAAATTACTTATTTGAATAGTTGGTATATGTACTTCAAAGTACATTATCTATAGCCTGAGACCCAACTTCTTAAGTGATCTTTCATTGATTATTTCTACAAATCTGCAAACCTATTCATGTAGAACAAACAACAACATAGAGCTCACATGGTACAGATTGGCATGTTCATCTAATAAAAATGATATAATTCCATATGATTTCACTTCTATGTGGAACTGAAGAAACGAAATGAATGAGCAAAGGGGAAAAAAAGAGAGACAGACAAACCAAGAAACAGACTCTTAATTACAGAAAACAAACTGACAGTTACCAGATGGGAGGTAGGTGTGTGTGTGTGGGGGGGGGGGGGGAAATGAGTGAAACAGGTGATGGGGGTTAGGGAATGTACTTGCTGTGATGAGCACCACGTGATGTATGCAATTCTTGAATCACTACATTGTACACTACATTGTACATTAAAACTAATATAACTATATTTTAACAGGGATTGAAATAAAAACTTTAAACAATTAAAAAAATCAGGATGCCTGGGTAGCTCAGTCAGTTAAGTGTCCAACATCAGCTCAGGTCATGATCTCGCGGTTTACAGGTTCGAACCCCCGTTTGGGGTCTGTGCTGACAGCTGAGAGCCTGGAGCCTGCTTCGGATTCTGTCTGTCTTTCTGTCCCTCCCCTGCTTACACGCTCTCTCTCTCTCAAAAATAAATACACATTAAAAATTTTTAAGAATTTAAAAAAATAAACACACACACACACACACACACAAACACACACACACACACACACAAAATGCTGTAACTCCTATGGCTGGACTGCTTGATTAGCACAGCCTGTGCCTGGCATAGCGGCCACACTCCTGATGGTGATAGGTGATCAGTATCAGGCACACATGGATGGTTTGTAATATAAAAGCCCACCCACAGTTTTGAAAATTCTAAAGAGAATGCGAATTTAGGATCTGTGAGTGTTATGAGGACTCAGACAAACAGAATAAAGAGAATTCCCTGCTAAATGATGCCTATCCCTCTGGAGTCTTAGCACTCAGCAGGGATTAATATGACCCAGAGGAGCAGAGGCTCAAATGTTATCGCAGGTGCAATGTGGTTGGCCAGCTCACCACCCAGAATGGGCTCTGATTGGCCAGGAGCCTGTTTAACCTGCCTATCAGGAGACAAGCTTTCCACAAAAGCTGAGCAGAATCGTAGACATTATCGTAGATAAGAATCACGGCTGGGAGAATAACTTGGGAGACAAACAGGATTTAGAAAGAGGGTGGCAACATGGAGGATAGATCATACATACCCCAAAACAGAGCCAGAAAGGAGTGATTGACTCAAGATCAGTTGTGGCCTCTGAGAAGTAAAGAATTATCTTCATGTCAACACTCCATTAATGAACATCTTGGGAAGGTCACTTCTCTTGTATACACTGAATGTGATCACCTTTTTAATTATACATGATAATACATGTAAGATGCTTAGAACAGTGCATGGTATAGGACAAGCATTCTATAAATGTGACCCACTAGTAAGTACAGAAATGCTACCTTTAGATAACACTGGTAGGTAATACGGCTCAAGAGTTCCGGGAGGGGAGATTCACTCTAAAATAGTACAGTGAGGGGCACCTGGGTGGCTCAGCTGGTTGAACATCCGGCTCTTGATTTCAGCTTAGGTCATGATCTTAACAGTTCATGAGAATGAGCCCCACATTAGTCTCTGCTCTGACAGGGTGGAGCCTGCTTGGGATTCTCTCTTTCCCTCTCTGTCCATCCCTCCCCTGCTCGTGCACACACTCATTCTCTCTCTCTCTCTCTCCCTCTCTCTCTCTCTCTCTCTCTCTCTCTCTCTCTCTCTCTCTCCCCCCCCCCTCCCTCTCCCTCTCAAAATAAATAAGTAAACTTAAAAAAAAAGAATAAAATAGTACAGTGAGTCCCTACCATTTTCCTATCAAAGTGTCTTCAGGTGTGTGTGCGCGCGCACACACACACACACACACACACACACACACACACACAAATGATACTGCTTGTATGACCCTCAGGCTAGGGGTTCCAGACACTCTAAGCCTCTTCTAGATGCTCTGAGGCTGAAGGGATCTGTACATCACAAAACACCAGTGTGCTGTGGCACGTCACTTGAGAGGCTCTGCAGTAATGGTACATTGATAAGCTGAGTCACTCCGCTCTCTGCCGTCTGGGAAGGCATTCGACTGCAAGCTATAACAACCCTCAGGTAATAAGAATACCAGCGTTGACAGTCTAGGTCTTGTCTGGCAGCCCAACATCCTTACCCCACCATCATTTTCCCCTTGTCTTTATCTCTTCTCACCACTCACAGACCTACCAACCTGTTTCAAGCACCAAGAACTCCTGCCTGGATTATTTTATTTTCTCAGGTTGCTCCCTATGCCTGCCCTCATTTCCCTACAGTCTGTAATTACTACAGGAGCCAGAGGGATCGTTTTAAGACCAAGTAAGACTGGGGTGCCTGGGTGGCTCAGTCGGTTAAGCGTCCTACTTCAGCTCAGGTCTAAATCTCGGGTTCATGAGTTTGAGCCCTGTGTTGGACTCTATGCTGACAAGTCAGAGCCTTGAACCTACTTTGGATTCTGTGTCTCCCTCTCTCTCTGCCCCTCCCCTGCTCACACTCTGTGTCTGTCTCTCTCCCTTCAAAAATAAATACACATTAAAAAAATTAAAATCAAATTTTTAATTAAAAAATTAAAAAGTAAAATTAAAAAATTGAAACTAAGTCAGACCATGTGCCCAAGAGTCCTATCTCACTAAGAGAAAAGTCACAAGTTTACGGTGGTGCAAAGACCTGCAGGAGCAGCCCCTTTCTGAACTGAACTCCCCTAATCTGTTCCCACCCAAGGACATTTAGTCTTTCTTCCTTTGGCTTGATTGCCCTTCCCCTAGAAACCCACTGTCCCCATCTCATTAGGGTCTTTGCATATTTTCTTCTTTACGATTTGTGATGGTTAATTTCATTGTCAACACAGCTAGACTATCATGCCCAGTTGCTTGATTAAACATCAGTTCAGATGCTGCCGTGAAGGGTTCTTCGGAGAACCTGTAAACTCTAAGGAAAGCAAACTATCCATAATGTGTGTGGGTCTCATCTAATCAGTTGAAGACCTGACAAGACTGGAGTTCCCTGAAGAGGAAGAAATTCTGCCTCTAGACTGTCTTGGGAACCAAGACTACAACATCAGCTGTTATTGGAATTTCCAGCCTGCCCTGCAAACTTCTAACTTGCCAGCCCCTAAAATCTCTGCTCCTAGGCATACGTATCCTACTGGTTCTGCCTCTCTGGAAAACTTTAATACTCATTTATTCTACACACCACTAGCACACTCTGTCCTCCTTCACTGTTTTATTTTCATCTGTGTTGATTGTCTGTCTTTTCCCACTACAAGAATAGCCACACTGGGGCAAGATTTCCATCTTTAGAATAGTGCCCGATCCATGGTAGGTTGTCAATAAATAGGTGTTGAATGAAAATAAATCATCCTGCTTTCTGGCTGCATCTAAACCCTTCATTACCTCTTCATTGTAAGGTATAGAGATGAATGAGGTTGACAATGAAAAAGTAAAAAGAAAGAACGAGAGAAATCCAAGGAACTTATAGGTGTAGGAACACTTAGGGCTGAGCAGAGGGTGAGCAGACAGTAAATTCTGGGTCACACATGATCCAGAAAGCAGGTGTTTCAGAGACAAAGGAAAATGGAAATGTAAGGAAGAGAGTGCCCAGCTGTATTAATTTTTTTTTTTTTAGCAAATCCAGCGGGAAAATGATTAAAAATTGAGAATTGCTCTGGATTTGGAAGAATACATTTTTTTAAAGAGGAGTTTCATTAAAAATGAAAAAGGATGCCTCTAGAAATAAGCTTAAAAAGCACAGCTCTGAAAAAACATAAATTGATGCGAAAAGTTCTGTTAAGTATAGAATTAGGAGACTTGACTTCTAATTAGCTGTGTGAACATATGCAAGGCACTAAGTATTTAGCGTTTCCCTCAGATCTAATATGAGGATTATAATGTCTGCTTTCCTTCCCTAGGACAGCTTTATTTTTCCTCCTAGACCAAATCAAATGACAGATCTAAAAACTATAAACAATGAAATAAATAAAACTGCAGGTTACTATTCTAGGAATGTTTATAATAAAAACTAATAATGGAAAGATAATGATTTTGACAGGGTATGCTTTATAAAATGCCTAAATATAAGTGGACCAAAATATCAAACTAAAAAAAAAAAATAAATTGTCAAAGTGAAAGGTCAGAATAGTGATGAAGTGGCATAGCATAGTTTGTAGGATGTGAGTGAAGAATTTAATTTCTCAGAGAGAAAGAATTCCCTTTATTTGTGCCAAACACCTGAAGAAATTGATACCCTCTAGCACTTTGGAGAAAATTGGAAAGAAAATTACAAGTCTAGTTTTTCACTCTGACTCTTATAAAAATACATTATTTAAGTTTATTGCACAGTTGTTGTCCCTAGAGATGTGTTAAAGTAAACAGTGTTATCTTAAATGCATTATTCTGGTTCCTCAGTTTTGGAGGTAAACTTGACTTGAATCAGGCTGTTCACCATGGTATTGTTATTCTCCTAAAAAAGCCACATTACACTCTACTTTAAAAAAAAAGCATAAGATTTTTTGACAAACAGCACACAATTTATAACTTTACACTGAGTGTAAACTCTATAATGCTTTTGTCCCCATAGACTTATATTTAAGGAATTCAAAAGCATCGACAAATATTCAAAATCACAGTAAGTGTGTGAAAGAGAATATTGAGCACGGAGCTATTAGTGAGACAAAATCATTTTGTTCATAATTTGGGAGAAAAAGAAAGGTTGGTTTCACAACAATATAAAATTCAAACTCTATTCCAGTTTGATGTTTAATAAAGGGACCATTAGCCAACCTGTTCTTGAAAAGTGCGTGTCAGATCTTCTCCTTTCTATTTAATATCAGCAAACTACACGGTTAACTATAATCCAGAAGTCCATCAAATCTTAGCTATAGTTCAGAAATCTATATATCAATAAATATTGAACTTTTTTCTTATGCATTTAGAATTCTTAGAGACATTTGGTAGCCACGGTACTATTTGGCTTGATGAGCAAGCACTGTATACAAATGAACTTGGTCTTTCATGACCAAGTTTGTGTCCCGCATAGCCACACACTAGAGTCAAATGTCTGCAGCTCATATTAAGTGTAATTGAATGTTAATCTAGGAATGAGTCATATTTTACCCTACCTGCATCAGAACTAACATCTAGTCAGACTGTTCACACTGGGATCTGTGCCTTTATGAGATAAGGTAAGTACAATTGCTACAAATTTGGTTCAGAGCAGAACATTCCAATTGTCGAACATTCGTGTGTAAGAAGGAAACAAACAATTAAAGGAGGGTGGGAATTTAGGGATGCGCTTACTCTGTCTCTGACTGGACACTCGCATATGTACTGAAAGGAACCACAACATTCAACAAGTTGGGCTTTTACATTCATTGTAGAGAAACGGCCAAGTACAGAACTGAGAGTATGGAAATGAGTGGCATTGCATATTAATAATTCCTATGATGGGAGGAGTTGGAATTAAAAATTGTCATACCAACATCTTCCATTCTTCATGAGAACAGAATATTTAGATACTGCTTAGAAAGTTCATACTGCCTTCCAAATGTTGGAGAAGATCCAAACATGATTGCGTCATAAAAAGGGAAGTTGTCCTAGGGTTATGTATGGGGCAAAGTGCTCTCAGTAATGAAAGCCAGATATTGAAAGGAAGAAGGGCCATGGGAAGAAGAGTAGGTGAGCAGCATCGGATTTGGGGGAATATAGCACACGCAGGTGCAGAAAGGTAATCACCTATGATGACAGCATGAGCAGAGATGTCCAGTTCCTTAGAAATTATATTGTGGCTCAATTGTGGGTGAAAGGTGACACCCAGGAGTAAACTTTTAGGAAAGCTGTGTAGAGTTTCTAGATTCACCAAGAGAGCAGGGATGGAGATGCAAGAGGATGACAGAGCTTGTTCTGTAGTGTATGAAATTATTTCCTCATTTGCAGCCTCAAAGGAGAGACTAAAGGTTACTTTTTCAAGTTTATTTATTTTGAGAGAGATAAAGCACGAGTGGGGGAGGGGCAGAGAGAGAGAGAGGAGAGAAAGAGAGGGAATCCCAAGCAGGCTCCTGACATGAGGCCTGAACCCACGAACCGTGAGATCATGACCTGAGCCCAAATCAAGAGTTGGACACTTAACCGACTGAGCCACCCAGGTACCCCTATTGTTTTTTAGATAATTGCTGACAATATATACAAATATTTTTGTTTAAAATTGAAAGTCAATTGTAGAATGACCGTCCCTTTACTTCATTAAAACGTGTTCACGGAGAGCATTGATAGGTTTTCCAGCATTTTAGAAGTCTCTTGTGTCACCCACATTGTGGCTCTGTGTGTTCAGAAGGGAGTTACAACTGAATTGTAATTTTGGATCTGATATCAAGCTTAATTTCATCACTAATGTCACAGTTCTCAAATATTTGTCTCATCAGAACCCTTAAGGCTGCAGTAGCACACTTAAAATGATGTTGAATTTCTTCCTTCCTGTCAAGTTTCTGTGAAAAACATCTTTCAAGTTCGTTCGGTCAAACGTGATGAGAATGGCTGACACCTGAGAAGGAAACCAACTCTATTCTCAGCATTGAGCCAAAAAGGAACAGAAGATATTTTCAAATTTCCTTAAGATGGCCTTAAAGTGTAACAGTTGGCAAATATAAAACAAGGACCAAAGCCATTTTATAGAATAGGCACACTACTTTTGGAAAAATAGAACTAGTTCAGTTTTTACATTTTCAAGAGCAAAAGGAAAGAAGGAATGGCAAGAAAGCATGATGAATCATACTTAAAATAGAGTTTCTGGGCTACATTCATTACAAGAGATTTTTACTAAAGATGTCTTATTGAACCTTCCTGGGGACTAACCTGAGTTTTAAAAAAAGAACAAGCCTTACTAAAGTAAAATCTCACATACTTGGCTTTCTCAAAGACTAAGAAATTTGGATGCATGCACATCCCAAGCATTGACTCTTTAAAATGAGGACAATATAATTCCAGCAGAAACAGCCATGGGCAACAACGTGACTCACGCCTTCCTTTGGGTAGTGTTCTTGCTGAGTAATGGCTTCTCAGCCAAGAACTACACATTCAGATCGCCTTTGAAAAAACGTGTGGCCATGTGATGTAATTCTAGCCACAGAATATTAACAGAATTTACATACTGCCCTTTCCCTTCTATGTCAATACTGGTGTCAGATCATGTAGCTTGGAGCAGGAAGAGTGCTCAAATAATTTACACGTGAATGGTGAAAGCCCATAAGTAGAGAAAAACTGGCAGGAGAACTGGAAGAGAATGTGGTAGTGACAGGGAATGAGGAATTTTAAGAATGCAATGAGTGTTTTACTGTTAGCATGTAGCAATGATATAGGGACCAAGAAAACATCCGTTCATTTTGAAACTTGGCAATTGTAGGGATGATTTGGGAAGAACATCTTGAGATGGGTGGTGAAACTAAAACCCTGACTGCAACTTTTGAATAAGGAAGGGGCAGTGAGGAAATAGACCACCACAAAGTAGGTACCTCTAGAAGGTTGAATGGAAAAGGAGAGATGGGGTTACACGGAAGGGAAGACTGCAGCACAGGAGGGACATGTCCTTAGGGTAGGGAATGAGTTCAGTAGAGAAAGGGAAACAATGGGAGCGAGAGATGTGGGATTGGGTAGTTCAATCTGGTCCTGAAGAGAGACAGCAGATGGGATTAGGATGGGATTAAACAAAAAAGGAGCCCAATCTGTGTCTTTCGATGAAAAGAAATTAACAATGATTACATATCTCCACATCATGCTCTTCCAGTCCCCATGTAGTGAAAAATCTGAAAGCGGCTGGAGGTGCTGTTGCTTGTATCAACTCTGGCTAATCATTCAATCAACTAACTAATCCACAAAATAAGAATCTAGCAGTTACTATGTTCTAAGAGCTTGAAGAAACAGCCACCACTCTTCTCTCTTTTTACAGAGATTGTGATATAGTAGGAAATTTTACTAAATTTCAGTTGATTAAAATGTATCTCCTCAGAAAACATGATAGTGGGTGTTAACAGTGTTTGTCAGATTATTTCTTACTAAATCTTTAAACTAATATGAAGGATCTAACACCAGTCAGTAGACCAATTTACAATTTGCGGTTTATTCTTATCATCATTTACCATCACATTAATAGTGAACTTGAAAATTGAAATGCATGACAGAAGTAGCAATACTAGGACTTTCCTTATAATCATTAAAGTGGTACATTGTCAGGAATAAACGTAATTGAAATCTTTGTACTCGGATGCATAGTAGAATAATTATGATCTATATCAAATGCTTTTTGAAAATTTCAAAGTATTATGATAAAAACAGTAGTTCTTTCATTGTAACAATAAATCAAATCTATTTTAAGTCAAATCTTTTTTATTTGTGTTGTTTCTCTCCCTTTCTTCATTCCTGGCTCCCTCCATCCGTCTCTCTCTCAATAGTCTACAGACCTATGTGTATATTCTTTAGCTACATCAGGGAGGATGAATTTATTGCCTTAAATTTCCATTATTGACTCATTATTGATTGAATTGTCTTCACCTCAGAAATAAATGATCTAATATTAAAAGGTTCTTTATGAATTTGCCAGCTAATTTCTATAAGTTCTTAACTCTGTCTTTATATTTAAAATAAAATACTAAATAACTTGAAATTTATTGAAAAATACATAGTATAAAGTTAGAATACCTCTGATCATAATTTCCATTTTCTATTACAGACATTCAGTTACTAGAAACACAAAAAAGTGTTAACTATAAACCATTTTCACAATGACTACACTAAATTAGCTTACAGGGCAAAAATCTCAGGAACTAGTAAATGAAGATAATTATCCAATGAGAATTTTCTCTTCAGTAAAGGATCCCTTTGGCTTACACTGTACTGTAAGTACAAGAAATTGTTTATTCTGAAATGAGTATTACCCTTAGGCAGTAGTCTTTGCAACAGGAGAGATGAAACTCTTGATTTATCCTCCTTTCCTGATCAAAATATCCTTCCTCTGGGGGTGTCTGGGTGGCTTAGTCAGTTAAGCGCCCAACTGTTGACTTCAGCTCAGGTCATGATCTCACCGTTTGTGAGTTCGAGCCCTGAAGGACTCTATGCTGAACTGGTGAAGACTGCTTGGGATTCTCTCTCTTCCTATCTCTGCCCCTCTCCTGCTCACACTCTCTCCTCAAAAAAAAAAAAAAAAAAAAAAAAAATCCTTCATCTGGAAATATTCACTTCTCTTGCAAAACCATAGGTTGTCTGCTAAGGGCTTTCTGACACAGCCTTAACTGATATGAAGATAACACAATCTGGTGTATATTCCCATGTGTCATTTACAAGCTATTTCCTGTTTGTCCTGTCTTCTTAAGAAGCGTGTTCTTTCATGGCATGTCATCGAGTCTGTGTTCCTTTTTACAATGCCTGGCACAAATACTGGATATTTAGAGAAGTAAATGTTTGTTTTTTTGAATATTCCAAAGTCATAATCTTCAAGATGCATTCTAGAAAGCCACTGCAGTATTATTTAGATACCTTCAGTTATATTTCAAATCATTGCTAAAATGAACATATTATGGAATAATTATGATATTCCATAATTGTATGTATTTGAAATAATTATAATTTAATGGAATAAGTATAATAGATATTTTTCTAAATTTTTTCTTGTTTCCCATCTTTATATGACACAGTTAAACAAAATAAGTTCAATATTATTTAATATCTCATTTGGAAGTTTGTTTATTCATTTATTTATTTATTTATTTATTTATTTATTTAAGTAATCTCCATTCCCAGCATGGGACTCAAATGCATGACCCTGAGATCAAGAGTCACATGCTTTTCCAACTGACCCAGCCAGGCACCTCTCAATATCTCATTTTGAACAAGAAAATGAAATAATAGCTTAGTATTCTATTATTATATAATATATAATTATATATATAATATATAATTATAATTACTTAAATTATAAATGACATCTAGGTGTCAATGTGTTAAGAAGAAACTTAAGAATTATAACAATTAATGACATTTATAAAGGGCTTTACGGTTTATTAAATATTTTCATGCACCTAAGTAATTCAAAATCTGTTTGTTTGTTTTTTTCATAAACTAGACTTGATAACAACCTAGGAATGCTTTTGATTCAATGGGAGAGATATTCTGATAATGAAACTTTGCTGCTCCAAATTTGCAGTGAGTAAAACCAAAAAGCAAACCAAGCTTTCCAGGGGATAGACAGTGGTCTCATACTTCTGAAACAAACAAAACAAACAAACAAACAAAACAAAAAACAAAAAAACAAACCTAAAAAAAAACCAAACCAGAAACCCCAAAAACAAAACAGACAAAAACAGCTTACATAGTAAAGATCTAGACACTAGAGAAGGGTCCTCACTGACCTCAGAATTAGAATCCGGCTACCACTAAAATAGAAACTGACTATTGAAAGCCTCTTTCAAGTCGATGGCTTCCTGCTAGCAAATTACAATTACATTGTGACCATTTCAAAGAAAGGAATGGGTAACATCACCCAAAATCTCCCTAAAAAGCAATTGTTGATTTCTTCCCTTAAGTTTACATTTTAAAAAGGAGCAGGAAATATTAAAATCACTGTGGAAACTGAAGTTTTTATTATAGTGTTCAGAGCTTGAGTAACTTAAATGATGTAATTACAGCAATTAAATGTAGAAACAGGTAGGACATGTCTAGCATATTATATGTCATACAGATAAATTAATAATCATCCAAGACTTGAAATGTTATGTGTTGAATTTTAACATATTTGAAATTGATGTCTACCTTTATATTAGCAGAGCTTATGACATATTGCTGATAATGAACTATCTTAGGAAAAGATAGTAAAACTTTCTAGCATGTGTTCCCGGTGAGGTGTTGCTAGCTGTGTGAACATTCACTGGGCAATGTAGGTACATACATGGCCAGTATTGGTCTTTAATTTAGAGCTAAGGCATGGGAAGAGAATGGACAGACGGTGCTGCTTGCTGATTCTACGGAGTATTTCTAAGCATACATACGGGAAGCGGCTCATCAACATTAAGTTCTACAAGGTATTGCCCAAATGGATAAAATGGCCTTTCAAAATAAGTCCTCCAACCAGATCCCCTTAATGGGTAAAAAAGGTAGTAGAGGCCTAAACACGTATTTAATTTCATATGAAACATGAATGGCAGTGATTGTTTTCCAAAGTCAGCAGAAAAAAAATACTCTGCCTTGTATTTCATAAAGGACATTGCCAAAAGGTCTCAAAGTACTTTGGCCATTGGTTTAGAAATTCCTTTTACCTGAGATGAATGATGTTGGTCAACGGCACCATATCTCCAGGAGTCTTTTTTTTTTTTTTTTTTAAGATATAAATAACCTTCAGAAGAGGGTATACAGTGTATGGAGAGTCTGAGGAAAAGGTAACCAGTAAGCAAGGAAGGCACCTCACCTGTGTGAGGTGTCAGGGTGCGAACAGGGGTAGAAGGGACCACTTAAGGTCTAGTTATTCTGGGACCTAAGAAAGGACCTGCACTAACACTAGGAAGGGAGGGGAGCCTGGGTGGCTAAATCTGTTAAGCTAAGCGACTGACTTCAGCTCAGGTCCTGATCTCAAGGTTCATGGTTTCAAGCCCCGCGTATGTCTCCCTCTCCCTCTGCTCCTCCCTTGTTCATCCTCTGTCTCTTTCTCTCTCTCAGAAATAAATTTTTAAACAAATGAAAAATGAAAAATGAAAAAACAAGCAAAGAGTAGAAAGGGAAATGCAAAAGTCCCCAAATCAATCTTCTATTTTGCTATTTTGGCTAGCCACGTCCTGCAAACCAAATCCAGCCCACCACTTTTTTTTTGTAATTAAAGTTTTATTGAAACACAGACACACGAATTCATTGACGTATTGTCTGTGGCTGCTTTGGGGCTCCAAATGGGAGAAGTGGGGAGTTGTGACAAGCCCATAATGGCTGACAAAGACTAAAGTAAGTTGGTATTTGCTCCTTTGCAGACAAAGTGTGTTGAACCTTGCAGTAGAATGAACCCATAGTCTGGTTATTCTACTTCAAAAATAATGGAGAGCTAAGTAGATAAAAAGGAGGGCAGGTATCTATCTTTCTCTCTCATACTGTACTGAGTCCTTATTTATGTTTCCAATGGAAGTGGTATCTTTTCTCAGTCTCTATAGTTAATTCTCAGCTTATTCAAGCGGACCCAAGGATTGGTGATGCTTAAAGGATTATCAGTTTGAAATATTGTGATGCATTTACATAATGTTTCTTGCTTTTAACAAAAATGATTATATACTGAAATAATCTATAGGCTGGACTATTTCTATTTTAAATTTGATGAAAATCATAACCAAATTTTACTCTTGAACTAAAAATTTGAAAATAAAGGGAAACCTGAGTGGTTCAGTTGGTTAAGTGGTCAACTTCGGCTCACATCATGATCTCACGGTTCATGAGTTCGAGCCCTGCATTGGGCTTCTGGCTCTCAGTGTGGAGCCTGCTTTGAATCTTGTCCCCCGCTCTCTCTGCCCCTCTCCCACTCATACTCTCTATCTCACTCTCAAAAATAAATAAACATTAAAAAAATTAAGAATAAAAATTCAAGTTGATATCTGCTATTTATAAGTTAATGTTAGGGTATCTGTTGTTGTTGTTGCTGTTGTTGGAAAAGAGTGAGGGAGAATTTTATTTCTGGTGCCAGCAGCCAGGGCAGGCGGCAGGCTGAGGCCTGAACAACCGACCTCTTCTCCCACCAGGTGGACACCTAGAGTGTTATAAGGAGAGGTTGACAGTGCAGGGCATATGCAAGAGAGCAAGCAGGGAGCACATGATCATGGATGGGGGTCGGTATGTGTTCATCTCCTGATCATGGTCAGGGAAGGGGATGTGGTCTTCTAGACCTTCTGTTGCTTATCGATGCTTTTCTGGTCTTGAGATCGGAATGTTCCAGTCATTGCAAAACATCTTCATTGGTGCCTCCAGAAAGAAATAAGAGTGATGGGTTTTAGTTAGAGGCTGAGTTAAGCAGTCTTTCCTATTTCTGGTTTTAACTGTTAATCTTAGGGTATTTTTAAAATCTATGTTACAAAAACATCCATTCCAGGCAATACATGTGAGAATACAGGCCGGCAGAACACTTTTTTTTTTTTAAGTTATTCTGTAAATCATTTATTTGAGGTAGGCAGGTAGAGATAAACACACAAGGCTTCCCCATAAGATGGTCATGGGAGAACGGGATGAACATTCAGATATAACCATGACAAGGTCTACTTGTCTTACCCTGAACGGCTTGGACCTTTGGTAGAACAAGTAGACCCTGTGGTGTTGATGGAACGGGAATACAAGTCCTTGGCTCTTTGGTCAGAAAGTTGTGGGTTTGAGTCTTGCCTTTGACACTTTCAGATGTGTAACATTGGGTGAGTTTCTTAATTTCTCTTGTTTCTTCATTATGAAATGTGGCTAATATATGGTTGTGAAAATTAAATATAATATTGGACTTGAGTTTAGCACATGAATTAGATCCATGAATTCGGTTAAAAACTCAAAACAAGCTATTAATCCAATTTTTATTATTGCTAAACTTTAGATGTAATCACTGTTTTTCTCTTACCTGGCATTTAATCAGCTAATTCCTTTTTTTTTTCTCTTACCTGGCATTTAATCAGTTAATATGACCCCGTCTGCTGCTACTTAGTGTTGTAAGAACCAGATATAATAGTGACTACAACAACAAACAGAGTTTTTGTTTTGTTTCCTTTTTAGGGATTTATTTTTCCTTAATATTGAGCAAACTGAAAAAAAAAGTCTTGATTGATAGTCCATACCTGGAAAAGACTATACTTGGAGAACTCACTGCCAGCCAAAGCTATCATATCCTGTGATTTGACCACCGTCCAATTATTAACACAGACAAAAAGAAACTGACAAAACCGGTGTCTTAATAAACCAATACATCACTGTCAAAGAGCATATGGAAAACCATATCAATAAGGCCACTAGAATCAGAACAAATTGAAACCTATTAAAAAATGTGTTGCCTAAAACTTGTCATCATTTATTATCTTTACGTGTAGAAAGACAGGGTGGTATGTTAAAAAGATCAAAGATTTTATTGTCAGAGACTGATTTGAGATCCCATCTACCTAACTTACTATTGTGATCCTAAAAAAGTGAATAGTTGCGATTTCATACTTGCCCAGAATTGCCTCCTCCATGGTCCTCATGTGGTAATCAATTATGTAACCCACCCTCTCCCAACACTGGTAATGAGACCCAACCCCCTTCCTCCCTGATTGGTTCAGGGAGGTGCATGTGACCAACTTGGGCCCAATTAGTCCTTCCACGGATTGTCACATAGGCTTTGAGAAAAGAGATGTTGTCTTTCTTCCTAAATCCTGGGAGGATTACATATTGGTAGCAACTGCGTCTCTCTGAGGACTAAAGCCAGGCCACAACAAGCGGAAATCAGTGCTAGAGATAGGGCCCTGATACATGTTGTGAGCCCACAGATGCAGCCCCAGAAGAAATCTGGCCCTGAAAAAGCAGAACAGAGAATGAAAGAGAGAAACACAATACAGTCATCCATGCAAGATTAACTCTAAAGACATGGGATTTTGATAACATTAATAGGGCACACAGTGGGTCCAAGACCGTCTGAGATCTTTCCACACGTCCTGTATAATTGTGTCTGATTCAGTCCCACATATGGGCTGGTTTGGAAAAATTTCTCCCTGCTCACAGCTCGGTGTCTTCTCGTTACCCACATTGAATATATTGTTAACATCTTTTGCTGCACCTGTTGGGGTTGGGCTTGAAGTAAAGGACAGTCAGAAAAATTGTTAGGAAATGTAGAGGAAGGATTAAGCCGTGTGAAGTTTTGGATTCTCATTAGTGTTATTCTTTTCCAACTGGAGAGTAGGGGCGATCCATATAAATTGAATGGAAATATGCTTTTAGTTTTTACATTTATTAAAGCCAAATTAACAGGAGAGAGAGTATAACCTAACAACTTCCCATACAAGAAGATAAATTGTTCCCTCAAGAGCCTTACGCAAACATCATCGTGTTTTACGAGATGTGAGAAAAGCTGCAAGGAATTGCTTTTGATAATATTTCATATACTAATACCGCCAAAGCACCTGCTTAAAGGTAAATCACATACATTGTTATACTTAAAACAATACTACCCTTACTCACCTGTACCCTGGCATGCTTCCCAGAGAAGGAAGGTCACCCTACATTACAAAGGCATCTAGGAAAGAAGATACCTGAATGCTGTAGCCTGTACAGGTTGCCTGTTAGGGATGTTTAAAAAAGGAAGCAAATAAACATTTGTGAATAATTACCCTAAAAAAAAGTCTCACTGATTCAGATTCGAAACCCACATTTGTATTTATCTATCAGTAGCTAAGGTTCATGTATTTATTTTGGACTTAGAGTGTGGCAAAAGGCATACAATTTTACGTAGGTGGTATGATCATGCAGGTCTTGGATTATTTGAGGAGAGAAAATAATGTAGTTTTAACCTGATCTTTCAAGAGGTGATAACCCATATAAGGAGGAAACCAGTATGTGTAAGTGCACCCGTTGACTTCAAGGTCACTTCTGGCGGCTAGTGAACAACAGTGCCAAAGTCTCTGTGTGAGTCCGTTTTAAAGGAGATCTATATCAGAACAGGTTTTCACTTACAAATTTTGAGTATTCTCCATCCAGTTGTGAAACTAGATGATTGATAGATCTCCCAGTAAAATTAGCCAGATTTTTTTTCAATAGTAACAAACTATGAGAATTCTCATTAAAAATTTTTTTCATTAAAAAAAATTATGTTTTTTTTTTAAATTTTTAAATGTTTATTCTTGAGAGAGAGAGAGAGAGAGAGAGAGAGAGAGACAGAGACAGAGCATGAGTGGGGGAGGGGCAGAGAGAGAGGGAGACATGGAATCCGAAGAAGGCTCCAGGCTCTGAGCTGTCAGCACAGAGCCCAACGTGGGGCTCCAACTCATGAGCTGTGACTTGAGTTGAAGTCAGACGCTTAACCGACTGAACCACCCAGGTGCCCCTCTCATTTATCTTCTTTAGCTCTTCATTACATTGCCAAGTAAGCAGTGGTCTTATTTTAAATGAAACCTTCTATAGCAAATCTTTGTTTAAAATAAAGGTTGATCTGGAGCGCTCGGGTGGCTCAGTCGGTTGAGCCTCCGACTGTGGCTCAGGTAATGATCTCGTGATTGACAAGTTCGAGCCTCCTGTCAGGCTCTGTGATGTCGGCCAGGAGCCTGCTTCAGATTCCATGTCTCCCTCTCTCTCTGCCCCCTCTCCTGCTCATGCTCTGTCTCTCTCTCTCTCGGAAATAATCATTAAAAAAAATTTTTTTTAAATAGAATAAAATAAAACTTGCTCTGTAAAACAAAATGCAAAATCCATGTTTGGAGCCTTATTTGCCAAACACAGTCTCTGTTTTTGTTGTTCAAACAGATGGAGAAAGCCCTCTCACACACTTCACTTCAGATGATTTCAGTTATGCTCATGTCAGTCTGTGACAGAAACGGCCTCAACTCACAGGGCAATAAATGTGAGTCATTACACCCATTCTGGTCTTATAAAAGTCAATACCAAGCTGTGTCCAGAGGGACAAATCATATGCCCCTAATTTCCTGTAACTCATATCACTATGTTATTGCTGTTCTCCTCACACAATTATCCAGCTATTTAGATGGTTGGCAATGAGATAAGTTAGCTATGAGCTGAACATATTTAATTACTTCTTTCTGTCATTGGAAAAACTGATTTTCATCAAGGGAAATTAGAATTTCAAGAGCAATAAAGGGGGAAGGAATGGGATGGCCTTTGTCAAAGTTTTCCCAAATAAACATATGAAAAATTGTCCTCGCTGCTACGTGAATGTTGAATATTAAAAGAGCAGAGGTAAGATTATTATCTTTTAATAAAAGAAATTGGTGTTGTTATGTGCGTTTGACAGATGGTACGCTCTTTGGGCACGACCCAAGTGAGTCTATCGTATCCTCCAATAGAGGTATTAACGATGCACCCCAGGTTTCGACAGACTTATTCCTATTTCCCATTTAATATGAGTCCCGGGCTACTGCTCATTTCAGTACGAAGAATTCCCTTTCCTTGCTCTCTGGCAAAAAGTCACTGCAAACTATTTAATTTGCTTCTCATTCCCCATTTCCAAATCAGTTCTTAAATCATTAATATGTGATCCTGGATCTGGATGGCCTGTTCTACCATACTGGTATCTCAGAATGATTTGGCAAGCTGGGAAAACAATGAAACCAAATAGATAAATCTATCACTTTAACGCAAAAAAATTAATTACAAGCAAATGAGAGCCACATGTATTCAAATCCGCGTTTGTCTTGCTGTGTCCTGAGACTTGGAAACAGGTTGACAGCATGTTCTTCCTCACTGGAAGGCAGGAGACGCTCCCAAGTGAAAATGTAGTGAGCACTGGGTGTTGTATGTAAGTGAGGAAACACTGATTCTACACCTGAAACTAATATTAACCTGAATGCTAACTAGCTGAAATTTTATGTTAAGTTTTTATTTATTTAGAGAGAGAATATGTGTGAGTGAGGGGGATGGAGGGAGAGAGAGGGAGAGAGGGAATCCCAAGCAGGCCCTGCACTGTCAGCACAGAGAGGCTCGAACCCACGAACCCAACTGCGAGATCATGACCTGAGCCGAAAACCGAGTCAGATGCTTAAGGAAATTGAGCCACGCAGGGGTCCCATAATTAGCTGGAATTTAAAGAAAAACGTGGAAGAAAAAGTAGAGATTCCACCACATTTTTCCCATTGTTAAATTATGCGCACCTCCACAAAAATACAACTCAGCGATCTTTGAAGCTGTTAAAAGATAAACTGAGGCATATTAAAAATGTTTAGTTTTAAGCAAAAGTGGATTGAAATGGGCCAGTGCCAAGCTGTTAAGTGGTTCTTAACAGCTCTCCACAGACAGGGGCTCGGAAAGATTTTTATAGAGAAAAAGCAAAGTAAGAAAATTGTTGATTAGCTTATTAATATTATTGATAACTTAAAGTCTAGTTGGTCGTTTGTGATTGGTTGTCCGTAGGGTTTTGTTATTT
Source organism: Panthera tigris (assembly GCF_018350195.1). Taxonomy (NCBI): domain Eukaryota; kingdom Metazoa; phylum Chordata; class Mammalia; order Carnivora; family Felidae; genus Panthera; species Panthera tigris. The sequence goes on along the minus strand of NC_056663.1, from coordinate 24,517,684 downwards.
GTGACCTTGGGGCTTCGGTTTTGGCTTCATTACTCAAGCCCCCAGGGCATGAGAGCCACTTCAGTCGAATGGCCTCCTTGTTTGATTAATTTAACGCGGCTAACTCAACTCAGTCACGCCTGTCAAGAGCCTTCCTGGAAAATACTTTGAATCTTGTAAATCAGTATTTCCTGGGCAAGAAAAGCTCGTTCTGGATTTTGGTCCACTGCCTTTCCAGGATTTGTGTCTCTACTAGGTGAGGACTATCAGAAGGGCAGGTAGTGGGGGCGTGTCCAATACTGTAGTGTTTCTTCTATGGTGTAACTCTGCTGGCCTCTTTGACTCTCATTCACTACTTTCTTAGAGAGGAAGATTTGCATATTCCAATGGGTGACCTTGAAAGGAACACCCAACCACACTTGACCAGCACTTTTCACTTCCCTTCTTTCTGAGAGTGAGCTGTCAGGAGAGTATGCATTAAGCTAAAGTCTTCCAGGGCTCAGCTTCTTGGGCGGAATGAAGAATAAAGTAGCCAACCTTGGTGGATACAGGGCTGGCTGCCGAGGTCTGGGCCTATGGTACTGCAAACATAAGCTTTCTTCTCTAATACCTACTTTAGCACAAGGTAAAGTGATATTCTGACTTCTATATGTTTATGCTTTTGTCTTATTTCTGAATTGATTTAGAACTTGTATAAGAAATCAGGTATTATTTACTGATAGTTTCTTAAAATGCTGAATAAGGACCATTGGGTATGCCCTAGATTCTTTCCTTCCTGAGAGTAGTTCCTCTTGCTAAAATATGTATATAGACACCGAAGTTTTGGGCTGACCGAGGACAACTTGGTTCATCCCATTCTGGCTGATGTCTATGAAAATCTAGAAGCAAATGTGCCCCTGTGTTTGCTGACTCCATTTGTGACTCAACCCACCACAGAAAAATCAGTTGCTGTAGTTTCCAACCCCAGCTCTGGGTTTCCTTAGGGAGGAGAGATCAATGGTGGGCAACCTATTTGTTCACACACACAAAGCCCTCATTGGAAACATCAGACTTGTCAAAGGAAAAGAATATTTGCCTCATTTGCAACTCCCCAAGCCCATAATTTTCCTAGTGTATTTTCATGGTAAATCGTTATATCATCACTGAGGATTCTATGAGGGTTCTATCATCCTTCTAAAATTCACTAAAACTTCATTCTAAGCCACATCTACACAAAAACAGATCCATCCATCACTTCTGTTGCAATTGTTTTGAGTATAGTTGACACACAATATTACATCAGTTTCAGGTGTACATTCAGTGATTTTACAAGTTTATACATTATGCTATGTTCACCACAAGTGTTGCTACCATCTGTCCCATTACATTGTTATTACAATATCATGGACTGTGTTCCTGATGCTCTTCTTTTTATTCGCAAGACTTACTCATTCCATAACTGGAGGTGTGTATCTCCTCTCCCTTTCTACCATTTCATTTTGACCGGATTCCCACTTCCCTCCCCTCTGGCAACCATCAATTTGTTCTCTCTATATAGATCTGATTCTGTTTTTTTGTTTGTTTGTTTTTTAAGATCCCATTTGTAAATGTAAACACATGGTATTTGTCTTTCTCCATCTGGCTTGTCTCACTTAGCATAATACATTCTAGCTCCATCCATGTTGTGGGGAGGGTGAGGGGAAGAAGGAACCATCATGCACTGTTGGTAGGAGTTGGTTACAGCCACGGTGAAAAACAGTAGGGCGGTTCCTCAAAAAATTAAAAATAAAAATACCACATGATCCAAGAAATCCACTTTTGTTCCAGTCTTAACAAGGAATCGAATGTGGCAGTTTTTTCAGAGTCAACACAGTCATGAAATTGGCTGGCACGGTTATAAATTTGACATAAATATTCCAAACATCATCTACTAAACCCCATATAGGCTCTAGAACAAGAAGATACTCCTCCACAAAAATCAGATATTAGTGGCTTTGGTATCCTATAATGTTTAGCATTTTTCAGGTTCTGAAGCTCTCTATCCTTGACTTATTTGAGTCACCATAATTCAACATATTCTACCCCTGTCACTGACATGGTGGTTTAGTTTCTGAAAAGGAATAACTTCAGCAACATTTAGAAAGCCTTTTAATTGAAATCCTACAGTAACAGCTCTATCCCTGAGAGATATATTCTCCAAAGCATAGAAAGTGTGCATGTAGAAAGTATAGTAATTTTATAAGAAACTGGATTTGATGGAGGGTAAAAGAAAACTTGAATTCCAGTTATAAGGTCATGAGGGAATTTTGGTAAACTTTCACAAGGTTGAGAAAATCTAATTCTCTATTTAAGTGTGTCTGCAGGATGTTTCTTTCACTTGGCTCTTGGTTTCTGAAAATCATAATGGTTCTTATCAGCTTGACTCTCCTGTGCTTTAATATGCAATTTTGGCTTCAGTGAAGGTTGACAATTTTAATGTGAGCTGTAGCTGTATAGTGAAGCAGAGGTCCCAAACTCAGTACAACAGCTTTCAAAATATAATCTTCACAAGAACTGAAGTTGTTCCAGGGCCTGATACCAGCTCAGAGATGTATCCAAATAATCCTAGACCTGCAATTAACAGTGATTTAAGATAAATAGGATATTTATTTTAAACATCTGAAAGAATGTTGAAGGAGATCCAAAATGTATGTTACAGAAAATAGTTTTTGAGAGCCCCTATCCAGTCTCATCTACTGTTCTCTGACATTTTATACCTTTCCTAAAGCCTCTCACATTTCAGTCCCCACCTCTCAGTGATGATGATGATGACAAGGACAATGAAAATAATGAGTATTATGAAGTAACATTTATTGGTTGTTTATTCTGTGCCATAGATTGTTCTAAGTGATTTACGTGTGTTGAATGATTTGCATCTCAACCCAAGAAAAGACTAGCTCTGTCCCTCTGCCTCTCTCTTTCTTTCTCCTCTCTCCTGTTCTTTCCCAAGTCTCTCTCAAATTATAAATTTTATGTAGCCTGACTTAGCCTTTCTGGGTGTTTTTCATCACTACCCATTCTTTCTTTTAAACATCATCCACCTTCTATATCACACACACACACACACACACACACCCCACATACAAACAGGGCTGTTAAGAACTGTATTCTCGGGGTGCCTGGGTGGCTCAGTCAGTGAAGCCTCCAACTTCAGCTCAGGTCATGATCTCACGGTTTGTGGGCTCAAGTCCCACGTAGGGCTCTGTGCTGACAGCTTGCAGGCTGCAGCCTGTTTTGGATTCTGTGTCTCCCTCTCTCTGCCTCTCCCCACTCGTGCTCTGTCTCTCTCTCAAAAATAAACATTTAAAAAAATGAATTTTCTCACAGACTGAACAGACCAGTGGGTGGTATAAGGAATTTAAGGAAGATTGGGAACATGCAGACTTAAATAGCTCATGTCTCTAACACACATAGGTTTTACTTAGTTGTACTTTGCCTAATAAACTCAAACTTTGAGGAGATTTTTAAATAGATATATTTATTTTCAATAAGTATATATATACCAGTGTGTAGATACATGACAAAAAATCATTTCTTGGACATACTAAATAGGTTGGGGTCATGGACCCTCATGAGAATCTGATGGAATTATGAGTCTTTTCAGAAAATGACCTATGATGACATAGGCACATCATTGTATGTATGAGACATACTTGATTGAAGGGAAGATATAAGTCTTGAATATAAAATATTTCCTACCAAAAGGTACTTGAAACATGTTTTTCTGATTCTCATTGTTTTTCATGTAAAATTAAATTGTTCCTCCTGACAACAAGAAATAGATTTAATTGGGCAAATAAAACAGGAAGGCACATTTTAATTCTAACAAAGGCAATTTTAATAACAAGGCTATTGTTTGGCATGAATACAATTTTGAAATTGTAACAAGATCTCTGTTATGACACTGATCAAGTTGTTTTTGAAACCCAATCAATGTTGGTTCTTCGTTGGCAATACAGTATTGAAATCTTTGACTCACAAAGGCATGTCACAGAAAATGAAATCTGGGCTTCCATTGCTGACTCTGCTTTGTAGTGATAGGCTTGTGTCAAAGAAAACCAGGATTCTCAATACATCTTGAGTCAAATTTATGTGCTAACATTTACTTTGTCCTGAAGTGAGTGAGGTCTGACTCGGCAAGGTCTCTGCCATTGATGGCTTTGTCAGCAAGAAAACGATTATGAATCCATGTTTCAATGTTAAGGTTGTCCGAAATAAAGTAACGTTTGAAAGTACTCTGTATTGTGTCCAAGTATCAGAAGATTTCTGTCTGCAGCCAAGTTAATAATGCTTTGTGCCTCTCAACCCTCTGAAGCTCGGGAAAGTTCTTCAAAGTTGCCTCCTCCACTTTCCTCCTCCAAATGGCACATTAGCCACACAAGCTCATGATGTTTCTGCAGCATAATTGATGGGTTTAAAAGAACAAAAACAAAAACCAAAGATTTGTTTTCAAGTTTAGCAACACAGACCTCAAAATTGGCCTCTGAAAAGTCAATGTATTTTGTACGGTAGAGGAAAATACTGTATTTAGTACCTATTTCCTGTGAAAACTTCTCAAAATGATGGGAATTCAAAGGTCAATCAGATAAACTGACAACTTGTCTGTCAGTAGATCAGATATATTTTAGGATTTTTAAAGACCCTTTTTAGTGCCTGTGCATACAAATATGTAAAGCCAATGGCTATCATGGAGGATGTCACTATTGTCACATCTTTTGTCTTCTGGTTAAGTGGCATGGTGATGTTATTCAGCCATCGGCCTCCCCCAATTGAAATCCAATGCCTTTATGCTTTAAAACATGTTTATATATTTTGTCATTTCTTGGAAATTTTGTTGAGAAAATAAGTCTGCAACTTATTCTCACTCTACATTCTGATAATTTATTCAGTGGGCTCTCTTTGAAAGTATATTTATTTAAGATAGGTAAGGAACTAATATTTATTAGTATCTACTCTGAATCATTCAGTCTACTAATCTATGTGTATATTCTTATGGACATATATATGCCTGATCAATTTTGTGGTCAAATATTTACCCCTACATTTTTATATGTGTGTATACGTATATATACATGACATGTGTGTGTGTGTGTGTGTGTGTGTGTGTATACACACACATCATTTCTTTAAAAACTATAAATTTATTAATATATATGTATATATAAACACATACACATATACTTATCA